>NW_006789049.1:216669-282411 GCF_000442215.2 Lipotes vexillifer
AGAAAATTTAACTAGCAAATTTCTGGCTCAATCACGGAAATTAGGGAAGTTTACCAGCACATTTAGGTTAGCTCTCACAATTATCTTGATTGAAGAAATAAGACATTATAAATCTGGGTGCTAATCAATTTGTTAATTTCTTTGTGTCACTGAACAACTCTAAATATATTTAAAGGTCCACAGAAATGTATACCTGGCAATCATCTCCAGCACCACCTGACTGATTCAACAAGTGTGCTGCATCACTCTGGTTACCACTTGCATGTCCAAGACGATGTTTCACAGGAACTTTGTTAAGAACATATGCACCCGATGTCTGTGGTTTGTTCATCATCTGCATATACAAAATAAACATATTTATGGTGGAAGTTTTTTTAAATGCCTAGGAATGATACAAATTTAGGACAGTGATTACCCTGGGGAGGAAGATAAGGAAATGCGAAGGAAGGGTGCTTCAATAATCTGTAAGGTTTGATTTTTTTAAGTGAAGAGGTGGATATACAAATGACTGTTAGTATCCATACTTTTTTGGATGTTTGAAATTATGCATGCATATGTGTATATACTCATACAGAAAAAACTTTCTAATAATTTTCTTAATGTTCCCTTGAATATGTAATGCTTTTTAAGACTTAAAGGTTTTAATTGACAGTAGCTTAATAAGAATGTAATATGGCCACCCTAAAAACATAACATAATCTTGGGCTGCATTAACAGAACAGGGTCTAATGGATCACAGAAGTGATTGTATCACTCTTTCATATACCATTCAGCCAACACCTGGGGGAACATTTACCTTTGGCCCTAACATGAAATGGGGCAGAGACAAAAGAAATGCAGGCTTAACTGCAAATAAACACGATGATAAATGGAGTTAATACTATGTACTCTTAAAGAATACTTTTTTTTTTCAATCTGAATGCATTTAATCCAAACAAGAGAATGCCTAGGAGGAGATTAACATTATCATCAATATCTGAATGGTTCTAACACATGGTGGTTTGTTCTTTACTTTGTTCACCTATTCATTCAAATATGTTTTGAGCGCTGTATGCCAGGCACTAGGGATCAAATGAATACAACGGACAAAATCCCAGTCTCTTGGAGCTCCCATTTCAGTTTTAAAGAGAACAGAATCTTTCTATGTGAGAAAAAGTGGGACAAAAGGATCGCTCTAAGAGTGACTGATTCTGGGCTTCCCTGGTGGCGCAGTGGTTGAGAGTCCGCCTGCCGATGCAGGGGGCACGGGTTCGTGCCCCGGTCCGGGAAGATCCCACATGCCACGGAGTGGATAGGCCCGTGAGCCACGGCCGCTAGGCCTGCGCGTCTGGAGCCTGTGCTCCGCAACGGGAGAGGCCACATCAATGAGAGGCCCATGTACCGCCAAAAAAAAAAAAAAAAAAAAAAAAAAAAAAAAAAAAAAGAGTGATTGATTCTAACACAAAACAAAGAAGCTGTTCTAGATTCAAAGTTGTTCGGTCGTTTATGGCTATCATACTTTAGTGTTGAGAAGAATCACTAAAGGTATTTCTTAAATATGCAGATTTATGGTCCCATATCTAGAGACTGACTCTGTAGATCTGAGAAGGTAAGACCCAGGAATGTGCACCCAGATTAAGTGATTTTGATGCAACACAGCACTTCTCAAACTTCAAGGTACATAAGAATCACCTGGAAAGCCTGTTAAAACGGATTACTGGGCCCCACCCATAGTGAGTCTAATTCAGCAAGTTGAGGTGAAGGCTTAGAAACTGCATATCTAATAAGCTCCTAGGAAATCAGATGCTGCCGGTCTACAAATCAAACTGAATGGCTCTGATGTAGACGACCCCATGACCACAAATTGAGAAACAATGATCTAGAGGATGGGATTAAAGGACCTTTAATTCCCTGTGAACCAGTACATTACCTTCTGAATACCCCCATGTACTGTTGAGGGAGGAGACTGGGCCACCAGCACTTGCTGCTGATGAAGGTGCTGTGGCAGGTGATGGTGCTGCTGTGACAGGTGACTAAGTGTTTGCTGCTGTTGCAGGAGCAGCTGTGTTGGCGACTGTAGTGGTGGCTGCTCATTATTTTCCCTGTGCCACAGGACTCGAATGAACCGGTTGTTTAGAACTGCTTCAGTGCTGGAAATGGCTTTTCTGGCCTCCTCATTGGTAAGATACTGGATGAGGGCTGCTTCTGGATCTCCCTTAAAAGCAACCTATAAGAAAAAACAACAGCAACAACAACACACATAAATTAATGATTGTAGTTAAGCAAATATTGATAAATTATTGATAAAAAATTCAGAAGCAGAAAACAGCCTGCTGAAATCCATTGTGAATCCTATGTAAAGTTAGCTATCCCTTAAAAGATAACATGTGTATTTCAACATTACATATGATAGAATATTGGATTATTTAATAAATAATCCTAGTGATGTTATATAACCACTTGGAAAAAAGTTGTTAGATTCCTCCCTGGTATCTTACACGTCCAAATAAACTCCAGAGAGAGAAAACATTTTACAAAAAAACAAACAAAAAAACCCAGAGAAAAAAGGTGAATATCTGTATAATCTGAGGCTTTGGAAAGACTTTTTATGCACACCTATAAAGGCAGGACCCATAAAGACAAACAGCGAATTTGACCAAATAAAATTTCAAACTACTGTCGGTCCAAACCTGCCACAAACAAAATGAATGACAAAACGAAAAAGTAATTTTCATATACATGACAGGCAAAGGTTTGGAAAAGTATTATAAATGCCTTCATAAAAAATGGGCAAAGACAGTGGACAGGTAAATCCAAAAGTGCTGCAAATGGTCTATATAAATTAGAGTCTACCTAGGAATAAAAACAAAGCAAATTAAAGCAAGTACAATTTTTCACTTATGAAACTGGTCTAAAAATTTTTAATGGATCCATATTAGACTTTTGATGAGGTTCACACATTGCGTTAGGGAGCATCAACTGGCACAACCCTTTTGGAGAACAATTTGGCAGTTCAAATAAAAAGTTTTAAAATTCCCTTTAATTCAGCAATGCATCATAAAAAAATAAAAGGTTTATACAAAAGGAGGCTCACAATAGCATTGTTTTTATAAAAAATAATAAGAACAACATAAATTCCCCCAAATAGAGAATAGTGCTTATATAAATTACGGCCTACTGCTATGGAATGAATTATGTCCTCCCCAAATTCATATGTTGAAGCCCTAACCCCTAATGTGACTGTATTTGGAGACAGGGTTTTTAGGAGGTAAATAAGGTTAAATGAGATCAAAGGGGTGGGGCCCTAATCAGATAGGACTAGTAACCTTATAGGAAGAGCTCTCTCTGTCTCTTCCCTTCCCTCTCCTTCCATCATGTGAGCACACAGCAAGAAGATGGTCGTCTCCAAGCCAGAGGGTCCTTACCAGGAACCAAATTGGCTAGTATTCTGATCTTGGATTCCCCGCAAATAAATTTTTGTTGTTTAAGCCACCCAGTCTATGGTATTTGTTATGGCAACCCAAGCAGATTCATACTCATTTACATTAAAAGCTTCCTAATTTTTCTAAATGGCATAAAGAATAATGACCTAGGAAAAATTTAAGAGAAAAAAGGTAGTTAGAGATACATAAATCATATTTTGGTTTGATGGCAACACTGAGTGTCAGGGGTAAGTGACTGAAATCCCAACTTAAACAGACCTTCTAGTACCCTCAATTACAGCGTTAACACCCAACCACAAATTGATAAATTCAAATATCTAACAAACACACAGCAAAATATAAAAGCTACAATTTATTTGATGTTAGATTATATGTTACAGTGCCTAAAATTCTCAAGATTAGAACCATCCTTAACCAATTAATATTTCACAAAATAAAAGCCAGTCAGTAAACAAAATTTCAATCTTAGAAGTTACCAAAAATCTCACCTACTTAGTTAGAACACTAAAGCAGGTAAAAAAGTCATCTGTCCAGAGATACAACTATGAACAAAAATACAATAACTGGCCCACTGTCTTTCAGGAAGAGGTTGCAGAAAAGAACCAAATGAATTCAGAGGACAAATTCAGCACAACAACTCCGTCATAAAGTTGGGCATACAGATACACAGTGGAATTTAAAACACATAGCAGAAATGGTCAGACTAATCACTGGCTTATTTAAGCAAGGTAAGCTGATAGGAATATTTTTGAAGATACATTATATACATGGATTTTGTCACCAACATAGCCACACCTACCTGGATATTAACAATAGTTCCAAATTTGCTGAAGTGTTCATTGAGCTTGGTAATGTTGTTCAATTCCTGAGGGATTTTCTTGACTTCTAATTTGGTGTTTGTATACTGATTCTTTCTCAAGAATCCTGGTTTACTCTGATTGTTATTCCCTTGCCTGAAAGGAATATTAACAGATCTTGGTTAATTCTCCTACATTATGCCTAGGCAAGAGATAATCAGCAAAGAATGTAAGTTTATATTTATTCAAGTATCCTTTGTAAGCACTTAACATTCTTCAGAAATGACTAGGTAATTTTCACATTATCCTTATTACATGGGAACCAAACAGGTAGAGAGAAAGAAAGAAGACTGATGTCTCAATAATTCTAATACTGGGTTAGACCTAGAAATTAGTACAAATTACTAATATCTATTATCAATATTCTGTTAACTTTTCAATATTTAAGACATACTAAGGCTTCCCTGGTGGCGCAGTGGTTGAGAGTCTGCCTGCCGATGCAGGGACCTGGGTTCGTGCCCCAGTCCGGGAGGATCCCACATGCCGCGGAGCGGCTGGGCCCGTGAGCCATGGCCGCTGGGCCTGCGCGTCCGGAGCCTGTGCTCCGCAATGGGAGAGGCCGCAACAGTGAGACGCCCGCATACCACAAGGAAAAAAAAAAAAAAAAGACATACTAAAGATGCCTCTGGGAACCTTAGCTTTGAGGCACATAGACTGAAAATTAATGATTAATGACAACTCTTAATTTTACAAATTTACTACTGCAAACAAAAAAACCAGAAACATCAATTAGATGTTACTAATTAGCAAATTATCTTACTTTCCCAGCCAAGGTTTCTTTGTCAGTGGCCCTTCCAAACCACTCATAGCTCTTTTCCGGCTATCTGGTTCAAGAACTACTCTGGTTATGTTGCTATTAATTGAAACAGGAACTGGTGGTTCAGTCTGGATGACAATGTTAGCAGCTGTAAAAAACAAAAATTAACGTTACTGACAATGCATTGTATTTGGGGAATTTCAAATGATTAAAATTATTTAGTCCAAAAGCTAAAAATCACTGTGAATAGCACCTGACTACTACCATTTCCTTTTCAGAAATGTTTAACAGCAAAAATCAATTATCAATTGCCTCCTTTTTCTCCTTCTTCAAAAATACAATATGCGTGTTTAAAATGTCCTAGCCAACTCTAATGTAATGACTGATTCAGGCAAGGATCATAAATGGAAGGAAAAAAAAATCAGTGAAAGGGTGTTGGAGAATAAGATATTTATCTGATGCCAAAGTACCACTCCACAAATTATTTACTTTACAATGGAGAGTTCTAACAATTACGGCAAGTGATCAAACTTATTAGCCACAAATGGAGTGAAATATTTGTCTCCTTGTAGGATTCAACAAGAAGTTCACATGGATATGATACTACTATGGAATTATGATTTTCTTTTATGTGTGGCAATGATATTGCACGTATATAGTACTGTGTCTTATTCTCAGATGTAAACTAAAGGATCTTAAAGTGTCACAATCTCCAAAATTTACTTTCAAGTGATTCAAGAAAACAATGTGAAGGGAGAGGGGAGGAAGGGGAGGAAGGCAGAGAAGAGTGCACACAAGTGAGCAATCATGCCCAAAGCTGACAAAATGTTAACAACTGGTGAACCTAAGTGAAAGTATTCAGGTGTTTATTGCACTTTTGATTTTTTTGTAGGTTTAAAATTATCCAAACCTAAACATTGAAAGGAAAATTCAAAGCCAATGTTATAAATTAACACATTCCATTCACAACAGTTAAGACTAAAATACTTTAAGACACTGACCTTACGATAGGTTACCTGTCGGTGGAAAGAGGTGTGTTGAACAAAAAAGCAAATACCAACCCAAAACTGTACATGTTATATTCTGAGTATTCTCCATAACTTTAGCAACTCCACCAAAAGTAAAATCAGCAGCAAAGAATAATCACTGTGGGGCTGAAAATATGAACTTCCCACTAATTTCAGGTAATTTGGTAACAATATATGCATTACAGCACAGAAGGTAAGAGCATATTCTTTGGAATTAGATAAACCTGGGTTCAAATGCTAGTTCTGTCATGTATAGCAGGGGTCCCCAAACCCCAGGCCAAAGACCAGTAGCGGTCCGCACAGCAGGAGGTGAGCGGCAGGCTAGCGAGCTTCCCCATCGCTCGCGTTACCGCCTGAACTATCCCCACCACCATCCGCTGCACCGTCCATCTGTGGAAGAATTGTCTTCCATGAAAACTGTCCCTGGTGCCAAAAAGGCTGGAGACCACTGATGTATAGAATAGAATAGAACAGAAAAGAATTAATAATGGGCAAGTTCTTTAACCTCTCTTCGCCTCAGTGTCTATATATAAAAAAGAGAATAAAAATAGTACCTCATTTAAGTTGTTGGTAAGGAATATTAGAGATAATAATATATTAAAAAGGATTTGGTTTAATCTTGACACAAAACTGTTAACTGGTAGTAGCAATAATGTCATTAATGGCAGTAAGGAAAAGTTAATAAAATCAGGATAAGAAAGAAGGTAAGAATAGGAAAATGTCCACCATATAATTAAATCAGGAAAATATCCTCAGGATGGCACATGGCCAGTCATTCAAACTGAAATTAAATACTGCAAATCTATAATAATAAGTAAGAAACTGGAATCTCATCAAACTCTTTAACCAAACTTTTTTTAGAGCGGAGGTGAAAGGATGGTATCAACCCATATTAAAGGCAATGCTTGCATTTAATCTTTTAAGATTTGTGGCTATGCTTTATAAAGGTCCTAAACATATGGTTATAATCATAAATAATAAAAATGGTCAAAGGATAATTTTACCATAGTGTTTAAAATTCTCAATGTTACTAGTGTGAAGCACAGCTCTTAAAACACAAAGTAGGCCATTAAATGATTAGTTCTTTGAGGGGAAGGGATCATGTCGTCTTTCTATATCTAACATCTAGCATAGCGCCTAAAATAGCCTAAAGTCCTACAAAAAGAGCAATTAATTAACACTAGTATTATTTTTATTTAAAAATAAATATAAGCAGAATATATTTATTTTTATTTTATTTATGGCTTTAAAGTAAAATTTGGAGATATTCAAAAGCATTTGAGATCATTACACAGCATCCTTCAAAGAGAGACTGTTCAAAGTATTTTTAGACCTTAGTGAGGTCAGAAATACTATGCCCAAATGACATTTAGCATGAGAAAAAGTTAAATGCATTCTTACCTCTTGGATTTGCATCCATATCTCCAGAGGTTAGGCCAATCAGGTTTGGGCGCTGTGTCTGTGTTCTTGAAAAAAACTGCCTATACTGAGATCTACCAGAACTGGTAATACTAGGAGCTTCTGGATTATAACCATCTGGTTCATAGGTATCTGAGGGAAAACAAAACAACAAACCATGAAACAAATAACAGTAGTTAAGTAATTTCCTATTATAAAATAACCACAAAAATGAATTTTCTTCAACAAATGTATCAACCCATATATATTTCTCTCTTAGAATTATAGTATATAGATAAACCTATTGGAAGTCAAAGAAACAAAAATGTTCCAGTCACAAAACACAGACATGCAAATCCATTCTGAATTACTGATATATTTCTGGATTTGTTTACCTAGCCATTTTTGTCCTCTATATTAATCACCTAATGCAAACTTAAATGCACATTTTTTTTTTTTTTTTTCCCTTGCGTTATGCGGGCCTCTCACTGTTGTGGCCTCTTCCCTTTTCGGAGCACAGGCTCTGGACGAGCAGGCTCAGCAACCATGGCTCACGGGCCCAGCCGCCCTGCAGGCTGGGGACCTCTCAAGCATGCGCCACCAGGGAAGCCCTTAAATGCACATTTTTAAGAGAAATTTTCACATTCATGAATGCCATATACAAATGACTGGCTGAGTTTCCTCTGTTATCACGTCTCACCTAATTTCTCAGTATTCTTTTAATTGGGGGAAAAAAACAATCTATTAATTTGGTTATCTGCTTTTCTTTTTTTTTTTTTTGGCCGCGCTGCGCAATATGTGGGATCCTGGTTCCCCAACCAGGGATCAAACCCACGCCCCCTGCATTGGAAGCACAGTCTTAACCACTGGACCACCAGGGAAGTGCCTGGTTATATGCACTTTAAACTGGAGAGAAAAGAGCCAATTTCATATGTAAAACATATCTCAAATGTTTTATTTCAAACAGCTAAATAAGATATTTTATATTTATAAATGTAATCATTATTTTACTACCACCCGCTTCATCAGTGTCACTTTTATCATGTTCTCTGTGTTTTCTCTACAACTAAAAATTTATTTATTTTTTTGGCCACACTGTGCGTGGCATGCGGGATCCTAGTTCCCCAACCAGGGATGGAACTCACGCCCCCTGCAGTGGAAGCACAGAGTCTTAACCATTGGACCGCCAGGGAAGTCCCTAAAAATTTAATTTTTAAAATTCTTATGCTAAATAAATATTTTGTTAGCATTTAAACAAAATTCTGAATGTGTTTATCTCCAAAATATCCTTTCATCCTACATAAAATGAAAGAAGGTTAAGATGGAGTGAAGATGCTGATTCTCACAGTTGTGATTTATCAATATAAATCCTTGCATCTTTTTTTCTTAGTGGAAAAACTCCTTTGTTGCTCGTATTAGGTTTCAGCTACAAGATAAGGTACATTCAGATCTTTATTACTAGCCAATTAGTTCTATAATTCAGAGTATAAGATCAGCAAATTATGATTTTAAAGTTTTCAGTTACCACTTGGTACTCTTGACAGAAAAATCTACACTAAGGCTACAGAAAGTTTTAAAGAAGTTACATAATCAAATAGCCTCGATCTGATAATTCCTGGGAATACACAGAACCCTAAGAAACTTGAAAGTCCTTTAGTTAATCATGATGAACTGAGATCTAAACGCAAAGTGAGAAATGTTAAAAACCTCATGAGACACCCTCAAAGCACTCCACAGATCTTCAAAATGTACATGTCAACAGGAGGGAAGAGTTTTCAAGAAATACATTATACACAGCCATTCCATACAACAAGGGACAGATGGGAAAAAGACATTTTCATCCATGATCAGGAAAAAACCAGATGCTTTTGTTTTCTTTTAAAGAAAAATTAACCTAGTTTTCTTGTAACATGTAACTGATTAGAAACCATTCAAGTAGATACTCTCTTCCTATCTATCGGATTAGAAACTAGTTCAAGGAACTAGCATGATCTTAGTTACAGAGGCACGGAAAGTAAATACAAAGGACACCAGAGATGACAGACACACAGGAGACCTACTCATCTAGGAGCCACTAGGGACAAACCAAAGAAGCAGAGAAACAGAAAATAAAACTACCTAGGAGTTTTAATGGGAATCTGTGAGAGCAGATCAGGATACCAGATCACCTCTTAGGTTGGCCAGTTTATGGTACAAAAGATCAGAGGTGGATGGCCATCTGTAGCAAAGCTTACCTGGGACCAGAGGGGTGGGGCTGGAGACTGAGGTATGGTACCCAATGGAGGATCCCATGAGGTTTCGAGGTGGCACCAAACGAGCTGCCAACAGAGGCGGCGGTGTCCCCAACTGAAGTCGCTCAGATGCAGCAGCACCATGTTCACGAGAGTACATGGGCTGTCCTACAGAGGAAAGAATAGGAGGGCAGCTGGGATTGAGAGTCACAAGCTTCTCGTAAGCAATGATCTACTTCCTGAGACTTGAGCCAAGAACAGAGAAAGTATACCAATGGGAACTGTACTCAAGAAAGATGTTACTAAGATTCTTTCTAACTCAAGAAATAGACATGCAACTGGTTAGGATGTATTGAGGTACAAAGAGTAAGAATTAGATAGTGTGACTGCAAAACGTCCATTTTTTATAATCTTAAATGGAATAATTACGTGCTGATTTACCCAAAACTGAACAATCAACCACATCAAGTTATTAGACAACGGAACCTTGAGCTATTATTCATGTAGAGTTTTGTATCCAATGAGACATGTGGTTATGAAAGCTGTCATACCCATTTAAAAAAAATAAAAACACTCCTCCCCAAACTCATATAATTTCAGGTATGCACAAACTATACTCCCATATCTGAGAGCAGAAAAAAGAAAAATAATAAAGGAACTTAAAAAAAAGAAACCCACCACAAGCATACCCTCAGAGAATAAGAAATATTCAAAAGAAAAAATTAAACAAGACAGAGAAAATTCGTTGTCCTACGAGCAGGTGGATAACATAGAGAAAGAAAAAAAGGAAAAAATCCCAGGTGAACAGACTAGCCACTGTACACATGAAATTACCTCAGATATTAAGGACCACTTTTGGAAAGAAAGCACATTTAGAATCTATATTTATAGATGCAAGAAATGTCAGAAACAATGAAGCCAAATTTTGTAGAACAAGATTAAAAAAGACAAGGTATCAAGGAGCAAAACCCCCTTTGGTTGGTTATTTAATAGTATCTTTTTCACTGACTACCTCGTATGATACCTATTTTTAAGATTTACTCAATATTTTATATCTAAAGTCAGACAGACATTCACTATGTGACACAAAACAAAGTGAATTTAGAATTTTTTTATACCTGATGAAATGTCCTTATAAAGTGAACAATCCAGAAGACTATTAATACACCTTAATAAGACAAGTCACAAAGCACCACTTGATTTCACAGTAAATGTAAAGAAACAGATGTGCTAAACTTTACTACCCTTCTCTTCCTATATACGGAGCAGAGGAGGTGACACATCATACTGTATAAGCAGACCACATAACTGGGGGCTTAGCACCAATCCTTTCAAAACTGAAAAAAGGATCAATCACTACATTGCAAAAACAATTTAACATACCCTCAACGATCTGAAAATAATTTTAAACATGACCTATTGCAGAATATTCCTTGCAGAATGCAGTAGTGAGCTAAAGAGAAAAATGGGAAGTACAATCTCAGTCCATATGACTAGTTTAAATTTATGATACAGCACTCAATGTACCATGTGTATTTAATTAATAACTGTCTCAAAGTAAATTAGAAACTAAAAGGCTACTTTGTACAATGTCTTTTTAAAATGAGTGACAAAGAACATGCATTCAGACACTTCAGAAAGATGGCTGTTTATTCAAATGAGGCCTGATTTTCTTTAACATCTATTCAGGTCTCTAAATAGTATTTCAAAAAGAAACAGTTCCTCAGATAAAAGGCTGATTCTAGGACTGGTCAGAAAACTTCTAAGATGAGCCTGGTACACCTTAGTATACCCTGTCCCTCCAAAAGCAAGATGGCTACCAAACACTAGCATGTCAAAAACAAAGCAATCTGCAGAACCAACATGAAGAGGCTCCCCATGGTCAAAAACTAGACAATCTGAACATAAAAAGGGCCATAATGGGGTGAAACATACCAAACATTAGAAATCCATGAGTTCATTATGATACTTAAAAAAATACAGTGGTCCCTTTGGAAGATATTAGGAAACAAACTCATTTTCCGAAAAGTGATAAATGAAAGGACACAAGCATTTATCCTGTCTTTCCTGTAAAACGTGAATTTCAGGTTAAAGAAATGGTTAACTCCCAAGTTTCACTTTGTAGAATGCCAGCCAATAAATGTAGAAGAAATAATAGAATTAGAGTATCACACTTTTATAACCCCAAATGAAACAAGAGATCTAGGCAGGGATCACAAATAACCACATGCAACTTTTTAAACGGATGCATCAGGATGAAAACACCTGTACACAGTGATCAATATTTGTAACACAGAAAGGAGACAACTTGGTATTATGTACATCATGATATACTGCAGTAGGAAGTACAAAACCCCATCAATAAAATATTCATGCAAAATAAGGGGGGGAAAAAAACCAAATGTGACCCTAATTAAGTCTCTAGATCTAAACCTCTAATTTACAGGAAATACAGAGGATAGAGAAATGTGTTAACACCAGGGGATGCAATGTGCCAAGTCCAGATTGTGGAAAAATTCTTCAGGACAAATGATCTGTTCCTTCAACAAATAAATGTCAAGGAGAAAAAAAAGAGGTAGGAGAAACTGTTATAGATTTAAAGACTTAAAAAAAATAAAATAAAATAAAAAATAAAGACTTAAAAACATATTAACTAAATGTAATATGTAACCTTATTTGGATCCAGCTTCAAATGAACCAGCTATAAAGGAACATCTATGATACAACTGGGAATAATGAACACTGGCTGGATATTTGACAATAATACCTGTTATAAATATCTTGGGATTGTGATAAAGTATAGTAATTGTGTGCATGTGTGTTTATCCCTTATCTTTTAGAGATATATAATGAAGATTTTACAGATTAAATGTTATGTTTGGGACTTGTTCTAAAATAATCAAGTCAGGAGTGAGTTACAGATAAAGCAAGATTAACCGTGTGTTGATACATGTTGAAGCCACTAAATGAATAATGACAATTAACTACACTATTTGCTCTCCTCTTGTATTTGAAATTTTCCATAATAAAAAGTTTTAAAAAATCAAATTGGTTGGGCTTCCCTGGTGGTGCAGTGGTTGAGAGGCTGCCTGTTGATGCAGGGGACGTGGGTTCGTGCCCCGGTCTGGGAGGATCCCACATGCCGCTGAGTGGCTGGGCCCGTGAGCCATGGCCACTGGGCCTGCGTGTCCGGAGCCTGTGCTCCACAACTGGAGAGGCCACAACAGTGAGAGGCCCGAGGCCCGCGTACCGCAAAAAAAAAAAAAAAAAATCGAATTGGTTACAATAATGGTGAAGATAAGCCAGTCACAATTTAGCTTCATTCAATTTAGTTTTTTTTAAATTTTTATTGAAATATATTTGATTTACAATGTTGTGCTAATTTCAGATGTACAGCAAAGTGATTCAGTTAAATATATATATGTATGTATATTTTTTAGATTCTTTTCCATTATAGGTTATTACAAGATACTGAGTAGAGTTCCCAGATTCATTCAATTTAGTTTTGATCAGTGTAGAGTGACTAAATAATTCCAAACTGCGAACATCCTAAGTTCATACTCCTATCTTGAGTCATTCATATATCTTACATGCCTGACAGCAACATTTTCACTTTTTTTTTTTTTTTTTCCGGTACGCGGGCCTCTCACTGTTGTGGCCTCTCCCATTGCGGAGCACAGGCTCCGGACGTGCAGGCTCAGCGGCCATGGCTCACGGGCCCAGCCACTCGGCGGCATGTGGGATCTTTCCGGACCGGGGCACGAACCCCGGGGCACGAACCCGTGTCCCCTGCATCGGCAGGCGGACCCTCAGCCACTGCGCCACCAGGGAAGCCCTCACATTCTTAATGTTAACTCTAGTCAGTTGAAGACAGTCTATTCAAACTAAAATTTTAGCTACTCTTTGTAATTTTCCTGATTTTGTCTTTAAGAGTATTCACAAGAAAAAAAAAATCCTTTTTTTTTTTTTTAATAAATTTACTTATTTATTTATTTTCAGCTGTGTTGGGTCTTCATTGTTGCTCATGGGCTTTCTGTAGCTGCAGTGAGTGGGGGCTACTCTTCGTTGCAGCGCGCAGGCTTCTCATTGCAGTGGCTTCTCTTGTTACGGAGCACAGACTCTCGGCACACAGGCTTCAGTAGTCGTGGCACGCGGGCTCAGTAGTTGTGGCACACGGGCTTAGCTGCTCCGTGGCATGTGGGATCTTCCTGGACCAGGGATCGAACCCGTGTGCCCAGCACTGCAGGTGATTCTTAACCACTGCACCACCAGGGAAGTCCCCCTGAGTTTTAAACTAAAAGCTCAATTAGAAAAAATAAAAAAGCTATACCTTCCAATTATTGGCCATGTTTATCATGTGTCTTCTCTATTAGAATACAAGGTCCCTGGCACACTTTCTAAAGGTCAGGGCCTAAACGGCGCCTGGCACATAGCAGGACTCAATACTTAAAGAAGGCATGAAAGTTTATTTACTAAAAGTATCCCAATGACAATTAAGTATTTCTTTGGATGAATACCTTTATTTGATATTCATTAGACATTATTTGAAATGAGTAATATGACAACTAATGCAACACAAATCCAAGTAACACACAAGGGGAGAGAAACTCTAGACAATATATGATGACTCTACTGGAGAATGACTTTTCTAGACATCAAAATCCATGATTGTGCACAGAAAAATGTTATATATTCCACAGAATTAAATGAGGAATCTCCTGTTTAAGAATATAATGTTTTAATAATTTGACATAGTTAATAACAGGAAATGTATTTTCCGAAAGATGAAAGTATTTTATGTAAATTCACTTGAAGATTGACAACTGCCTTCAACCTAAGAATCAGTCTCTAAAATCTAGGATGTTGGGCTTCCCTGGTGGTGCAGTGGTTGGGAGTCCGCCTGCCGATGCAGGGAACACGGGTTCGTGCCCCGGGCCGGGAGGATCCCACATGCCGCGGAGCGGCTGGGCCCGTGAGCCGTGGCCGCTGAGCCTGCGCATCCGGAGCCTGTGCTCCGCAACGGGAGAAGCCACAGCAGTGAGAGGCCTGCGTACCGCAATCAATCAATCAATAAAATCTAGGATGTTATATTTTACTATCACTCTTTCACATACCCAGTACAACGAGCTTAGCAATTACGAAATATTTCTACTACTACTTCTTCAAAGAAGCAGAATAAACAGGTCAAATTTAAGGCAGAAAAGGGAGTATACTTTCAAATCGTTCTGTCCTGTGCAGGGGGAAGGGGGAACCAACAAAACCCAAAACCCCAAAACTATACACTGAATTGGTGACTTCAAATTTGGGTAAAATGTTTAAGTACTTCAAAGGAAACAGTTGATTTTAACAGATGTTTTTCCATACAATTCCAACTACGTTTCATTATTTAAGTCCTTTTCAGAGTATTTGGGACATCTTAACTCCACAAAAACCAAATTTCAGAGCTTTTTCTAAATTATAACCATTTCTGACATTAAGCTTTAAATAGCATTACCAGGAGCCCCATGTATCCTACCCAGTTTTCCAGTGGGGTAATTGTTTTTCTTCTTTTAACATTCAATTGACCTCTTCAAAAATGAGTGATAATTACAGACTACATGAAGGTTTTATTTTGGGCAGAATTAGTTCCTTTGTTACCTGTATTTCTGAGGCACTCTGTTCATTTAGTTCTAACAGCAAAATACACTGTGACTGATTTTCGTGGGTTTGTAATTTTTAACGTATTTCTTTCCCACTATTAGATTTTTATCTTCTTAGGAGAAAAATCATTTCTTATTCATCTGTATATTCCCAGTACCTAGCATTGAGTAGACACCTATTCTTACCTCCAAAAATCCAGATTTCATTTTTCTATGTTTATTTGGGTCCCTACTGACATAATTTTCACAACTAAATACCATTTGATATGCTGTTCTTCACTTACACACATTTTCTATGCTGTGAATTTTAACGATAGTTTCAATGACCAAAAAAATCTGTAACTTAAACTTTCCCAACTTGTAAAACTTTAAGAATAGCTTAAGTTCTCTATTACGTTGCAAACATACATATAACTTTTTTACTTCATTTGAACTGAAGCAAGTTCTAATTTTCTTGAAATTATAACTATAGCGCTTAAAAAGTAAACCTGAACAATTTGAAGAATTCAACTTATCTGTCTCAAAGGTAATTAAAAAAAAAAAGCTGTTTTAAAATCAACTGAATAGAAAGATACAAAAAATTTATAAATAACGAACTACACTCACCAAAAGAAATTTTTTACGTTTAGATTATAAGGAACTATCTCCTAGATTTTCAAATTTCTCTCTAAATTTTGGAATCACATTTTAACTTTTAAGAAAGGAATAACGCAGTTTGCATAGTAGAGTTTTAAACTCCCCAATACTGAATATTCTATAAGTTTCAAAATGTTCAGTTGCCCACCAACTAAGTCTCTTTATAAACAATGACACAGCATATAAGACTATCTTCTAAAGCACTAATTCACAAATGCCAATAGGAAGCTATTGCCCTTTATTGGTCTGAAACAAAAATGAGAAAAAAATGTGAGATTTCGTAAAGCCAAATTTAAAAGGACTGTCATTTATTCTGATTTATTTGGTATAAAAATGTATTTTTAAAATCGAAATATTAGATGTCTTCATATGCAGTCCTTAACACAGCAAAATAAGAAGCTGCTAACTGTATTGGTCCCCAAAATTTTCTTAGAAATGTTACCAGCCTCTGAAAAACAGAAACTTGAAACTCCAGTTCTAAAAGGACTTTACTGATATACCAAAAATAGTCTGGCTTTAAAAAATAAGAGAAAAATCATCTTCAAACATGAAGTCAGACATTTTGTTCATCTTGGCTCCCTAGGGTGTAGCACAATGCCTGGCACATAGTAGGCACTCAATAAATATTTGCTGAATTAATGAATATTAGGCTAAGTCACTGAAATAAATGGTAACTGCCAGATATTTTTTCATTAAAATCAAAATGGAATTTTTGTCATACTGAGTGAAGTCAGATGAAAAAGACAAATATCATATATCACTTATATGTGGAATCAAAAAAAATGGTACAAATGAACGTATTTACAAAACAGAAACAGACTCACAGATGTAGAAAACAAACCTGTGGTTACCAGGGGGGAAAGGGGTGAGGGGTGGGGAAGGATGAATTGGGAGATTGGAATTGACATATACACAGTACTACATATAAAATAGATGACTAATAAGGACCTACTGTATAGCACAGGGAACTCTACCCAATACTCTGTAATGACCTATATGGGAAAAGAATCTAAAAGAGAGTAGCTGGGGCTTCCCCGGTGGCACAGTCGTTGAGAATCTGCCTGCTAATGCAGAGGACACGGGTTCGAGCCCTGGTCTTGGAGGATCCCACATGCCACGGAGCAACTAGGCCCATGAGCCACAACTACTGAGCCTGCGCATCTGGAGCCTGTGCTCCGCGACAAGAGAGGCCGTGATAGTGAGAGGCCCGTGCACCGCGATGAAGAGTGGCCCCCGCTTGCCACAACTAGAGAAAGCCCTCGCACAGAAATGAAGACCCAACACAGCAAAAATAAATTAATTAATAAACTCCTACCCCCAACATCTAAAAAAAAAAAATAAGAGAGTAGATGTATGTATAACTGATTCACTTTGCTGTACACCTGAACTAACACAACACTGTAAATCAACTATACTCCAATAAAAATTTAAAAAGAAAAAAAAAAGCTGTACTTCAGGGCACAAAATTTGATAAACATTTCCCTATAACTTATCTGAAATAGAAAATAAAAATCTCATGCTGGGGAAAAAAAAGGAACTTTTATAGAGTGAGTCGCAATGTTAAATTTAACAATATTAAAATAAATGATAATTGCCAGATTTTTTAGAAATTAAAAGCAAAATGGAATTTTTATTGTGAGTCACAATGTTAAATTTAACAATATGAAAATGTGTCATCTGCAAAAGACTCTCAGATAAATAAAAAGCATTAATTAGTAATGTTAAGAGCTGATTCGGGGGGAATAGATGAAACAAGATTGATCAACATGAAACATGTTGAAGCTGGGTGATGGGAATGTGGCAGTTTATTATACTACCTTCTTTATTTTTATATATGTCTGAAATTTCCCATAATTAAAAAAAATGAGAGAAGCAGTAAAACAAATAAACACTGCAACGAGACATTATAGTAATTAGAAGACGGTGAGATACTAAAAGTGAAACAGTATGGACAATTACTTAACTATCAGATGTGGTTTCTGTTCTGAAGAAGAACAGCTGAACATAAGATTTACATAAATGAAAAGAAATCAAATAGTAGGCCTATGTACAATTATATGTCATTATGTAATAAATGCTTTTTGGTACTGTAGGAGTTCAGAACAGAGCAGTAATGTTCCCCATAAACTTAGAAGATCTGGGTCTTGCAAAAACAGGAGAGAGAGTACATTACTAAGAATGAAGACAGGAAAACAAAGTTGAGTCATGACAGGGGCATAGACAGGGTTATAATTGGCCTGACCACAGAAAATACACATGGGGGAATAGTGAAAACAGACTATCAAGAAGTGAGGAATAGATTATAGAAAGAGAAGCCATAGAAAGGGGTTCATCTATGGTTTAGTAGGAAACACTAAAGAGTTCTCATAAGGAACTGTCATGGCTGGTTTTCTTAGGCAAACTAGCTTAGCAGCATTATGTGGTGTGACATGGAGGGAAGATGGGGGTGAAACGTAATGGAGTCAATAAGATTGTAGCAATAATCCGAAATGTGAAGTGATTCAAGCGTGGATGAGGGCAGAAGCCACAGCAGGAAGAGAGAGAAAGGGATGCTTCAAAGAAAAAGAGGAAGAATTTTTCGATTAACTAGATATAAAAAAGCAAAGCAATGAGTCAGTCATGTCAGGGTTTCAATTCTAGGTGATAAGGTGGGTGTTATTTCCATTAACAAAGAAAGACAGGCATTGTGGAGGTAGTAGAGACTTAAGGGAAAATAACAGGTTTGATTTCAGAGAGGCTGAAATTTATGGAGACAATGATAACTACAAAATTATAATAACTATTCCTTACGTGTAACTTGCTAGGTGCCAGATACTATTCTAGATGCTTTATAGATATTAATTCATTTCTTCCCCAAAACAACCTTAATGAGGTGAGTAATGTTATTATTATTTCTATTCTACAAAAGAGGAAATTAGGATACAAAGAGGTTAAGTAACTTGCCTAAGGTCACAATGACATAAGTGATGGGAGCAGAATTTGAACCTGGGCTTAATTACTTTTCTAAGTTGCCTCTCCAGGTCATGACAGAGATGAAGAAATGTTTATGATAAACACAGTTAAAAAAATGATGAATTTATCTATAAAGTTACCTAGCTCTGTAAAGAAAATCTCACAGTCTGACATTTTAAACAACCAACTACCTTATTTTTATGTTTTTGAAGAAAAATTTTTTTAAGCCTTAGTCAACTAAAACCAACACCACCAACAAAAAGAACACTTAAAAAATAAAAGAGAATTAGGATCCAAGAAAAACATATTATTACAGTTAAACATAAATGTTACAAAACAGCCTAACCACTAAATATTACAGTTTAAATGATGCTATCTTCACTTCAGCATTACAAGTTAAATACTTAGGTATATTTTATCGGACCTTTTGTATACTCCTAGGAGATAAGCCTTATGTTTTGGAAATTCAATCAGAGGAACAATTTTTGAACAGAAGCTTCAAAATAAAATTCCTTTAGTGGAGGAATGTTGCTACTCTACAGCAGAGTAGACTTCTCCAAAACAGAAGGCCTTGCCCTTCTCTCCCATTATCACACAAAATTAAAATACAGTTATATATCATAACCACACAGTAAACTGCCCTTTAAACACAAATATACTTTTTATATAGCACAGTCCATAAAAATAGAAATTGTATTTTTTTAAGTATAAGACTGTTCTGAGAAAACTTGGCTTTTCTATACCCTAGCAATTTTAAATCAAATGTATACTTACGTTCTGACACTGTATAAAGGAGGTTCTGGGGTAAGGGAGGAGGTAGTCTTGCTCCCACTGGTGCAAGATTGGGCACTGCACTTGTCCCAGGCTGGTCACGGTTGTTTATCAAGCTTGACTGTGTTATAGGTGGTCCTACAGACAACCAAAAGTGAAAGGTAGAGCATTAATGTTTCCCAGCTAATAAAAATACTCACTACACCAAGTATTAATTTGGATATTCACACTTAAAATACCTACTTTGGCTTAGAACAGAATTAAGGAATTTGATATGTGCAGGGTTAAGCACTGGGTACATAATTAATTTAAATGACATTTTAGTTCTGTAACAGACAAAACTAATCTAGGGTGGAAAAATGGCAGAACTGGTTGCATCTGGAGGGGGAGTAGAAAATGGCTACCAAGGGACCTGAACAAACTTTCTGTGGTGAGAGCGTTCTACAGAACTCTCAAGTTAATGATAAACATGTTTAAGTGTACTGATGTTACAACGTACCGTGAAATGCATCAAAACTAAAAATGGAGAGATCACATTTTTAGTTAATTGTAGAACCTAGATGGTATTTGTTACCTTGAAATTTTTCATAGCAAAATGTTGGGGGGAAATGACATTCTTAGATTTAACTTTTAAACAGATATGTTCCCAAAATGAGGTTAAGATCTTTCATTGTGAGAATTCCTATACATCAAAGATGGTTTTTAATTTGGAAAATAAAATCTCATCTTGAGCTTCATAATTATACCATTCAGGTGACAATATTAAATACTAACAAACACTGTTAAAATAACCATATTGCTATTGACCAAATCTACGCATTAAATGTCTCTGAATCATTATCAACTTTAATGAAATGTGTTCTATAAAGAATATTACTGCAAGAAAGCTATGTGATGGGTACATGGAATTATGTTAAACTATTTTTGCAACTTCTTGTGAGTTTGCAATAATTAAAAAAATTAAGATTAAAAAAACCCGAAAATTGAAAAAGTATAACTTAAATAAATTAAATGGCAACCATTTTTTAAAATAATTTGCCAACTCTTAAAACATTAAATGTCTTTGGGTAGATATTTTCTTATGTCTTTGTACACATGTAAACTGACTGCTCCAGAATTTTTTCAGTTACATTTAAAAATTTTAGTCTTATTTCTGTTTCTGCTAAACCAGCAACTGTTAAGTAAGTTTTTTTTTTTTTGAGGGCACGCAGGCTCAGCGGCCATGGCTCACAGGCCCAGCCGCTCCACGGTATGTGGGATCTTCCTGGACCGGGGCACGAACCCATGTCCCCTGCATCAGCAGGCGGACTCTCAACCACTGTGCCACCAGGGAAGCCCCAGTTAAGTTTTTTTAAATGATCATTTTTAAATGTTTCTTACTCTTCATCTTGGTGGATGTGGTAACAGCATATTGATTTTTTTTTTGAAGTCCTTATCATTGAAGAGATTCATACTGAAGTACATACTGGTGAAATGCTATGACATCTGAAATTTACTTCAGCAAAAAAAATAATAAGCAAAAAAATTGTGTGTGGCAAGGGGGAGGAATAAATGAGACAAAAACAGCTGAATATTGATAACCACTGAAGTTGGATGATGGTACATGGCATATTATTATTCTACATCTGTGTATATCCAAAACTTTCCATAAAGGGGAAAAGGAATGGGACGAAGGCAGTCAAAAGACACAAACTTCCAATTATAAGATAAATAAGTACTAGAGATGTAATGTACAACATGATAAATATAATTAATGCTGCTGTATGTTATATATGAAAGTTGTTAATAGAGTAAATCCTAAAAGTTCTCCCCATAAGAAAAATAATTTTTTTTCCTATTTCTTTAATTTTGTACCTATAAGAGATGATGGATGGTCACTAAACTTATTGTGATAATCACTTCATGATGTATACAAGTCAAATCATTATGCTGAATACCTTAAACTTATACAGTACTGTACGTCAATTATATATCAATAAAACTGGAAGAAAAAAAAGAAAATTTCCATAATAAAATGTTTTAAAGATTATTTCAATATTCTTGCAGAGATTTTCTTTAAACATGGAAATTTCACTGAACTACTGGCATGTTCTTTTTTTTCTGACCTCTTCAAAACACTGGCTTTCTTAAGATGCTATCAATTAGCAAGATTCTGACTCCAGGTCAATATAGATTAGGCCACTATTGATAAAATTTACACTTGGAGGTACTACAAATAATGCAATGTAACACTGGATAGAAAAAAAAGAAAAACATCTTAATTATGGGAATATATTCCAAATTCTATTAATAATTTATTTTTCAAAAACTTAAAATCCAGTGTCAAGTTAGGTAAAAGGGATGGAGTCTTCTAAATATAATTCTCCACTAAAGAAATATTCAACATATACTTACTTGGTATGGGAAGCACAACAGAAGGTGGAGGCTGGCCATGTCCTTGAGGAACAGGAAGTCTCATACTGTGGCCAGGACCCGGGCCTGGGCCTGGGCCAGGACCTGGACCTGGGCCTGGGCCTGGGCCTGGCATCGGAGGCATTAACATTCCAGGAGGTGGTGGAGGAGGAAGCCCAGGAGGAGGCGGAGGGAAAGGAATCATGCTTGGCAGAGCAACTTCATCAACAACCAGGGGATCATTTCCATGGTCAAACTGACAAAGGTCACCAAGTACACAAAATCCTCTTTCTGTAAGAAGATAAATCTTATTATGATCTACCTAGAGTTCAGAAAACAAACAAGTCCCTGAAACACCCACCAATCTGATTTATGAAGTGTTTTTTCTCCAAGGAGTCTAAAGCCTTCTTAGTGTTACTCTGTTAACCATCGCATATCCCTGAGGTAGGGGTAGGTGTACTCTCTACTTTCTATACTGTGAGACTACACTTTGTTGAGATAGCAAATAACTGGATCAAAAACAGGCTACCAACCACTATTAGATTAACCCATTCGCTACTGAGTTTTCATAATAAAAATTCAGATATTTTAAATAACAATTTAACAAAGGTGGGGAGGGATAAGGAACTTGAATTAGATGATCTACTTTCAACTATCTACTTTCTTGCTATTATACTAAAGCAACCATTCTTGCTATATCTAGGAATTGAAACTTTTAAATTATTCAACTGAGCATTATGTACCAGGTTATTCACTGCAGCATTGTCTGTAACAGCAAAATATTTGAAACACCTCAAAAGTGCCATCAAAAAGAAACAGGTTTAAACACATTTTTGTACATACAGAATACTAAGAAGTGTAAAAAATACTGAGGAAGCTCTTTATATATTAACACAGGATGACTCCAGAAAATACTGCTAAGTGAAAAAAACATTATGCATAGTATGAATGAAGTATGAATAGTATATAGTATACTAGCATTTATGTAAAAAAGAAAGTGGGGGAAATATATGTTTTTGTTTACGTACACATGCAAAGACTATGTTTGGAAAGACACAAGAAATTGACAGCATTAAACTGTCCTTGGGAAGGAGATCTTCGTGGCTGGAAGACCAGGGTGAGAGTGATTTAATGCCTGAATCATGTGATTCTATTCCCTACTTAAAAATAAATAAAATATAAAAATATATACATTCTATATTTAGAGAAAAAATGTTATGACGTCTGTTATTTGCTTCAAATAATACAGGCCAGGGAGAAGTGGTGGAAGTATACACAAAAACAAGATTGCCCATGAGTTGACGTGAGATCATGGATACACTAGGGTTAATTATATTATTTTGTCAACTTCTGTAAATATTTAAATATTTCCATAATAAAAAATTAAAATAAATGCACGAACACACACAGCCTGATCCATTCATTCAAATGGAAAGTTAGCAAGTTAAAATTTTAAGTAGGTTATACATGCTTATTAGCAAATTCCCAGGGACAAACACCACACAAAAAAATTAAAATTCCTAGTGTCTACCAAAGTCTGTGGTATACTTATAGTGTTTGAAGTAACAAGAATAACAAAAAACAAACTAAAGGGTAAAATTTAAACATCTGTTAACAAGAGCCAAACTATTACACCCAACAAGAAGTATATGCCAAACGAGATTCTCCTCATTCACCCCTTTTAATAAAATCCAGACTGTAATGAAAAGGTATGCACTACTAGCAACATTTGCTTTACTAGTACTTTTGGGTACAATATAGAAGAGAACTTTTACCATCATAATCTCTGCATCGCCTCTTTGGTGGAGGGTTTCGACCAAAAGAATTGGAAGAGCTATGATTATTATAGTAATTAGACCAACTCTCCGTTGTGTTTTCAGAGTGGTGCGCAGGTGCGATCACAGTAACAGTGCTGGGAATAGACTGTGCCCCAGAGGAATACTGCTCAGAAGAGTTCGGAGGTGGTGCAGACACAGACACATAGGAACTCTCCAAGTCATTCCTCTCACTCTTAAACTTTGATCTTTCGCTATGTTCTGCTTCAGAGACAAAATAAAAACAAGAAACAAATAAGATCAGACATTATGTTCTTAAACTACATTTATTTTCTCACAGAAAAGATGAGAATACTGAAGTAAACTTACTGAACTGTCCATATTTCAAAGTGCTCTCATTATTAATATATTCTAAAACCAGGAACATCAACAGTGTGACATATTTTGACCAGTAACTTGTATAAAATCATCTTTTATAACATCAACATCAATATAAAATGAAGAAAGACCTGCTTCTCTATTGATATTTAATAAGAATGCTATCCAAAAAAAAAAAAAGAATGCTATCCAAGAATTGACTTCCAGGGCTTCCCTGGTGGTGCAGTGGTTGAGAGTCTGCCTGCCAATGCAGGGGACGCGGGTTCGTGCCCCAGTCCGGGAGGATCCCATGTGCCGCAGAGCGGCTGGGCCCGTGAGCCATGGCCGCTGAGCCTGCGCGTCCAGAGTCTGTGCTCCGCAACGGGAGAGGCCTCAACAGTGAGAGGCCCGCGTACCGCAAAAAAAAAAAAAAAAGAATTGACTTCCAAACTGCTATCCTGGGAGATCAGTGGTTGGGATCCCAGTAATCTACTTAAATTTCTTTCTTTTTAATTTTAAATACTCTAAGCAACCTTAAAGCAAATCAATTATTTTCAGTCGGGGGTGGGGGTAGGGGAGCAGGCAACACTCTTCCTCCAGTAACAGCTTTGTTGACTAAAGGACATTTGTTTCAACTATACAACGTGACTTAAGTTACATACACTTATGGATAGCTTCTTTTTAGTCAAACTCCTTTGACTCCAACCTGAGAATAGAGCCTTGTCTTTGTAACAAAAATCAAGTTTTTTGAGACAATTCCAGATTTTACATTGTTCAAACATATTAAAGGTACATTTACTTTTAAGGGACACTCTGGCACCCTTGTGATATAGGAAGATAAGCAACTACGGAGCTTTTTGGGGAAGCCTCATGGACTCACCAACATTCCTATTGGGATCCCGGTCTTTGCTGCGCCCCCGGCTTCGACTCCGACTTCGACTCAGGCCTCGGCTCTTACTCCGGCTCTTACTCCTGCCTCTTCTCCAGTCATACTTCTCACGGTACAATTCAGTCCGCTCATAGTACCGGTCATAGTCTCTCCACTTGCCATCGTCTCTTTTTTTCTCACGTGTCCTATAATACACAGATATGAAAGCCATATGTATGCTATAGAAACCAAGTCTGAAAAATCAGTAGTATGAAATATCCTCGATTCACCAAAATTCATAGCTTCTATACTTTTCCAGAAAGCCATAAAACCACCATATAATTCCTCTAATCCATTATATAAAAAGAAAAAAACATTCCCTTCAAGTACACTGGGTGGGGAGAAATGAAAAAAAGAGGTGAATCCAAAGTATGGGGAGGGGTAAGAGGAAAAACATATTTAAAACTAGAAAAGACAAAAGGCTCAAAACAAAGTTTTCCTAAACAAAGACTAATTTTTTTGATGGTAGGCTGATGATTCAACATATAAACTGCACTACTTGTAAGAAAATGCTACAGATGATTTTAATACTGAGCACCCCTAACAAAATGGAACATTTCATTAATATTCTCTAAGGAGACTGCTCCCACCCCTGAGCTCTTGCGGAAAGCACATAATGAAGACTGTTTATAAAAGGAAGAGAAAGTATGACAAAGACAAAAAACAGAGGGAATGGAAGGAAAAACATTTTTTTTCTTTAATCAGCATAGAGAGAGGAGAAGAGCATACGTTAAAAATCCCTTTAATGCCCTTCTAAGGTAACTGAAAAGTGAGTTTTCAATGTCTTCCTAATTAAAAATAAACACAAACCTCCGTTCACTAGATTCTGAACGAGTCTTCTGGGGACTAGGGTATTTCTTTTTTCTGCCATCTCGTTCTTCCTCTGCTGGCTCCTGAAATACCTACATGAAAATATTCATTAGAAACAAGAAGAGTCTTTCTATAAATTATAAAACACATCCACCTGATAATCTTTCTGGCACACGAGAGGGCACAAATATACTGAAATACTGAAGTCAAATCTCATCCCCAAAGGCTGGTCAACAGGAAGAAGTAAAAAAGATGCTGAAATTACTTTAACAGCAATATGTTAATTTTTAAATGCTAACTTAAGGTAGAGAATAGGAGGAAAACAGCAACTCATTCTTTAAACCGAAACAGTAAAAACAGCAAATCTCTAAGTATCATATAGTAAAATGGTGTGTGTTTTCCTAATTACAAACTATATTCACACATTAATTCATTTGGGGAGAACTTCAGATTTATTTCACAGAAAACGTTCTGGGAACAAATGGTTAAGTTAACCACTGCTATAAAACTAAGTATTTCATGTGAATTATGGAAAAATGGTATTGGAATTACTGGAAATGTTAAGGCTTCTTTTAAAACTTAACAGTCAAGATTGACCAGAAATAGAGAACTAGTGATTCTATTATAGTTTTTAAACAGAAGTTAATCTCAAAACAAATATATGGCCTTTACCAGAGAGAAAAGAAATAAAGACATTTGGAAGAGGTAAACAAATGCCCATCTAATGGAGAAGCTCATTTTAAAATACACAAATAAGCAAGTGAATGAATGGAACAGAAGATAACAATTTAGTAAAACTCAGGCAACATAAAATGGCAGCCACAATATGGCAACCATATGGTGCTGACAAAAACACTCTACAATTATTAGACTATATTTAAAAATCATTCTTTCTACCAATTTACAGGAAATACAGAGGATGCAATCAGCAAAATCCAGAGTCAAAACTCCGTAAGACAAATGACTGAGTTTCTTCAACAAAACAAAATTTAAGGAAAAAAAAGAGGGTGAAGAAAGGAAGAAGAGGTAGATATACAGGTAAGTATGATGGGGGAATTTAAAGATATAAAGAGACTTAAAATACATCAACTTGGAGAACTTGTTCCTTCTTTTTGCTGTTCTGTATTTTCTAAGGTTTTTTCGATGGACATGTATTAATTCACTCTGAATTTTTCTAATTTTAGAAAACTAGTTTTCGTTTTTTTTTTAATTTTTAATTTTTTGGCTGCGTTGCGTCTTCGTTCCTGCAAGCAGGCTTTCTCTAGTTGTGGCGAGCGGGAGCTACTCTTCGTCATGGTGTGCAGGCTTCTCATTGCAGTGGCTTCTCTTGTTGCGGAGCACAGGCTCTAGGGGCGCGGGCTTCAGTAGTTGTGGCGCACGGGCTTAGTTGCTCCGCAGCATGTGGGATCATCCCAGACCAGGGATTGAACCCGTGTCCCCTGCGTTGGCAGGTGGATTCTTAACCACTGCACCACAAGGGAAGTCCTGGAAACTAATTGTCTAAACTACTTTCTAATTAGTTTTTCTAATAGGAAAAACTATTCTTAAAAAGTTAAAGGAGCCAAGAGAAATAAAAGCATAAAACGAAACAAAAACCTGTGCATGAATGTTCACAGCAGTATTATTTATGATAGGCAAAAAGTATTAACCATTTGCCTATTAATCCAAATATCCATCAACTGATGACTGGATAAAGAAAATGTGGGGCTTCCCTGGTGGCGCAGTGGTTGGGAGTCCACCTGCCGATGCAGGGGATGCGGGTTCGTGCCCCGGTCCAGGAAGATCCCACATGCCGCGGAGCGACTGGGCCTGTGAGCCATGGCCGCTGGGCCTGCACGTCCGGAGCCTGGGCTCCACAACGGGAGAGGCCACAGCAGTGAGAGGCCTGCGTATCACAAAAAAAAAGAAAAAAGAAAAAAGAAAAAAAAAGAAAATGTGATATATTCATAAAATGGGGTACTATTCATCCACGAAAATAAAGAGAAGTACTGATACGTGCTACAACCTGGAGGAACCTTGAAAGCATTATGCTAAGTGGAAGAAGCCAGTTACAAAAGACTACATACTGTATAATTCCATTTATATGAAATGTCCAAAGTAAGCAAATCCATAGAGACTGAAAATAGATTAGAGGTTGCCTGGGGTGGGGGCTAGGGAGGGAAGCACTTGGAAGGTGATGACAATGAGTATGGGGTTTCTTTTTTGGAGGATGAAAATGTTCTAAAATGGATTGTGGAGACGGCTGCACAACTCTGAATACAATAAAAATCATCACATTTGTACATTTTAAATAGGTGACTTGTAAAGTTGGTGAATTACACCTCAATAAGCTGTTTTAAAAAAGTCAAAGGGCATGCACAATATGGATGAATCTCATAAAATAACGAGCTAACAAGGAAGCTAGACAAAGGACTGTATGACTTCTACATCCAGGAAGTGTCAAGTTTAGGTTACGGAAGCTAAACTAATCGTTCTAATGGGTGATGGAAAACCTAAAAAGATAAGAAATCCAAAGCAATATGGGTGAAGTCTCATTTAGCATCCTGCAGTACACTACCAAACATGATTTTAAATCTCAAGCATGATATTTAAGTGGAGAAAAAGGAGTGCTCCCTTGCTATATAACTAAATAAAATGCTTGATTTGTACAGATAAAAAAAAAAGTCTATGTGATTCTTGTAACATAAAATGGAAAAATCAGGACTACATGGTATTAGAAATAAGAGTAGTAGTAACCCTGGGGAGAGGGAAGTGAAAGAGAATGAGAAAGAGGGAATTGAAAAAAAAAAAGGCAGTTCAACGAACTTGATTCAGATCTTGATTCAAACAAATGGGGAAAAAATGGACATTTATGAACAAATAGAAATTTAAACACTAAGTATCTGATGACATTAAGAAGTTACTGTTATTTTTATACATGATAAGAATACTTGGGCTTCCCTGGTGGAGCAGTGGTTAAGAATCTGCCTGCCAATGTAGGGGACATGGGTTCGAGCCCTGGTCCAGGAAGATCCCACATGCCACAGAGCAACTAAGGGCTCGTGCACCACAACTACTGAGCCTGCACTCTAGAGCCCAAGAGCCACAACTACTGAGCCCGCGTGCCACAACTACTGAGCCTGCGTGCCACAACTACTGAAGCTTGCATGCCTAGAGCCCATGCTCCGCAACAAGAGAAGCCACCACAATGAGAAGCCCGCGCACTGCTACGAAGAGTAGCCCCCGCTCGACACGACTAGAGAAAGCCCGTGAGCAGCAACAAAGACCCAACCCAGCCAAAAATAAATAAAATAAAAATAATTTTTTTTTGAAAAAAAGAAAGAATACTTGGGGGCTTTAAAAATATAACCTTTTAGTGATACCTGCTAAGTATTTACAGATGAAATAATATGATGTCAGGAATTTGTTTAAAAATAATTTAAGAGGATGGAAAGTAGTTGAAGGTACAGAAAAAGACTGCCCATGGATCTATAATTATTGAAGAGGAAATGAGGGCTTCATGGGGACTCATTACATTTTGCCTTCTTTCAAGCATTTTCATAATAAAAACTTTTTATATAAGTTAAACAAAAATAATCTGTATTCTTTTCTATTTTAAATAAAATTTCCAGAACTTCCTGCAGTAAGGATATGTTTTTCCACAATTATTTAAAACTTTTACTCTGAAATGAGTTACACGGCACTAAACTGTCACATTTTTCTTGAACTAATATGAAGTATATGTAAAGGCTTCATACTCCAAAACCTCTTACCTACTTTGAGCCTAGTATTCTAAGAATATGAAAAGTAAATTTCTTTACAGAATCAGATTATGACCAGACATGCTAATTTTAAAAGTTTTTCTTCTATGTTATCCACCTGACTTAAATTCTTCTACCTCACATCTTCTTTTAGAAGTTTGATCATTACACACATATTTAAGACTTTTTAATTATTTATTATCTTCATCTATCAGGGCTATACAAATCTGAAAGCCTCCATTCCACTGGACCATTTTAGATATAAAAGTATACTAAACAGGTATGTGGATGAGGCAGGATTGGCCCTGGATTGATGAGCTGCTGGGGTGATGAATACTGGGAATTCATTAAACTATTCTGTCTCCTTTTGACGTGTACCGAAAAGTCTCTAAAATGGGGTGTTTTTTTTTTTAAATTAAGTGAAATAAAGGTACTTTCAGAAAAACCAAACAGGGGAAAAACTGTGCCAGAGGCTCTCATATTTCCAGTCATAAATCCATGCAGTGGGTCTAAGAAAAACTGCCTTCTAACATTTCAGATGATTGTAATATAGTGTGAATAAGGAATTATAATATCAAAGATCCACTATTTTCATGATTATTCTTTTGCATGTTCATGAACTCAGACAGACAGGGTAAAGGGTTTGATGACAGCTAATTATAACCACAGCAGATTCAGAAGTAATTTTCCAAATGCAGATAGAACACACTGTGCTTCATAAATTATGGCACATATATACCAAGTGTTTTTCCAGCCCCAGGATGAGTTGTGCCAATGATCCAAATTCTCTCACCCGGTTCCCTGTGTGACCAATAGTTTTATTGTAAAACTGATGGTACCGTGTAGCTGGGGACCAAGGGAGAAAGTTAAAACAGCTAGTCCTCAGATTTGCTCCCATGCTCAGAGCAACTGCATCAACTGAGCACAGACCAGAAAAAGAGATAATTAGCCAAAGGCAGTGCTACCTCAAATCCCCTTCCTTCAATGTTGTCTAACAACTACTATAAACTACTATATTTACACACTATTCTACAAGCTATCATTTGTTAGTAATGACAATTAAGTTACGTATAAAAGCTTAGAAAATGGGGAAAATGCCAGACAGCATCATTTGGGGTAGTTATACAGAAGCTGAAATCCATTTTTCATAATTTTCAAAATTAGAATTTACTACAAAGATACAAAATGAAATACTGCAACAATTTGGTTTTTTAAAACTATTCTTTCAAAACTCAAAATAATGCAATTTTCCTCATATTCAAATGACTGTCCTTCAAACAAACACTTCCAATCCACTGACCTTCAATGACTGTAAAAAAGAACATACGCTGCAAAAATTTTAGCTTATTATAAAAACATTTAACATATACCTTTTTTTAAGTTCCCTGACCAGGGACTGAACCCACACCCTCGGCAGTGAAAGCGCGGAGTCCTAACCACTGGGGAGCCAGGAATTCCCTAACCTACACCTTAAACCAAAAATTATACACTATCAAGTATGGAAGTAAAGTTTCTTCCTATTTCCATTACTTGAAGAAACATACTGGGAGCCCCCTTTTTTTTTTTTAATTGATGTACAGTTGATTTATAATGTTGTGTTAATTACTGCTGTATATAGCAAAGTGACTCAGTTATACATATATATATTCTTTTTTTTAATATTCTTTTCCATTATGGTTTATAATAGGATATTGAGTATAATTCCCTGTGCTATACGGTAGGGCCTTGTTGTTTATCCTTTCTATATATAAATGCTTACATCTGCTAACCCCAACCTCCCAATCCACCCCTCCCAGCCCCCTCCCCCTTTGCAACCACCAGTCTGTTCTCATGTCCATGATGCTGTTGCTGTTTCATAGGTTCATTTGTGCCATATTTTGTGCCACATATAAGTGATATCATACGGTACTTGTCTCTCTTTCTGACTTACTTCACTTAGTATGATAATCTCTAGCTGCATGCCCCTTCTATTTTAAAAAGACTTTACGAGACAACTAGAGAGCATGAGCCAAAAACAAAAAAGTGACAGTAATCTCAAGTGATCTTTTTTTTTTTTTTTTAATTTTTTTGCGGTATGAGGGCCTCTCGCTGTTGTGGCCTCTCCCGCTGCAGCACACAGGCTCCGGACGCGCAGGCTCAGCAGCCATGGCTCACGGGCCCAGCCACTCCGCGGCACGTGGGATCTTCCCGGACCAGGGCACGAACCCGCGTCCCCTGCATCGGCAGGCGGACTCTCAACCACTGCAGCACCAGGGAAGCCCAAGTGATCTTAATTAAGTATAGCTACGTTTTGTTTTCTTTTAATGTTGGATCAGTTCAATCAAGCTAGCATGTAAAACTGTATCAAAGAGACTTCCCTGGTGGTCCAGTGGATAAGCCTCTGCGTTTCCACTGCAGGGGGCACAGGTCCGATCCCTGGTCAGGGAAACTAAGATCCCGCATGTTGCATGGTGTAGCCATTAAAAAAAAAAAAAAAGAGGATAAAAATGTATCAGAAATGACAACTAAATGCAACATATGATCTTCAGAATGAATCCTGTACTGGAGAGAAAAAAAACATGCTATAAAAAAGGGACACTGTTGGGTCGATTGACAAAACTGGAAAACAGTAGAAGAAGACAGTAGATTAAAGTGTTTTATCGATGTTAGGGGACTTCCCTGGTGGCCCAATAGCTAAGACTCCATGTTCCCAATGCAGGGGGGCCTGGGTTCAATCCCTGGTCAGGGAACTAGATCCTGGATGCCACAACTAAGTGTTCACATGCCGCAACCAAAAGATCCCGCAAGCCACAATGAAGATCCTGCATGCCGCAACTAAGACCCAGTGCAGCCAAATAAATAAATAAATATATTTTTTTAAGTGTTTTATAGATGTTAAACTTACTGAAACTGATAACGGTACTAAAGCCATCTAAGAGAATATCCTTATTCTTATGAAATACACAGAGTATTTGGGGATCAAGGGTCATGATGTATCTGACTTACCCCCAAATGATTCAGAAAAAAATAGTTCTGGGTGAGGATATATAAAGAGAGCAAACAGGGCAAATCTTCAACAGATGAATCCAGGTAGATGACAAACAGGTGTTTTGGGGTAGTATTCTTGTAATTTTTCTGTTTAAAATTATTCCCCAATAAAAAGTTTATTAAATAATTATAATAAAAACAAAAGTTGGGAAATACTTCTATATAATAACCAACATCTATGTGCCAGGCACTGGACTAGGGTGTGGGGTGGGGGGTGGTGTATAAATTTCATTTAATCCTCAATGAGATAAGTACTACTATGATCATCATTTTGCTGATGTGAAAATGAAACAAAGAATAACTTATTTTAAAGCTACTATTTTAATTCATACAGCCTAATTTTGGAGCCCATATTCTCATCATGTAATACTAAATACTACGATATCTATATATAAAAAGAATTACAAATGAACTCTGTACAATTTCCTCCTTGGTTCAAACAATCAGACTACCATCTAAATCATGTTTTTATACTTCAACACTGTAAAAACATTTATTTTCCTTTTCTTTCCTATGTTGAAAGTGATGTTTATAATTCCATTAACTAAAAAAAACTATATGGTTAAAAAAGAAGAAATGGTTTCTCTTCACATGAAAATGATGTAATGATTTCTCTTGAGGTTTCATTAATACTTTACTTTCAGTCATGTCTATTTTATTTTTTTTAATTTTATTATTTTTTTTGGCTGCGTTGGGTCTTTGTTGCTGCGCAGGCTTTCTCTACTTGCAGTGAGCAGGGGCTACTCTTCGTTGCGGTGCTTCTCATTGAGGTAGTCAAGCCTATTTTTTTTTTTAATGTTTTTTTCTGTTTTTTTTTTTTTTAATTAATTAATTAATTTATTTTTGGCTGTGTTGGGTCTTCGTTTCTGCACGAGGGCTTTCTCTAGTTGCGGAGAGTGGGGGCCACTCTTCATCACAGTGCGCGGGCCTCTCACTGTCGCAGCCTCTCTTGTTGCAGAGCCCAGGCTCCAGACGCACAGGATCAGTAGTTGTGGCTCACGGGCCTAGTTGCTCCGCGGCATGTGGGATCTTCCCAGACCAGGGCTCGAACCCGTGTCCCCTGCATTGGCAGGCAGATCCTCAACCACTGCGCCACCAGGGAAGCCCAGTCAAGCCTATTTTTAACCAAGTTTTCTTTTTCTAAAAGTCACTGGAAAAGATTTCCCTGAACTCCTCAATATTACTAAAATATTTCTTGTAACACTAAACAAGCTATCTGAAATTCTTCCAACTCCTCAAGTCCAAAGAACTAAGAAGCCCTGATAAAGAATCTGCACCATGCCCAAAACCCAGAAACTTCCATCAAGAGAGCTCTAAAGAGGCCAACTACCAGCTAAGAATGATACTGGTAATAAGATCTAAGAAGCGCCCACAAGCAAAAGAAAACTCTGCGTTACCTCTTCTTTAACTTCTTCTTTTTCTTGGACTGGTGGTTTTGGCTCAGGCTTAACTGGTTCCAAAGGTGGAAGGTAGTTCTTAGTATAGAGACTTTCAAATAGTTTATCCACAAAACCTGAAGTCTCTAGGAGAGGAAATAATATTTAAGTGTTACACAAACAAACACCAAAAGTTTGACAACACTATTGGCAAAGCTGAGGAAAGTGGGACATCTCATACACTGCCGGTGGAACTAAAAATGAGCCTAACCCTTATGGGGGAGAACCCCTCTTCTGGGTTTTAAAACCCTTTGAACATACTTGCACATGTACAGAATGATTTATATGCAAGATTGCTTGTTTGAGTATGTACAACCCAAATGTCCATGAATAAGAGACTATTTAATGAATTATATGACAACTGAACAGAACACAGAGTGGCTATAAAAAGAATGCGTACTGATAATATCAACTCTCAAAGATAGAAGATTAAATATTTTATCTATTTATATTCGCATTAAAAAAAAAACCCTGAAAGGACATAAAAATGACAAGTTATGCACTGGAGGTGGGAAGGGAGCAGATGAGGTGAGAGAGACTTTTCATGGCATACCATTATATTGTTAGATTAAATGTACTGCCTACTCAAAAATTTAAAAATATTTTTAACTCAGCTGAAAAATAAACTTTGACATGAGAAGTGATATGAAAATATCATTTTGTGTTTTACTTAAGGGATGCTCTATTTTGTAACTCTTCAGACTAACTGAATGGGGAGAAACAGATGAATTTATGACAAATTAAATGTCAAAATATTTATATTATGTTATTCAAACCAAAGTTAAATCACTTTCATTGGACCTACCCCTCAGGAACAGCTAAAGAGCATATCAAAAGTACAACACAGACTCTGCTTACACTGCAACTATTACACATTTTACATAAATAGCTATTTCTAAAATGTCAAATTAATTTTTCTTCAGAAAAGCATCTTTTCATAAACTTTTTTATGCTATTAATTTGTGCAGTAAGCATTTTCCATGACTATAAAATTGTGAGCTCTTGTTACACATAACTTTAAGGCAAATTAATCAGACCATTCAAAAGCCTTCATGATCAGAAGACCTTCTTAATATGCTTCTGTATTTCTAAAGCATTTTTTTAAAACATGTACTACTTTTGTAATTTAAAAGACATATATCATTACTATCTTTAATTAAAACTAAGTAATATAAATTCATACATTTAGGAAAGAAAATATTCATCAGTACTGGTAGAATCCTGTATTAGATTAATTATGTATAAAAAGCCTTTAAAATACCCCCCAAAATATGTAATCCTGTGTTTTAGATTGAGAAGCCATATTTACTATCTTTTCTTTCTCAGTAAATATTTGAGTTAAAGGGTATCGTCTCATCATCAACAGCTAGATCAACTAGTAAGTATGAATTATCCACACTCCTGTTTGCCCATTCAACAATATTTACTGAGTATCTTCTACATGCCAAGCCTGTAGGTTCTGAGTCACCAATCTCAACAAATGGAAAGACAAAGGGGAGGTGGGGAAAGAGATACACATAGATAAACAGGCAAATAAACATATAACATGACAAGGAATAACAAGTGCCATGAAAAAATAAATAAATAAAGCAAGGTTGGGAAGAAGAGAGAGTGATTAGGGGTATGGGGTATACTGTATTGTATACAGGATGCTCAGGGGAAACCACTCGAGAAGATGACATTTGAGAAGAGACCAGAAACCATAAGAAACCAGGTTTCAAGCAAGGGTAAACAGTGTTCAAAAGCCCGAAGCTGGGAACATGTCTGCCATGCTGAAAAAACAGCAAGGTGGTCAATGTGGCTAGAATAGAAAAAGTGAGGGGGAATGGTAAGAGATGAGGTCAGAGAAGCAGCAGGGAGGCCCCTAGTAAGCTCCGCAGACTACGGACAAGACTTTGATAAGATGATGAAGTTAAAGACACAAAGAGAAGAGGATCATGCCCATTTCTTCTTGATATCAAGAAGCCCCAGCCAAGAAGAAAAACAGATACCTTCATTGTCCTAATAAACAGTAAGAACAAGCAACTTCATTATCCTTAAATTGCTACCCCTCAGCCATCAACCAGGCTCTACCACAAGCTGCAAGGGACTCATTCACCTAAAAAGCATTTGAGTTACCACTGCCTCAATATAGGAGAGAAGCAGAGAAGGAAAGGGAAAAAATGTTTTGCCAAAATACACAATAAATAATTAAGCATGAATAGGTATATTCAAGTATTTAAAGGACCCTGACCAATTTCCTTCCTTTCAAGCTTTATCTTCAAGATTTTATCAGGAAGTTTTAAATTTAAAATCTTTACTTAAATACTTGGTTGAAGGCCTATAATAATTACCTTTTTGTAAAAATACGTCAAGTTGATCGGCACAAAAGGCTTTCAATTCTTTCTCAGGTTTGTCCTTCTTGACCAGTGCTACAACATAGTTGGCTAAGGCTGATGGGTCAGCATCACATCTAGTTAAACAAAGAGAAAACAAAAATTTTTAAACATTTTTTTTCAAACACTGATGTCATTAATGAAGTCACCCCTATTTTAGAAAGCTTTAAGCCAAAAACTTTATTTTAAAAAGTGACTGCAAACAAAGCGACTATTTTAACAAAGAGCATATATATAGTACAAGTAAGTTTTTCTTTTTCTGCTTATTCTTATAAAATAATTTGTCTCCTATTTTCAATGTTCTAATCATACGCAGAATTTTGGACCAAATCTACATTTATTTGCTCTCAGTGGTAATAGGAAAAGAGTGGCAATGGCCCCTTAAGTTGCAGCTTGACTCCCAGCCTGTAGAAGCACTATCAGTATCCTCAGGAACTATTTGTTCCACATCAATGAGGAAGAAGCAGGGAAAGTGTGATGCGACAGCTTTCCCCATTCCCTATAACCCCAAGCACCAACATCTAAAAACGGCAATCAATTTCCACTACTAATCTTTTCAGTGAGTATCTTAAGGATCTTTTTAAGATAAAAAGTGAGAACACAAGAAGGATGTCACCTTAAATTTTATTGGCAAACACTTCAGCAGCTATAAGCAAGAAAGAAAAGATCCGGGAGAACAGAAAGGACAAGAGAAGTGGTGAAAGGGCAGCAGAGATAACCTTTGTCTACGTCACTTTTTTTTTTTTTTCTAGTCAGTAGTAGTAACCTGACTTTGACATTCAAAATTATCTCCTATGCCAGGGCGGCACATGATCCTTGAGTAGCAATCTGCCAGACTTAACATTTTATATACATTACATGAAATAGAAAGTTTCCATTTTGTAAAAAATATTTAGGGCTTCCCTGGTGGTGCAGTGGTTGAGAGTCCGCCTGCTGATGCAGGGGACACGGTTTCGTGCCCCAGTCCGGGAAGACCCCACATGCCGCGGAGCGGCTGGGCCCGTGAGCCATGGCCGCTGAGCCTGCGCTCCGCAACGGGAGAGGCCACAACAGTGAGGGGCCCGCATACCCCGCCCCCCCCAAAAAGATATTTATACACACACTTATATATTTATATTCTATTTTCCCCATAAATGTACATTTAAGTAACATATCCTTTGTGGTTTCACAGCACTGTTGTGAAGGTAAAATGAAAAAATTCAGAATGACAGTAAATAAAATCATTATGCAAGCAAAGTGATCATATCCCTATAGTACACTATTCAAATCTAACTTAATCTTATTCTATAATCCTTGGGCCTCTACCATCAATCAGAAAGTTAAAAAGTTTCAGTTCAAGGTATCAATCACATTTCCAATAACTTTATGAGATTAGTAAATAAAAAACAAGCACCAGCACCCTTACTTCCTTTCTAGTGTAATGTATACTTTTAAAATTAATAATTCCAATAAAATAGCAGACTTTTTTCATTGTCAATATTAACACTGTTTCAGGCAAGGCTGGTTCTTTAAATATCCATGCTCATTTATGTACCAAATTCTAAGAGACCAAATTGCAATTTTGTCAATTTTACAAAACTCAAAACTATAAAAAAAAACGATGGGCAAAGGTCAAAGTGCACTAGGAGTATAAGTATACATATGATGAGCTACATGTTAATTAAAAGAAAGCTGGAATTTTTAAGTAAAAACTATTATATTTTGGAGAATTATGAACAGATTACCTTAGTAAATCCAACTGCTAAATTCTAAAATGGATATATAGCATTTCCACCTTCAAAAAATGTTACCCGGGCTTCCCTGGTGGCGCAGTGGTTGAGAGTCCGCCTGCCGATGCAGGGGACGCGGGTTTGTGCCCCAGTCCGGGAAGATCCCACATGCTGCAGAGCGGCTGGGCCCGTGAGCCATGGCCACTGAGCCTGAGTGTCCAGAGCCTGTGCTCCGCAACGGGAGAGGCCACAACAGTGAGAGGCCCGTGTACCACAAAAAAAAAAAAAAATGTTACCCATGCCATGCCCACCTTGGCACCTCCATAAACACCTTAAAATAGAGATGTGTAGATAGACTTCATTTCACTCCTGAGAACAGTAAGACGTTTGATCAGTATAGTTCTAATCAACATTCAAATGGAGGAGAGGAAAAAGAAATTACATCTCTACCTTTACTTAGAAAGCTCAGATCCTGGATAAGGAAGATATTCTAAACACAGAGAGAAAGGACTTTTTTAAATAAGTAAGAATGGAAGAAAAGAAGCAATGTTATTTTCCCCAATGTTATAGGAGTCTCATGACCTAACAGGTATAACAATGGGTAAGGATATGAAGTATCTAGTGAGAAACAGGCAAAACAGGCAAGTGAGAAACAGGCAAAAACAGGCAAAACTCAGATTACTGGATAAATGAGGTGAGTTAAACAAACCCAGATATCTTATACATATATTTAGTATTCAGACTCTGAAAAACAAATGCAGAGTTAGGTTGCTTCTGATGAAATACGTCTTGATGTGATAGTGTTAAAACTCAAGATGGGGGACTTCCCTGGTGGCGCAGTCATTAAGAGTCCGCCTGCCAATGAAGGGGACACGGGTTTGAGCCCTGGTCCGGGAGGATCCCACATGCCGCGGACCAAATGAGCCCGTGCACCACAACTACTGAGCCTGCACTCTAGAGCCCGCGTGCCCTAGAGCCCGTGCTCTGCACCAAGAGAAGCCACCACAATGGGAAGCCCGTGCACCACAACTAGAGAAGGCCTGCGCGTAGCCAAAAAACCTCAAGATGAATAGTTACAAGAAGGTAAAAGAATAGAAAAAGACTAGACACCAAGAAAAAAGAGTGATCACAGATTCTAAATATTTGTTTAATGTGAGTGAACGACTGACTGTTAATAACTGTTAGAATTCTGCACCAAATACAAAAGCATGTTTACAGACAAAGGAATGGGACCATTTAAATTTAACAGCTCCTAATACGTATCCATAAATGCACTGTGAAGGAAATGCCAGTCTGATATAATGAGTCATGTTGAAACTTAAATACATTAGGGAGTTTTGTGCTGTAATTTTCTGTACCTTTATGATTGATCTTATTTATTCTTTCATCACCACTTACCATATAATCTTTAAAAACTGACAATTACAATATAGTAGCAGCTATGGTACCAATACTAATAGTAGCCCAACAAGACTTCCAGAAGTGTGTCACAAAAATCTGAGCATGATTAAGATCCTTGACAGGATCAAATGCAGGGCCACTTCCTACTTCTCTTACACAAAAAGCAGTACGCAAGAAGAGTACTTAAAACCTTTTAGCTCTTCATTTGTAACCAAAGCTTATGGAAATTCATTTCTGTTTAACTACAGGGACAAGTACATTTTGGAAAGAAAGAGATTTTAAAATTCTGGAGCCATGGCTATGTTAAATACACACATTTCTAGACAAAAAGGGACTTCCATTATAACAAAGAGATCAGAAAAGGTAATAATATCCACCTAAAATTACTATTCTACTATAGTCTTTAAGACCCTAACAGCATAATCAATCAATTATTATTCATTTTATAGATACCTAAATCTGTAAATATGTAAAGACAAATCATGTGATCCATTCAAGAGCAGGCAGACAGCTTACCTGTGGAACTAAAACTCAGCTGCAATTCCATGCAAGTAAAATCTATCACAGCATATACATTTTTCTAATGTTTATCTGCACAACAAATTAATATGTTCTAAGTCTCAACCAATAATCACCTTTCAGTTAAAATAAAGAACCAACGAAAGAAATTTCCTAAGTTTAATGGAAGTTACAAATGAGGATTCCTTAAAATTCACATCTTGCATAATAATGTCCTAAGAACGTTTCAATTATCTATCTTTTAATTTAAAAAATAAAAATTGACTAGAATTAATTTTTATTAGGGAAAGTGAACAGAAATATTGTCCTAAAAATGTCTTATATGTAAAAACCTCAAATTTGTCTTTTTCCTTCTAAATGAAATCTCCATTGCAGGTACTGACACATCTACTGAGCTAGGACCTCAGCTTTACAGATTTAGATATATACCCAATCCCAAGAACAAAGAGTAAAGGTTCTCCCTTACCTTAAACCCCAAGCCAAGAAACACCACTAACTACTTTAGGAAAAAGCCAAGGCTACCTAAACCTCATCCATTTTCAGAAAAATCTACATGTTTCTGAATGTGGGCTGTTTTACGTTCTACCTCAGTGTGATTTTTGTTTCATCAGAGGTGAGACAACTAATGACTACGCTACTGGGCCACAGGAAAAAAACCTCCTGATCCTAATGTGTATCAACAGCCATTAAAAATGTTCATACTTAGGACTTCCCTGGTGGTGCAGTGGTTAAGAATCTGCCTGCCAATGCAGGGAACACGGGTTTGAGCTCTGGTCTGGGAGGATGCCACATGCCACGGAGCAACTAAGCCCGCGTGCCACAACTACTGAAGCCTGCACACCTAGAGCCTGTGCTCCGCAACGAGAAGCACCCGTTCGTTGCAACCAGAGAAAGCCCACGTGCAGCAACGAAGACCCAACACAACCAAAAATAAGAAATAAATTAATTTAAAAAAAATGTCCATACTCTTTTGACTAGTAGTTGTACTTATGGGAAACAAACCTCAGGAAACAAAGCCAAACGTAGAAAATATTATGGGTACCTAAGAGACACTAAATACATATACATGTATTATATAAAAACAGCATTATTTTTAACAGAAAAAGTAAACTCAAAGTAACCACTCTTATTGTTGAATGTTTATGAAACATTAGGCATCCAAAGTGGTTATAGAAACAATACACAAATATTAAAATGCTAACGTCAACTGGAGAAATCAAGACAAAAAATTTTACATTTGAGGGACTTCCCTGGTGGTCCAGTGGTAAAGAATCCGCCTCCCAATGCAGGGGATGCGAGTTCAATCCCTGGTCAGGGAACTAAGATCCCACATGCCGCAGGGCAACTAAGCCCACGCACCACAACTACTGAGCTCGTGCACCTCAACTAGAGAGCCCACGTGCCCTGGAGCCTGTGCACCAGAACTAGAGACAAGCCCGCGCGCCACAACGAAGAGCCCAAGTGCCACAGCAAAGACCCGATGCAGCCAAAAATAAAAAAAATTTTACATTTGAGTCTAATTACAGCTACATGAAAGTTCATACACAGAAGAGAAACTAGAAATATATACAAATAATTTTATCCTCTTCTGTCCCTTCTACATTTTCTGTAATGCAATGCTTTTATTTCTACTTATAAAAAAGTAAAAAAACAGGAAGTCTGACACTGAGATCTATGTTCAGAATATTCCTTTGATAAGAAAGTACTGGAAAAATAAGTAAAATCTGAGTTGATTTTATCAGAGTATAAGTGAATAAATAACTATTAATTTCTAAGAACCTGTGAACTCATATTAAGAAACACAAATATTGGTACTTCTACTTCCTTTCAAATGAAAGCTTTCATACTCCCCTTCATTAATTAGGGGCTTTCATAAATGAGTATGATATAAGAGAAAATATCCCTAGATTTATCTGGAGGGGAAAATACATGACTCTCAGTTGTATCTCATTGTGATACTTGGACTATGGCTCCTAGTGCAGCTAAGCACACCCAGAAAATTAGACTACTAAAACAAAATCTTACTTTTCTAATTGTGACCAACCTAAATATACATATGAGGACATTGATTCATTTAAACATTTACTGTGTCTTAACAAAATGCCAAGCATCTTGCTGGGTAATGGAATTACTTTGAGCAAGACAGACCTTGCCCTGCAGTCACAAGGCTAAGAGATGGAAATGAAAACAAATAATTAAGTACAAAATATCAAATGCTTTAAAAAAAGAGATTAATAATGAAGTAACAACACTGTGAGAGGATGAGACAAGACAGTGGTAGGAAACATAAGGCTATAAAAGCAATATATGGCTTCTAGCCTACAATTGGGCCAGGGAGAATGAAGTCAGAAATATATAGGAGGCGGACCAAAGGACATAAGAACAAACACCTTCCTAACTTAGTATACTATAACTTGCCAAGAAGTCTTCCGGTCAAAATAAGTCTCTTTCTGTGAAATAGTGAACGGCCTCCTTAAACAAGTCCCACAGGACTTTAGAGGCACACCAATTCTATAAAGCCACTACATACATTTACGAAAATTATCACTACTTTTTGATCTTAAGAACATATTTACAAAATAGTCATTTTACCCTTGTAGTTTATTTATCAGGGAGATGTGATCTAACAGCTGCTACATGATGATTTTTCTTCCCATTTGAGCAACTGCAGAGATTACTAGTCAGAGTTAACTTGATAAGGACTGCAAACCTATAAGCAGCATGTAAACTTTAGAGTTCAACCCAAGTACACACCCGCTGACCACAGAGTCATAAAATGACCTCAATGAACCTTATTGCTGCCTTTTCCATCATACTCAGAAATGAAACAGTCAATCTCCTGGTGCATTTTTTTTTACAAAGACCTGAACTCACAGAAACTGCACACCAAGTCCTTTCACTAGCAATTCTTGTCCCTACCTATAGGGCCTGTAAGGAGAATCTAACCCTGTCATGCACTAGACTGATTACTTTGTAAGAGGCAGCAGCACTTAACATTAGTAAGTAAAATACTTTGGCAAAAAGAGTTCAACATATTTTCACATTTCAAAAACCATAAAATTTCATTTATATTTAATGATTCTGAGGTACACAAAGCACTTTTTATAGCCTGCATCATAATACTCATATTAACTCTGTTTAATACAGGAAGGTTAGACAATCTCTCCAAAGTCAAACAGTGAATCACATACAGAACTAGGAGCTAAATGCCCTAAGTCACATAATGATGCTCTACTAAAATAGATGATAAACAGATGGATACAACTGTCCAAAAATATTACAAACCCCATCACTCTTTTTAAAACATATTATCAGGACAATTTTTTGTTATTCATAGCTTTTTTTTCTTCCAGTTTTATTGCGATATAATTGACATACAGAACTATATACATCTGAAGTGTACAGCATTAATTATTTGATTTACATACATGAAATGATTACCACAGTAAATTTAGTGAACATCCATCACTCATACAGACACAAAATAAAAGAAAAAATACACATTTTTTCCTTGTGATGAGAAGTCAGGATTTACTCTCAACTTTCATATGTAACGCAGCAGTATTAATTATATTAGTCATGCTTCACTTTCCTAGTACTTATACCTGGAAGTTTGTGCCTTCTGACTATCTTCAATTCCCCTCCCACCACCCCCCACCTCTGGTAACCACAAATCTGATCTCTTTTTGTATGAGTTTGTCTGTTTGTTTTTGAAGTAAAATTGACCTACAACACTTATGTTAGTTCCTGGTGCACAACACAGTGATTCAATATTTCTATACATTACAAAGATGATCACAAGACAAATTTTTACAATAAGCCTAACAAGCAGCAGTAAATTAGATGTATCTGTACGTATTTAATATATGTAATATAAATAACTTACAACATTCCTCATTAAAGACAGCATTTTTGGTAGAAACGCATGTTTGTTGTTGAAGAATGCTTGCCTGAACATTTTCTAAACTTGTAGAAATTTCTCTAGTGATTGATTTATCCCCGAGGTTTACTTAGACCCTTACCTTTAAGGAGTCCAAATACTTAAAATGAGCAGTTATTTCTAATAAAAAGAAATCCAACATGTCCTACTTAAGCATAATCCCTACACAGTCTCTATAACTAGGATACCTAGGAGGTTTTGAAAGTGAAGAAAGATGAGGACCCCAAAGAAGATCTGTGGGTTCAGTCTGTTCATGCAGTGGTAGGAAGAGACAAACTCCTTGCCTAAGATGGTTTCTCTCCCCTTTACTGCACTGCCAACAAAAATGGTACTGGGTTTCTCACAGCCAGTTAAGGAGTCATTTCTTCTCGCCTCCCTCCTTCTGCTTTTCTCTAGTAAAGTAATAGATAAGTCCCACACCTACAAAAGGAGTGGAAGGAAACAGATAAGCTCTAACAGCATGAGATTTCTTATTTGTCTACAGGGAATAATCACATACAAACTGGACTGGCTTAGTAATATCCTGTTACGTGCCTTCGTTTCACTATGACGAGGTGGACCATGCTTAAAAATCCCTAAAAAATCAAAAACTTTTATAAATTTAGTTAACTTTTTTTTCTTTTTTGGCCACCCGTGTGGCTCGCAGGATCTTAGTTCCCAGACCAGGGACTGAAGCCGGGCCCATGACAGTGAAAGCTCAGAATCCTAACCACTGGACCGCCAGGGAACTCCCTAAATTGAGTTAACTTCAAATTAAGCTAAATAAGAAAGTGCAATAGGAAATGATGTACACAGCTACAGTATGATTCCAACATATCCACTGCAACTACATTATATGAAAGCCTAACAACTGCTCTGAAATGCTATGTTGTAGCAACATGCCAATCTCCTATGAAAATTTTCTTGAATCTGGAACATGCAAAAAGTAAATTTACAAATACAACCCACTTCAGCATATCATTTATTACATTTTAGGATGTCTAAACAAAAAATAATCTCCCATGACAACATACTAAGAATGAAAATATACGTGACCTCGGCATTTGCATTTACTATTTCTTATTAACACCTTCATCCAAAATCATTACTTATATGAGTTAAAAATAAGTATTTTAATTTTGTAGTTCTAGGAAAATCATTTGTATTATTAAAGTCTAAGCAGTGACTTTAGATCTTTTTTAACCCTAAAAAAGTAACAAAATTTTTATTAGAAGAAAAGATGCAGGCTTCCCTGGTGGCGCAGTGGTTGAGAGTCCGCCTGCCAATGCAGGGAACAAGGGTTCGTGCCCTGGTCCGGGAGGATCCCACATGCCGCGGAGCGGCTGGGCCCGTGAGCCATGGCCACTGAGCCTGCGCGTCCGGAGCCTGTGCTCTGCAACGGGAGAGGCCACAACACTGAGAGGCCCGCGTACCGCAAAAAAAAAAAAAAAAGAAAAGTTGCATGATGTGAGCTTTAACTTGAACATATAACTCAAAACAAATGGGGAAACTAAACAGAAATAATCATTTTGAAAGATAATTTTTACCCATGTAAATTACAGAATATCTATGAAAAAATCAGTGTAAATAGTCAAAAAAAACCCTAGTGGAAACACCCTTAGGAGGTTTAAGTTCCCACCCAAACTAAATTCTGACATTAAGAAAGAAACCAAAAAACATTTACCCAGACCAAAACATTTCAGGGAACTTTAAAAAAAAATAGCAATTAACTATAATGTTAAAACTTGTCACCTTCTACCCAAAACATAAAGTACACATTTAATACTTTCAAAAGGATCTCTACCAAAAAACTAAAAACACAAAGGTAAAGAATATTCTAATAGACCTTTTTCTATTTCTAGCCTCTTCCATATATGGTCAATTTCACTAAATCTACTTCATGATTTCCCACCTTCATTTCCATCTTTGTGCTCCAAGCTTGTTACTGTGTGTGGGGAAAGTATGATGAACACTCAAGAGGCCCATATTCTTCTATAAAACTTTCAAGGGTGTCCAGAAGTCCCTTTCACTTTAATCAGACCATCACTAATATAAAACTCAGAGGCCCTTAGTGTACATTTATTCATACCTGTGCTCTACTCACACACTCCTCGTCCTCAGAAAGCAAATAAATATCATTTCAGACATCAAAATGCTCCTAATGCTGTCTCCCTTTCCCATCCTACCTCCTTCACAAGGCTGACACACTGGACTACAGATGAGTCTTCCTAAGTGTTACCATCCCAACCCAAGAAACCAAAACAGCAAAACAACAAAAGTTAGTTAACAGGGTTTCTCAGGAGGACAAGGAAATACACAAACAGGGAAGCAGCTGTCTCCCAACAGCCCCAACTTCACCATACCTCCACACCTCCCCAACTACCCCTTCTTTCCGCCTCTGCAAAAACTCAATTTTTCCACTAAAGTGATCTGATCTAATGAATCAAAGCGTGCCCTTCTCTTCATGTACCCCTTTTCTTTCAGCCAGAAAGCCCTCCCCTCCACTAGGAGGATAAGTAAGAAGGAGAAATGACAAGGGGGCAGCAAATGATCCCTTCCCATGCCTTCCTTCCCGAGAGGGTGAGATAGCACCTCTCTCCAACCCTCCCTCCAGCTTTCCCTCTTTGCTCATGGAGATGTGTTTCAGAGACTACCTGTGCCCCAGTGTCCCAAATAAGAACTTCACAACCTTGCCCCTTGAAAATGATTACAAAACCAACCAAAAGTTGATACTGCCGCTATTCCTTTCAAGGGTCCCAGCAATATTTCCACAACACTACCCAAAATATTTTTTAAAAAACAAGCCCCGCACCGATAATCCTACACCCCAATATCTTCAGTTGCCCTCTCAGGACTTACAAAACTCATTCTTCCTACTACCCGCCCCCCCTTTTATCACTCCAATACCTGTAACCAAAAATCCCTAGAAGCTGCCGGTATACCCCTCCCAGCTCGTCCTCCAATAATATTAGATACCAGGGTAGTCCTTTCAACCCCCAATCAAACTTACAAAAACCTCAATTTTCCCAACCCCTAACGGTATTTAAAAATCATCAGCTCTCCTGGCACTGTCAACTCCTCAATAATAACATCCCTCAACAGGCTTATCAGGTTCCCAATAATTCCTAAAACATTTCGATGCCCACAAATCCCTTTCAACTACCCTATTTTAATTCAATACTCCTGAACCTTTAGAACTCAGTAATCGCTATACGTCTCTCAATGTCCCTACTCTCCCTTTCTCCTCTCACGTTTTCAAAAGGTCCTCGATACTCTGCTTCTAGATCTTTTAGTCCCGTAATAATATTATTTGTAAAGCCCTTGGTATCCTGATACTCCCTTCAAGATCCCGATATTCAAATTTTAAAATCCCTCGACAGCCCCGCTTTCTCCCTGTTCTCAAAGAGCAATGTTTTAAATTTCCTCACTTCCTTCAGCCCCTTTGAGCACCCCAATATTTACATTTAAAAAACCCTTACAGTCCTCCCCGCACTCCTCCCCCCCCCCCCCCCCATCCAGTGTCAGCGTGAACACCGAATACACATGGATGTTCAGTCAGGAAATGGACACAGGCTGCAAGCGCACAGATGGCCTGCTTAAACGAGTGCACGTGTGTCCACGCATCACAGGCTGCGCTGCACCCGACAACCGTGCCTCTCAACAAATTCACCATGTTCCAGAGCCTTGTTTCATCTTACTTTTCACTATAACCCAGTGACAGTGATGGTTCCTCTGTCACCATTTCTGTCAGGACCACGTGCAACCATGAACACGACGCACTCAGCCTGGGGTCCTCAGAGCAGATTGGCTAGTGTTGACACTACGGTAACAGCAGCATCAGAGTCATGGCAGCAGTGGTGGCAGCATCTTAGTCCCAGAGGTCAATACTAAATACAATTTTACTGGAAGAAATGGCCTCTTCCAGTCCCTGGAAGCAATGGTGATAGTACTACAGAGAAGACGTCGCCGGGACCTCCCGACTGCGGCCCCTCCGCTCCGCCCTCCCCCACGCCGTTTCCCCTCCCCCCACACCCCCGCGGGCCCCTAACGCCCACGTTCGCCAGCCCCGGCCCAGCCTGCCTCACTCACATCGGCTCCAATAACTTGGCCAGCCAGGACTTGAGGGCATCCACATCTTCTATAAGCATGGTGGAGGGAAGGCGGGCTCCGCCGCCGCTCCTGTTCGGGCCTGCCGCGGGTCGCCCCTCGCCGCCTCCTGAAGCCTTCTTCACAGCTCTCGGTGCCCCAGCCCACCGGGCATCTTAGGAGACTTCAACCTACTCCCCCGGCCGGGGCCTAACAGGAACTAACCCAAGAGCCCTCACTCAACGTAGCACGACGGCACGAGAGGGCGGGAGACAGCGTCGACTGGCGGGCGCGGGAACCAATAGGAGACAGAGGGGCCGTGCGCGCAAAGCCAATGAAAAGGCTCGTTCGCCCCTCCCGCTTGTCGTAACCAGTGAAGGAGGAGGGATTTAGCAAGGTAGGTAGAGAGCTTAAGTGAACTCCTGGTGCAAGATGGTATCTTGGAGAAGGTGCTGTGGCTCTTAAAGGGGCCGCAGCGCCTTTTTTTTTTTTTTTGACCACGCCGCCGACCGCCGCGGAATACCGCTGTCTGCTGCTGGAAGTGTGTGGGGGAACCCGGCGAGACCCTCAGCCTGGCTCCTTCCTCTCTTTTTTTCCTGGAAGCACACACTCGTGTCCCGAAATGACTCAGCTGTAGTAAATCTGCAACACAACGTGCAATACGTTCACGTTCGACATATCGTACAAAACGCAACATTTTACTTTTTTTCCTCGTACACTCATTTTGCTCGGCACACATACCGGTATCTTTTGCTGCTGTGCTTAAATTATGCAAAATGCTATGGCAACCATGCCTTGGAGTCCAATAATCGTCATTTTTAAAACGTGGCGCAACGGTTGTAAAAAGCTGAGGCCATTTCAATTTTACCAGTATTTTAAATATATTTTTTATTTAGGAAGAAAAAGGATTCCAATTTTTACAAAAATTCTCTCTTCATTGCCTATCTAAAATTCGGTGGGAGTTTAGTGCAGGGAGGATTTTGGTCAGAAAAAATGTTTTTAAAAATAATTTTTTAAAAATTGAAATCACTGAAATAGTTTAGTCTGTACTAGATGAAAAATCCCTTTTGGAGTTTTGAAATGACTGGCTTGGCACTGGTATTAGAATGTTTATTTAACAACAAATACTGAGCACCTGCTATATACCAGCACTGTGTAAGGCGCTAGGATTCCAATGGTGAGCAAAACAGAGTCCCTCCTCTTAGAAAGCTGAACAGTATGTGGGGTAATGCATTATAATCATAACACTATGAAAAATACCTGATGAGCACACACCTCATATAAAAGAGACGGGTCAACGCAAAATAAGCAGGCATGCTATATATATATGTGGAGCAGGTGTAGGCAAACTTTTTCTGTAAAGGGCTAGACAGCAAATATTTTTGGTTTTGTGGGCCATGAGGTCTCTGGCAACTACTCAACTCTGCCCTCTTGGCATGAAATAGGCCATAGGTAATATGTAAACAAACGATTATGGCAGTGTTCCAATAAAACTCATATGAAAATTTCAATTTTAGAGAATTTTCACAATATATCGCTCCCTTGATTTTTTTTTCAACTATTTAAAAGTGTAAAAGTTATTGTTACCTCGCAGGTGTCCAGAAACAGATGCCAATATGGTTTGGCTTGCAGGCCGCAGTTTGTGGACCCCTTACTGTAGAGTGATAAAAGCGAAGTGCACTTAAAAATCATCTAGTGAAACTCCTTCACTGACACCTCCTCCCCAACTTTGCGTATGAGAAAAAAAGCCCAGAGAGACTGAGTGATTTACGCAGAATTGCACATCTGTCAGTGGAGCAGAAGTAACATCCACATCCTCCAACAGCAAGCCCAGAGCGTTCCAACATTCAACTGTTGCCTCTTCTTCCCTCTCACCTCCCCTTCTTGCTTTATGCTTATCCACATTTTCCCTTTACTTCTTTCCACTACAGAGATGAAGTGTTACCCCAAAATGACAGAAATTTTAAAAAGAGAAATGTAAAAGTGATTTGATTAGGCCTAGGGCTAGGCAAGAACTTGATAGCATGATTGATATGGAATAGGAATTGCCTTTATCACAGTAAATCACTCCTCTGCAAGAATTTCAAAGTACTTTTCAAATGTATTTATAGAACAAATTTTTCAAGCCTTACTTCAGAGGTGAGGGTGTTGAGATACCAGCTTCCTAGAGACCAAGGGCATTATTTAACCAAACACAGAGAGTAGAACAGACATGATTACAGTAGCAATATTTGGGTTTGGAGACCCTGGATAATTTATTCCTTTCCCCCTATTTTTCAAATGTGATGTTACTACTTTTATAAACTGAATAGAATAAAATAGATAGATGGATATAAACTGGTATTTTGAATGTAGATGTTGAACTCCAAACTGTGTCTTGAGAAAGTGGCATCTATAGAAGAGTTGCTTTTCCAGAAGTGGAAGTGGGATACAATACAGGCAGTCCCACTCCCATGCCCGACTCACTCCATTTGCTAAACAGTTGGTTCAGATTTGGTCAGTAGCCATGGCCCAGAATTTTCCATATACTTTATCTGTTGTATGCACAGAACTGACTCATCTGAAGTCCATGAATGAATGAGGCACCAGTTTCAGTCATTCAGTTATTGGGCTACCCTGAAGGCAATGCGTACACATATGTACTAGTTCAAAACACCTATACTTAGTGCTGGTTACCAGGTACCAGATTCTGTGTTCTGGGCTGGGGCAGAGACAAAAGTTTAAAAAGTTATATCCATTCACTGCCTTTCGGGAGCTCAGGTTCTGGTGGTCTAATAGACATGCAATGGAAATGATAATCAAACCCAAATTTGAGTACATACCCTGTACTGGCCCTATGCTAAATATTTCAGTGTATTTCTGCCTCTCATGCTCACAGTACCTCTGTATAGTAAACAATATTCATAGACAAGAAGATTGCATCCCAGAAAGTCATGAAGCTAATGAGTGAAAAAACCCAGCCTTGACCATGAGTGATTCCAAAGCCCATACCTGTAACCTTCACTTAATCACCTCACTTGCAAACACTGACATATGAACTATGTGGTTCATTCAAATTTCATTCAACAAATATGTATTGAGCCCATTATCATCTATTAGGCACTGCTCTTGGATAATACAGAGTAAAACTGATTTTAAATAAATGTTCTTTCCTTAGTTAATTAAAGTGGACATTAAAATGGATACTTGACAAACACTGACTTTTCTCTCAGTTTATTTATTTTCACATGAGGAGAAAAAAAAGATGCCAGTTTATCAAAGACAAAAGAGATTATTAATACGGGGCATTGAAAAGAGAGAGTAACACTACAAGAAGAAAACACATCTAAACCATCCTTATTCAAACCAAGTTCACTTTCTTGGCTTGAGCGTAACTGTGCCTCCACCAGGAAGAACTGTCAATGGTGTGATTTCACACAAGTGTTGACAGGATTAGACAGGCTTTCCAAAATCAGAGTGTATTGTGCCCACTTTTTTGGAGGGATTACGGGGAGTTTTTTGGTCCTTATTCTCCAACCTGTGGCTAAGAATGTCCCAGATGTACAATAAGAGAAGTTGAGGGTCATTTTTGAATTTTCTCTGTGAACCTTACAATCACAATTTGCTTCCTTTACATGCAGTTAAATTAAGCTTTGGTGGAATTTCAAACTAGGAAGCTCATGCTTACAAACAGACCCTCTCATGTCTGTACATTTGTAAATAATCAGCTAATTGAACAACACACGCATCAAAATATCAGTCTCTTCTGAGTTTGGGTCACCTGGAGCAGCCCACCTGGCTCACAGAAAAGTCACTTCAGTAAAAGTCACTTGAATCTTAGTTATGCAAAGTCAAGGTGAGTTGACAGCCAAATAGTTTGTCAGTCAATTGGAATAGTCTCTCTTCGTTATGGAAATGACAGTTTGTTTTCCTAGGAGAACTACATTAAAAGGGATTTTTTAAAAGTTGCTTCACACTAAATACCTCTAAGAATAGCTAGGACTTCCCTGGTGGTGCAGTGGTTAAGAATCCGCCTGCTAAGGCAGGGGACACGGGTTCGAGCCCTGGTCCGGGAAGATCCCACATGCCACAGAGCAACTAAGCCCGTGCGCCACAACTACTGAGCCTGTGCTCTAGAGCCCGCGAGCCACACTGAGCCTGCATGCCCTGGAGCCTGCGCACCACAACTACTGAGCCCGCACGCCACAACTACTGAAGCCCGCGCGCCTAGAGCCCATGTTCCGCAACAAGAGAAGCCACTGCAATGAGAAGCCCGCTCACCACAATGAAGAGTAGCCCCTGCTCGCCACAACTAGAGAAAGCCCGCGCGCAGCAACAAAGACCCAACACAGCCAAAAAAAAGAAAAAAAAAAGAATGGCTAACATAAGAAAAAAACCCAAAAAAACCTGACAGTGCTGAATGCTGATAAGGAGGCAGAGAAACTGGATCACTCACACTTCACTGGTGTAATGTAAAATGGTAGCTACTCTGAAAAACACTTCAGTATTTTCTCTAAAAACTAAACATGCAACTACCATATGACCCAACAATTACACTCCTGGGCATTTATCCCAGAGAAATGGAAGCGTATGTTCACACACAAAAACCTGTACACAAATGTTTAGAGCAGCTTTATTTATAATAGCCCCAAACAAGAATCAGCTCAGACGACCTTAAACAGGTGAATGGTTAAACTGTGTGACATAGCATACCATGGAATGCGATTCCATGCTTCCCTCCAACAAGGAAGGAACTATTGATACATGCAACAATTTGGATGAATTTGCTGAGTGAGGAAAAAAGCCAATCCCCAAAGGTTACATATTGTATGGTTCCATTTATATAATACTTTGAAAATGACATAATTTTAGGAGCAGAAGACAGAGATGGGGGTGTGGAGGGAAAGTGGGTGTGTTTTTTAAATGGCAGCATGAGGGATCCTTGTTGAATTGGAACTGTTCTGTATCTTGAATGTGGGGGTGCGTATGGGAACTACAGAGAGGATAACATTATATAGAATTAGACACACACACACAGAGACATGCACAAATGAATACACATAAAACATGTCAATGTCAATATTCTGATTATGATTTGCAAAATCATAAAACTAGAATTTTGCAAATGTTGCCATTGGGGGAAATTAAGAAAAGTGTGCAAAAGTTCTGTCTGCATTATTTCTTACAACTGCTTATGATTCTACAATTATCTCAATTTAAAAGAAAGTTGCAGGCTTCCATGGTGGCACAGTGGTTGAGAGTCCGCCTGCCAATGCAGGGAACACGGGTTCGTGCCCCGGTCCGGGAAGATCCCACATGCCACGGAGCGGCTGGGCCCGTGAGCCATGGCCGCTGGGCCTGCGCGTCTGGAGCCTGTGCTCTGCAATGGGAGAGGCCACAACAGTGAGAGGCCCGCATACCACAAAAAAGAAAAAAAAAAAAAAAGAAAGTTGCTTGACACATAGAGAGCAGTGTCAACAGGGAGAAAAGGTTGAAAGTGGCATCTCTGGATGTGTGTGTACCAGAAATAGTCCATGCCCCATTCTCGAAGATCTTCTTAGGGACCTCAGTCTGCCATCTTTACAGATCAGAAAAGCAAACAGGAGGAATGTGCAAAGCTCCACTGCAGTAGGGACTTTTTTTTTTTAAGCCGGAAATAGCAACAGTAGACCGACCAGACACCAGTTCCCTCTGGTTATTCCCCTGATATTAGAAGACAACTGCTCTTCCTTGGATTGAATGAGCTCCTTGGGATTGGGACACATCAAATAATAATAACTCATACTCCTTGTGTGCCAGGCACTCTGGCCAATGAACTCTGCATGGATTAGCCTCTTTCAATTCCTGCATTCAGCCTTTCTTTCAAGAAATATTGATTGCAAACCTATCACAGGCAAAGCGCTCTTATTGGCCCTGGGGATACAGCCCTAAATAAAATAGGCGTTCTCTTGGAGACCTATTTTAGCAGGAGGAGAGTGATGACAAATAAACAACTATATCACATGTTGGGGGGATACATTCTATAAAGAAAAATAAGGCAACATGATGGGAGAGAGAGTGATGGGGAAGCACTGAGCAGCGGTCTGGAGGGTGTTAGTCATGTGGATATCAGGAAGAAGAGCTTTTCAGGTATGTGCAGAGACGCTGAGGCAGGAACTAATTTGGCAAGTTTGAGGAAAGGAGGAAAGCAATAGGGCTGGAGCAGAGTGAGCCAGGAGGAAAGTGATGGTAGAAGAGGTTAGAGCAGTAGTAAGAAGCCCGATCATGGGGGACTTTGTTGGCCATGATAAGGACTTTGAATATTTATTCTGAGTGAAACTGGGAGACACTGAAGGTTTTAAGCAGAGGAATAAAATTGTCTGATTTAGTTTTTTATTTTTAAACACGATAACTATGGCTGCCTCATGGTTATCAGACTGGAGGGGACAAAAGTGGAGGTAGGGAAACCAGTTAGGAAGCAATAATCCAAGCAAGAAATGATGGTACTTTGGACTAGACCAGCACTGAAAGAGATAGTAAGAAAAAGTTAGATTCTGGATATATTTTAAAAGTAGAGTCAATGAGTTTTACTGACAGATTAATTGTTGGTATGAAACACAAAAAGGAATCAAGGATGACACCAAGGTGTTTGGCCTGAGATGGGGAAAATGAGGGAGGAGCAGATTTAGAGAATGGCTGGTAGATCACGAATTCAGTTTGGGACATGAATTAGACATTAGACATTGTCTTAGACATTGGACACAGTGGTAGCCAGCCTCCAAGATGGCCCCCAATGATCCTTACCTTGTAGTTTTCACACCCAGGTATACTTTGCTCCCCCATTGGATCAGGGCTTGTCTGTATGATCAACAGAATACCCTAGAAATGACAGGCATTGACTTCCAAGACTAGGAGAAAAAGCATTATAGCTCCTATTTTGGACCTCTTGTTCTGGGGAAAGCCAGTCATCATGTCCAAAGGCACTCACTCAACCCTTCGCAGAGTCCCACATTGAGAGGAAATGAGGCCTCTTACAAACAGCCAGGACTAACTTTCTAGCCTTGTGAGTGAGCCATGTTTGAAGCAGATCTTCCAGCCTGAGTAAAACCTTCAGATGACTGCAGCCCGGGCCAGCATTTCACTGCAATTTCATGAAAGCCCCAAGCCAGAACTACCCAGACAAGCTGCTTCCAAACTCCTGACCCACAGAAATTGTGAGTGATAATTAATGGCTATTATTGTTTTAAGCCACTAAGTTCTGGGTAATTTCTTAGGCATGATAGATAATTAATATAAAAATCCAAGTAGAATGCCAAGTAGACAGGTGGATCTGAGAGTCTGGAGTTCATGAGAGAGATTGGGCCTTGTGTTAAAAACTGGGGATTCATCAGCATGTAAAGTGTGTTGAAACCATGGGCCTAAATAGGATCACCTACGAAGTGAGTATATCTAGATAGAAAGGCCATTAGGGCATTCTCCTATTTAGAAGGAAGGGGAGTAAAATCCAGTAGAGTAAACTGAGAAGACTTGGCCAATGAGGCAGGAGAACAGAGAAAGAAGAAATGTGCCTCAGGAAAGATGGAGTTTTCAACTGTGTCAAATGTAGTTCTTGCATCAAGTAAGATGAGGACATGGAATTGACCATTGGATTTGGCAGCATGAAGGTCATTGATGACCTGGACAATTCCAAGAAATGGAGGAGGTGAACACATGATTGGTCAGAGTCCAGGAGAGAAAAGAGAAGAGAGGAATCAGAGATAGTATGACACTTCTCTTGAAGAGTTTTACTGTAAAGGGGAGTAGAACAATGAAGGTACCAAAAGGTGTGGTGGGATAGGGAGGATTTGTTTGCATTTCATTCTGGTTTTTTTTGCTTGTTTGTCTGCTTGCTTGCATTAGGTTAGAAGATATGTATGAATGTAGATTGGTATGATCTAGTAGAGAAATGAAATTTGATGATGTGGAAGGTAAAATCTCTTAGTAGGAAAAGACAATGGGATTTAGTGCACAGATGGAATGTAGGTCTTAATAGGAGCCCTGATTATTCATGATAAATGAAAATAGAGCACATGTTATGGGATGGAGGTATGATGGATGTAGTAAAAGGAACTCATGGAAGTTATTTACAGACTGCTATGTTTTCAGTGAATTAAGAAGCAATCATCAGCTGAATGTGAGGAAGGGGTATTGGATACTTGAGAAGAGAGGTGTGAGGACAAAGTGTCTTCGGTTTCTCAAACATTTCAAGGTCCTTCTCAGCTCAGGACCTTTAATTACACTCGCTGGTCCTTTTGCCTGGAACACTTTTCCACACATCTTCTCATGGTTGAATTTTCTTGTCAGCACAAATATCACCTCCTTAGGAAGGCCTTCTCTGACCATCCCATCTAAATTAACACCCCATTTCCCTCCTCTAGTTATTCTCTATCACATAATCCTGTTTTATCTTCATAGGGACCTCAGTCCCCATGAAAGCATTTTTCATGGTCTGAAACTTTTTCATGTATTTGTTTTCTCTACCCCATCCTAACTGGAATTTTCATGAGGTCAAGGATTTTGTCTTACTTGTTCACATTATATTCTTAGCACTGAAAACAAAACCTGGTATATAATAGATGTGCAATAAATATAAATGAATAACTAATATAATCATCAAAACAATATTGCTAGATATCTTCTATCATTATCACCATGTTATAGGCCTAGGCAGATCGAGTGATTTGTTCAAGGTCACACAGCAAGTTTGGAACAGGGTGGGATGGTGTTCATGATTCAAAGTCAGTCAATCTGGTAATGGAGCCCACATTCTCGGACCCTATATAAAATGGCATCTAGAGGAAGATACTGACTTCTGGCTACAAAGATAATGGGAGCCTGACCAATGAATAAGAAAAGAAAAAGTAGGACCATGATTGTGCTCTTACATAGTTTAGACCAGTCTGATTTCATTGTTATTGTAAAAATAGGAATCTTGAATGTCGTAAATGCACAAAAGAAATTTTAAAAATATAGCCACTGAAATTGGAAACTCAATGATATGTGATTGGCTGTCTTTACCTATTTCTTTTTTTTCTCCTCCTTTTCTTCTTTTCCATCCATCTGTCCATCCTCTCCTTCCCTCCTTCTGTTTCTTAAGAAGCCCCTGGACTACTTCACAACGGTGATGGAAATGCTGGTAACAATTTAGATAGGTAGGTTATTTAGGAACTCAAGTGTCACATTTCCCATATGACCCTATGACACGGCTGGCAATGCTCTGTGCAATGTTGACCAGAGCAGGCTGAAGCATATGGATCCTGAGTCTGGAGTGGCATGGTATGAGTGAGTGATTTCTAATTCCCAAGAATTACAAGTATCACCACTTTAGGAGAAATCTAGGCAACACGGGTTTCTCAAAAATTTGGTACTTGAGAAGTGCAGCTTCTCTAATTTGGTTACATTTGTCTAAATATAAAAGTCTCTCTAATTAATATGGCTACTTGTTCCTAGTTCATGTCAATCAGATTTAGAATTCCCATTAATTAAATGACTGTCTTAGTCTGTTCGGGCTGCTATAACAAAATACCACAGATTGGGTGGCTTATAAACAGCAGAAATTTATTTCTCATAGTTCTGGAGGCTAAGAGTCTGAGGATCAGGGTGCCAAGCATGGCCGGGTGAGGGGCCCATTCCAGGTCGAACACTCCTCTTTGTATCCTTACAAAGTGCAAGGGGTTGGGGAGCTTGTGGGTTCTCCTATATAAGAACATTAAACCCATTCAAAAGGGCTTCATCCTCCTGACCTAAGCTCCTCGCAAATCTTAATGCCAACACCTTGGGCATTAATATTTCAACAAATGAATTTTGTGAGGACACAAACATTCAGACCAGACCATAGCACTGATCAAACTGGCTTCCAGTATTCACCACTTCTCTTTCTTTCCCTTTAGATTAATCTTTCTTGAGCACTTAGCCCATGAACCACACATTGGGCTAATCACCTTCCTTGGTATAGCTCATTGTATTTTCACAGCAGGCCTAGGAAGTAGGTACTATCATTACACACATTTTACATGTGAGGACCCAGAGTCTCAAGGTTGAAGGAGCAGAGCTAGCACAGGACAGAGCTTCAAGTCAGACCCCAGCATCTGACTCCAAGGCCGGTGAGCACAACCATTGCACACACGCTTCCTCTGCTGCCCAGTAACTGTCGGAGGCTGCACATAGAGCAACCCCGGGATCAGCTAAAGCCCATAAAGCCTAGAAAGATCTCCTTCTCTTTATATTCATTGCCTAGGTCATAAAGAAAAAAACAAAACTGTTCACCATTCAGGAAACATAAAAGTTAAGGTAGAACACTAATGTTGGAAAAAAAACCATTTAAAAACAAAAGGTGTCTAATAGGATAGGGAAGTGACAACTATATTTATTGAGTGCCATGTTTGTGGAACAAGTATGAAAATAAATGCCCCCAATTCCTTCCTTGAACTGTGTCATATAAAGGTTGGGAGGTTAGGTAAATGTGCATGAAAAACAAATATAAAGAGACTCAGAGACAAGCCAAAGCTAGTTATAGCTTTATGCATCTGAATTTAGAAATACTGATTCAATTGAATTGAGTAGAGTGACCGGTGGGGTGGGTTTGGAAGAAAAACAAAATAAAATAAGGGGGAAGTGAGTTCTGTTGTGGCATTTTAAAGAATGAGCACAATATGGTCTGATAGTTGGTGAAGGCATACCACACAATTATATGGTGATAACTAGCTCAGTTAGGCTAGGAAAGAGATTATTATGTGGTGCAGGTAAGCTTTTTCTATTTTAATCAGATTCAGATTAGTGTTTATAGATCAATTTTCCTAAAATAGTAATAAAAATATCTGACATTTTAAAGTGCTTACTATATGCTGGGCATATATATACAGGCTTTATACCTAAATACATATTATTTCTTTAATCCTCTATGAGGTACTTACTATTATTACCTTTATTTTACAGTGGTTAATTGAACTGCCTGAGGTCACTCAGCTAGTAAATGATGAACTTGGTCTGATTCAGAGCCTGAGCTAACATCCACTACGCTACCTTTCTAATTTCATTTATCTAGAGGGGGTAATCCACATGGCATAGCAAAGAATCAATAATTCCCAATTAAAAAGCCATATTACTAAGCTGTAATAACTTTCATTTTCTAAATACCTCTTGACTCTGTTGACCTTTCTCCACCTTTACTGTCACCACTAAAGTCTAAACTACTGTCACCTCTCACCTGGACAACTGCAACAGCCTTCTGCTTCCAGTTTTGCTCCCTTTCAACACTTCTTCAGAAAGATCTCTATGAAACACAAATGGGACCATGTCCCTTCCTTACTTAAAACCCTTCCGTGGCCTCCCATCGCTCCCATAGCTTCAGTGTTTGCCTCTTCCACTAGAAGGACGTGACTGCACTTGTCTTGTTCAAGAGTTGTATTTCCATGAGGCTTCCCTGGTGGCACAGTGGTTGAGAGTCCGCCTGCTGATGCAGGGGACGCGGGTTTGTGCCCTCGTCTGGGAGGATCCCACATGCCGCGGAGTGGCTGGGCCCGTGAGCCATGGCTGCTGAGCCCGTGCTCTACAACGGGCGAGGCCACAACCGTTAGAAGGCCACATACCACAAAAAAAAAAAAAAAAAAAAAAAAAAGAGTTGTATTTCCAGCATCTAGGATAGTGCCTTGTATATAGTATAAGTGAATTAAATTTTTGTCGAATGAAAACCAAGTGACCCTTGAAAAAAATATTTGTCACTTAAATAGGAAAATTAAAAAGAATGCAGTTGGAGGCATGGAGGTAGGTTTTTCATACTTTTCATAATTTGTCATCACACAATCACTTGTTTATTTTCTTCTTTAATGGCTCATGCACTTTAGACTGTAAGTTCCATGAGGGCAGGGGCAGTGTCTGTCTTGTTCCCTACTATACCTTACCTCTATGTCATGCTCATGGGAGGTATTTAATAGATATTGGTTGTATGAATAATTTCAATAACCAATGAGGATTGGAAGCTGATGAGTCAAAGATGACTAATAGTACTGGTTAGGGCAGAATTGGAACAGGAAAGCCTAACCATAGTTATAAGACCTGTGGATGATGAGGGTTCTTTCATTCATTCAATAAATACTTATAAGGCACCTACTATGTGCCAGACACTGTGCTAGGCAGCCTCTGCTATCATAGAGCTTAACTCTAGTGATAAATCAACAGGCAATTAAAATTCAGTGAGATAAATTTCCCAAGGGAGGGCAGGAAGGGGGTGCTTCAGAGAATATTTAGGAACAGACATTCAACCCAGACTTGGGCTGTCAGGAAGTGATGTGTAAATGGTTAGTAGCTAAAGGTAGAGAGTGGGAAAATGATGTGGAGTATTTGTACGTGTAAGAGCCTGGAGGCAGGAGAGCTACTGGTAGGTTCTCTATAACCTAAGGTTCATTCTTAACTTCCTTTCATTCAACAAATTTTTATTGAGCCCATACCACGTGCCAGGCAGTGTTAGGCCATCATTAAATTTATATTTCAAAACTAATTGTTGAAAAATGTAAATACAATATATATTACACATATATAATTCAAAATTTATTTTTATTAAAATTTTTATTAAAATTTTTTTCCCCTCTATTCCACTAGGAAGACACACTTCTGGACTGGGCACACCTCCACCCCTCCAAGTGCTTTGTAGATTCTTAATGATTATTTATTGAATTAATAAAGGAATGCATGTGAGAATAACTAATCTGACCACCAGAAAGTAAAAGTCTTGGATCAGCACTTTCCAATAGATCTTTGTTTGATGATGGAAATGTTCTATATCTGCACTGTCCAGATATAGTAACAACTAGGCACATGGACTTTCCAGCACATGAAAAGTGGCTAGTGCGATTGAAGAAATAAAATTTAAACTTTACTTAATTTTAATTAATTTAAATAGCCACAATGTGGCTAGTGACTAGTACTTCAGACAGCTCAGTCTTGGTTGGTGACACGGATGAAACAGTCTGAGCTTGGCACTGGGACCAGGTGGAAGGCTTCCAGCCTCTCCTTTAATAAAATGGAGATTGTTAATAAATGGCTATAAAATGTCTAAATTCTGGACTTCTGAATGCTACCGACAGCGATAAATATCTGTGCACAACGGCAACGCATAATTAGCACCTCAGTCACTGAAGATGAATATACCTTGCATCCGGGCATCCTGACAAGACACCCAAACCACCTCCATGCGGTGAAAAGGTTGAACGCGGGCTATCACCACGTCAATCAGGGCGCACTCGAGGCAGTCTGCGACCCCGAACTGCATCATGGGCTTTGTAGTTCAACATGCTCATGACGTCACTACCGGGTCCCCTCTGAGTGGCTTATCGGGTCACTTCCGTAGCCTGTTGTCCTCTGGGAAATGTAGTCAGTAGATGCCTGCAGGACGTGGGGTCTAGGGGTCTGGGAACTACGATTCCCAGCAGGCTATGAGATGCCCCGGAAGTACTTACTTAATGAGCCCGTGATTGCCTCATCAGGTGCGAAGTGTGTGCTTTAGTATCGTGGTAGGCCTGGCTTCCCAGAGAGGGAGGGGAAAGGTTGTAACCACTCCTTTGAGAGGGATCACCGAAGTCACCGTCGTGGGTTTGCACAGTCGGACGGGCGGCGCCATGGCGGTGAGTTTTGGCGGGAAGAGGGTCCGCTAGGCCAGGCCTTGGAACCCTGCTGATTACCTGCTTTCGCTAGAGTCTAGGGGCCCCATGTGGTAGCCACTGTCCTGAAGGGAAAAAATCCTTTTCTAAAGAATGGGGAGGCCTTGCGTCCCACGTTTAAGGCTTGGCTGTTGTGAGGATGTGCCTTTTCTTGCTAGCTGATGAGTGAGGCCCTGATATCTTTAACTTTGTAGACTACTTCATGTCACGTGTGTTATTTCACCAAAGTTTCTAAAAACTGATTTGGAGAAAGAGGAGTATGTGACATTGATTTCTCCTTTCAACAAAAGTTTTTTGAGCGCCTCTTTGTAAAGTAGACAAACATTTCTGCATTCATTGTCTTTACGTGTGTGTGCGCTACATTCTAAAGTATGTGGTAAAATATGTCAGGTGCCGGTAGGTGCTATAAACAAAAAATATAGATCAGGAAGGGGTAGATCAAGAAAGGCTTTGCTGAGGTGGCATTGTGGCAGAAGGTAAGGGAGCAAGCCATGCAGCTATACGGAGGAAAAGATTTCCGGACAGAGCCAACAGTGTGAGTGGAGTGAAAAACAAGGAGGGTTGTATGTGCAAAGGACTGTCATCCAGGGGGAGGTGATGATGATGATGATGATGATGACGTGTGTGTGTGTGTGGGGGGGGGCGGGTAGTGGTGGTGGTGGTTGATTGGTGGGTGGATGTAGGTCATATAAAGCCTCCTAGGTCCTGATTGAAGAGTGTGTTCAAGAATGAATGGGAAGAGAGAGACTGGAGATAATGAGTATGGATAACTCTTCTGAAGAATTCTATAAAGGAGAGCAGAGGAATGGGGTAATAGATGAAGGTTAAAAGAGGGTTTTGTTTGTTTGTTTGGTTTTGGTTTTTTTTTAAGGACAGGAGAAATTATATAGTGGTTGTATGCTTATGGAAATTGCCCTGTAGAAAGGGAAAACTGATAGAGAAAAGTGATTTTCCTGTATAGAATAAAGGGGGTGAGATCAGATCTACTAAGAAGTAGAATTTTAATTCATTTGGTCCCATTCTGGAGCTCATTCTCTTAATTATTGTACTATTTGCAATTGTAAACTATGGTGAAATTTCTTTTGCAAGCACCTTTCTGTAATGAAAGTTTTCTAACTCTGGAAGAAACCTTACCAATAGTAAAGAGTATAAGATAATAAACATGGAGTAGCATGGATATAAAATTAGTTTTTATATTATAATTGAATTTGTAAAGAGCAAGCAATGTAATTTCCTTCATATCATAGGAATATTTATTTTATAGAGGTTTTGACAGTTTTTTTTAAAACTTTTTTTTTTTTTTTTTGGTCGTACGTGGACCTCTCACTGCTGCGGCCTCTTCCCGTTGTGGAGCACAGGCTCCGGACGCGCAGGCTCAGCGGCCATGGCTCACGGGCCCAGCCGCTCCGCGGCATGTGGGATCTTCCCGTACCGGGGCACGAACCCGTGTCCCCTACATCGGCAGGCGAACTCTCAACCACTGCGCCACCAGGGAAGCCCGGTTTTGACAGTTTTAATACCTTTTAGTTACATGTCAGACTTAGACCGGGCTTTGTTGTAATAAAGATAATAGTCAACTTTAAATTTTTTGTTTTAAAATTTTTCATTTGGAAAATTTAAATAGTGAACAAAGTAGAAATAATAGTGTTATGTACTTCCATGTGCCCATCACCCAACTTCAATAATTGGCAGTTCAGGGCCAATCTCGTTTCAGTCTTACCTTCCCCAGAACCTCCTCCTCCACCTGTCAGGATTCATTTTAAACAAACTCAAGGCGGTGTATCATTTCATCCATACATATTTCAGTAAGTTTTTAAAATATAATGAGATATTCTCTTAAAACATAACCACAATGCCATTTTGACATCTGATAAAAAGCACGTGATGTCTAGTTGTCTCTCTGTGATAATGGTTAACATTATTGAGCATTTACCATGGGGCCGGCACTATGCTAAGTCCTTCATGTGTATTATCTCTTTATCCTCATAATAATAGTACAAGGTAGATATAATTATTATTCTCATTTTATAGAGAAATGGAGGCTTAAAGAGGTTAAGGATCTTGTCTAAGTGCTACAGCCAGTGGTGCTAGGATATGGCCAGAGTACTAAGAGAAAGCAGAAATAAAAGTCAGAAGATGAGGGTTTTTGTTCAGCCTGACCATTTGCTGGCATGATGATCTCTGAGCTTCAGATTCATCATCTTTGAAATGGTAATCGCTGGTCTGCCCACTTCTTAGGGCGATTGTTGCCCACCTCTTAGGGTTGTTGTTAAGATCAAATAAGTTAATGTGCATAAAAGTTATAAGAACTGCAGAATACTATGAATATATGGAAAAGTTTATTATCTAGTTCAGTGGTTCTTTACTGGGGGTGATTTTGTCCTCCAGAGAACATGTGGTCTGGAGACTCTGGATTATCACAGCTGGGGGTATGCTACTGGCAGCTAGTGGGTAGAAGCCAGGGATGTTCCTAAACATCTTGCGGTGCCCATGACAGCCCCTGAAAACAAAGAATTATTTGCCCCCAAATGTCAATAGGGCCAAAGTTTAGGAACTTTGCTCTTGTTAAATAACCTTTTAACTAGTTAAAATAATCAATTGTTGGGAATTTCCTGGCCGTCCAGTGGTTAGGACTCTGTGCTTTCACTGCTGAGGACATGGGTTCGATCACTGGTCAGGGAACTAATATTGCGCAAACCAAGCAGTGCGGCCAAAAACAAAACAAAACGAAACAAAATGAGACAAAACAGCAAACCAATTGTTTAGTTGAGCCACCAATGAAGAAATTGAGACTCAGATTGATCAAGTGACTTGCTCAAAGTTATACAACAAGTTGATGCTGAGGCCAATATCAGATTTCATTACAATTGACCTTTGAGTTTTGAGGAACAAGTTTTTCTGAGAAGCAGAGACCTCAAAGAAGAGCTTTTGTGCATTTAGCACGCTCAGTACAGTGAAAAGAAACACATAGTTCTAAGTAACTTGTGAAGACTTGCTTTCATGGGTGGTTGATGTCATTTTTAAGCAAAAAATATTTGTCATGTAACTTCTGTGTCTGTTAGCATTGGATGTGGTGCTGAGGTGAGTATAAATGTTCTAAAAGTTGCTGTCTGCCAGGAGTTTACAACCCAGTTGGGTAAATATGAGAGATTATTTGGTTGCATGCAGTGGAAGCCAACTCAAGTTGGTTAAAGGAAAGAGGAATTTACTAATGATACAGTGGGATTTCATATGACCCATGACCCTAGGATAGGAGGTACAACAAGGCTTCTTGAGGCCTTAGATAATTTGCCTTTGTGGGCTGCTTCCTCTGTAAAAAAAAAAATATATTAGAAATTATATTTGACAACTGTGTTGTATAAAGACAGATATATTAATATTATATATTAAAGATTTTTATTCTATCCAAAAGTTTAATTTTTTCTTCTGATTTTAAAAGATATTAAAATATTTTGATGAGCCCCTAGAAGTATTGTGGGCCCTAGGCAGTGTGCCTGTTCCACCTACAGATTAAGTTGGCTATTAGGAGTTGTACAGGCTGTTTTAAGGGCCAGGTGGAAGTGACTTACTTTCTTCTGCTCAAAACTCCTTTGCCAGAACCTAGTCCCATAGCTTCAATCTGTGAATTCTCCTGGAACCATGGAAGAGCATGCTTAACTGCCTTTGCTGCACTACCCTAAGTAAGGTTGGGCGTCTGTTGCTGAGGAAGAAAGGGAGGGAATGGATATCGCATAGGCAAACTGTCGTCTCTGCCATAGCTTTTTTTCAAATGGTAGTTCTTGCATGTTAAAATTGAAAACAGGGGTCAGCATGTATAGGAATAGAGAGACTTACTTATAATTTACAGGTTACTTGTTAAAAAGAGGATTTTGCAGTAAGAGGGGGCCAAGGAGCTGAGGGTCTAAGTGAAGTTGGTTGGTAGCAGG
>NW_006789049.1:282533-323772 GCF_000442215.2 Lipotes vexillifer
AGAGTCCAAATTGCTTAGCAACTTGACTCAAATATGCAACCCAGTTCTTAGTCTTAGGTTATTTTGTTATGGCCATGGTATGCAAAAGCTGGCAGTGTTACTCATTTCTCTTTTAAAATCTTTAAATGTTCAACACATATTTGAGAGCTGCTACAAGCTTAGACATTGAGGATATGAGAAATGAGGCATAGTCCCCACTGTGAACAAACTTATAGTCCTATGGGGAAGATAGACTGATACTGATACTGCGTGATTAGTGCTATCATGGAGGTAATACTGGTAGGTAGGAGCATATTAAGAATGGTACCTGATACACTCTTGGGGAATCAAGGCAGGTGATCAGCTGGGACCTGAAGGATGAGGTAGCCAGGCAAAGAGATTGGTGGGGTAAGAGGGCAGGGAGAATAGCTTGAACAAAGGCCCAGAGGGGAGAGAGGGAGCTTGGCACACTTGGGAAAGTCCAGGTGGCTTAATAGGCCTGGAGTGGTGGTGAGAGGGAAGAGGGAGGGGCCTGGCAAAGATGAGATAGGAAGGGCCTTGAGTGCCAGGTTTAAGAGTATGGACTTTATCCAGAGAACAGTAGAGAACCTCTGAAGAGGAATTGACTTGATCAGATTTGTGTTTTTGGGTTTTTTTGGCGGTACGCGGGCCTCTCACTGTTGTGGCCTCTCCCGTTGCGGATCACAGGCTCCGGACGCCCAGGCTCAGTGGCCATGGCTCACGGGCCCAGCCACTTGGCGGCATGTGGGATCTTCCCAGACTGGGCACGAACTCGTGTCCCCTGCATTGGCAGGCGGACTCTCAACCACTGCGCCACCAGGGAAGCCCCCAGATTTGTGTTTTGATATAAGTTCTACTCACAGCAATTACGATCTGGTCAGGATTTATAGAAATAAAAAATTTACTTGTCATTTTTATTTTCCTTTGGTGCTAGAGAAACTTATGTCCATGACTTTTCAAATGTGGAATTCTTTCTTATTTCCTCTCTGCCTTTGTGGCAGGGTTCTTTTAATCCATCATTGCACCTCCCCTTGTAAGCTGACATTTCATCTTTCTGTTGCTTGTCCTCTTCTATCTTAAACTTGCTTGAAAAAATAAAAAGGAATAGTAAACTTGATTTACTAATCAAATCCTTTGATTTAAAATAAAGAAAACTAAAGGAATTCCCTGGCGGTCCAGTGGTTAGGACTCTGCGCTTTCAGTGGGGAAGGCTGGAGTTCATTCCCTGGTCAGGGAACTAAGATCCCACAAGCCGTATAGCATGGCCAAAAAAAAAAAAGAAAGAAAAAAATATAAAACTGAAAATAGTAAAACAGAGTTGACAACTCTATGGTAGATTTGTACTGAATCTTACCCAATTTTAGTACTTTTATTTTTATTACATAATACACAAGGTATATTTAAGATCGTTATTGAAGAAATAGTGGTAAGTTTAGGGTTTTTTTTTTAATTGCACAGAAGTCCCGTTTGCATAGTACTTCAAATTTGTGTAACCATTTTTAAAAATAGCTGTCTAAAAGTCCAGTATATCTGTGATATGAGTAGAAAGCATGTTTTAAATTGTTGGGTGGAAGGACAGAGGGAGACATGACATGACTTGGCAAGTTCACTTGCCCTGTAGGTTGTAAAGGTATTCAGTATAAGTAGAACCAGGGTATTTTCTCATTTGAAAATGCTGCAGAATCTGGAAATGTTAGTGTGTAAGAAGGGGAGGAAAATCTAATTTCGGTTCAGATAATTTTGTACAAGAAAATAAAATTCTAGAAACTAATATTAAGTTTTCAAAACAGCATTAGATTTGTATGGTCCATTGGTATCCAGCTTTCCCAGTTGCCAGTTACATAAGTCCCATGTTCTACCTCAGCTGTAGCACACGTGCTTTTAGTAGCTAATTCTTTTTCACAGAGTCACAAACTGAGAGGGAGGTTCTAATCCTTCTTCTTTTTCAGAGTTAGAGTGATCATGCATGTTTTTTCCTTTTATTTTCATCCAAGGGTGGCATAAGGGATGATGGGAATGTTGCCAGGTAGATCCAATATGCTGGAGGCATGTTTGCAGTTCTGTTTCATTTTAATTTCATATTAATAGCCTGTTAACCATTTTGGAGAGAAGTTCTTCATCAGCTTCCTTGAAAAAAAGAACACGCAGATGACTAATCCTCTCTCAGCCTCTACCCATTAGGCATCACCATCCTCCTTTGGTTGGCATAATTGCAGCTGGGCAAGCAGGCACTGCACCATCCTATGCTTCTCTAAGTATTCATCTATTTTAACTAAATAGGAACATTTGACAACGGTGTTATATTGTAGTATCTAATTAAAAACAAGTATTTCACAGCTTTTTTATGTATTTAAGTAATTCTTTAGTCATCCCTTTGATGTCTGAAGTGGATAACCCTATCAGGTAGTGATAGCCCTAATTTTTGGTCTTACTCATTTAAATTTAAAGATAACCATGGAAAAATTAATCTGTCAATAAACAGCTCAGTTCTGTGTGAACCCAAATTTTTTTTCTTTTTTTTAAAGCAAGTTTTGAAATATAGAGTGTATTATTCTATCTCTTCTGTGTCCAATAGGAAAGAAAAAGAACAACCAAAGTGGACTTCTTGAAGAAGATTGAGAAAGAAGTCCAACAAAAATGGGATGCCAAGAAAGTGTTTGAGGTCAATGCATCTAATTTAGAGAAACAGACTAGGTGAGTAATAGTTTGTGAAATTCTACACCTTGTGTTTCCAGAACCATTGGCTGCAGAAACTGCTCTGTGGAAGGAGTAAGGCAGATTGTATTTACAATGTCTGAAACAGGCTGAAGGAGGTAACTTCCACTTTCTCTATTTCAAATTAGCATCCTCTTTCCTATGGAATCTTAAAGGATTTTTTCCTACGTAAAGGTTTTTTTAAAAACTAATATTTTTCATAGTTAGACAAAGGAAAATGTTTTGAAGTTTTATCTTTGCTGACTGATAATAGCAAGTCATTCTGTTACAGAGATTCATATTATAGTGATAATTATCTCCAAAGGCACAGATTATAAATTTTGAAGGATTTCTGTATTTAAAGATCTTATTTTATAAATCTGTATTGCCTTGATGTTGAGAATTGTTTATTAGAAGACAGACCATAGATAATGATATGATATTGGGGAAAAACAAAGTAACTGCTGCAACACAGTACCACAGTAAATATATGCATCAATTATAAGATGCGTCACAATTTCAGATATGTTGGACTGTAGAAGAATGTGCTTCTTAGAGTTGAGGAAATGCACTGGCAACAATAGCAATAATAGTAGCTAATATTGAACAGGTATTGTTCAATATGCCAAGGCAATAGGAAATAGGCCATTTTTTAACATGCATATTCTCATTTAATGTTCTTAGTAACGCTTTAAGGTTACCAGTCTTTTAATTTTTGTTTTATTGATGAGTATACTGAGACACAGAGAGGTTAAGTAACCAGCTTAAGATTGCATGGCTAGGAATTGACAGGGCTTGGCCTTCTTATCAGGACTTTCTGATTCCAAAGTCTATCCTTGCTACTAAGTGACACTCTAATGGAATTTTTTTTTTTTTTTTTTAAAGAGAGGAAAAGAATTTGCTCTAATACAAAGTCTCTGGTGTTATACTTTAAACTATAATTTGAAGTTTCTATTTGTTTCTAGAACTTTGGTCAAATCTAGGGTAATTTAAAGTAATCAAAAGTGAATTAGAAAGTGCTTTTGCTCAGTGAAAGAAAATGAACTGAAGAAACTTAGAAATATAACACTGAATGAAAAAAGCTCACGAGTGAAACTAAATGATGTATTGTTTAAAGGCATAGACATATGTGCAAACTATTCAAAAACAAAGGAATGACAAAAGTAAATTTCAAGATAATGGTTCTCTCTGGTGGGAGGGTGGGGAGTAGCACACAGGTAGCTTCAGTGAGTTCATAAGTTGGATGGTGTGTTTACAGGTGGTCACTTATGAAGCGCAGGTGTGCTTTATAACTTATGTATGTCTGTTAGATACACTTGATTCATAGAAAAAAGGAGTATAACAATACATTAAGCAGCTTTAAAAAGGTGCTTTTTAAGGGAATTTACCCCATATTGTGTAATTTTGAGGATGTTTTATTTTACCTGAGAGGCTTTGAATTGCTTTATATATATCTAATGAAAGCATATCTCATTTAATCAGTAAAACAGTAAATTAATCCAGTCTCCCTATTGATTTTATTTTTTTTCAGTATATCATTTTTAACTCAGTATTTTAGCTTAGTTAAACCTCTAATATTTGCTACAAGGATATTTAGTTCTTTAATAACCACCTATAAATATCTTAGTTTTTCTAAATCAAAAACAAGTTTCAATTTTAGAGAGCTTTTAATTTCTGGATTTATAAATTTAATTTTCAATGTCTGTTAAATAACTAAAATTTAAACAAGTTATTTATAGTAAGTGTCCCCATGACCCTACCCTTAATTGTAAAAGGAATTTAACATTTTCTTTTTTGTACTTTCTTTTTTACATGATGCTTTGCAGCAAGGACAAGTACTTTGTAACCTTCCCATATCCATATATGAATGGGCGCCTTCACTTGGGACATACATTTTCTTTATCCAAATGTGAGGTAAAGCTTCCTCTATGTTTAATATAATGGGATGGGAGGGTCTTTAATAAATACTATTTTAAAGAAAATAGCATCTATAGAATTTATTTCCTGTTAAGGGAACTTAGAATTCCTTAATTTTAAGCATGGTTTTTATGTTAAAGTAATTTAATTTTTCTATTTTCACATGCTGTATGTGTGTGTGTGCAGTGGTCTAGGTATGTATACATGTTCATAAGTAATTTCTAGGTTGGTGAAAAGACAGAAAAAAAAGGATAACTTTGGAATGACTATAAAATCTAACTGGTATTCTAAAGGAAGATGTGAAGAGGAAAACTCATGATCTTTGTGAAAAGTCAGAATTTTGTATTCATCTAGCATTTAAATTTGTAGTTTAAATTGAATTTTTTTTCTATAGTTTGCAGTAGGGTACCAGAGATTGAAAGGAAAAACTTGTCTATTTCCCTTTGGTTTACACTGTACTGGAATGCCTGTTAAGGTAAGATTGCTTTTGGGATTGCTAAGGTAAGATTGCTTTTGGGATTGCTTTGTACTCTTTTTAGCTTAGAGCAAATTAAGCTTAAGTTAAACCTCCAATTAAAGAGCTTGAAATAGGATTTTCCAATATGTACTTCTATATTACGTTAAAGTGTTTTTTGAAGTGAACTGAATTTATTATCATGAAAATTAATTTTTAGAAAACATTTGGAGAAGGGCTTTAAGGGCACACATTAAGGTCTAAGTGATTTCTAAGTAATGCTGATATCTTTTGGTTCCTTATGTATTCATATTTCTGTTTTAGAATTAGATAATAACTACTAACAAGTAAAATGGGCAGTGTTTTGTGCATTCATGGCGTATATAGGCTGTTGGCATAAAATAATAAACAATTCTATCATTTTGGTCATTTTTGCAAGTGTCTTAAATTTTTCATAAATTCATAATAAAAATAATTTTCAATAAACGATGGGCAAGAAAACTACAGTTGAAAGGATTCCCTAAATCCTTGGGACTTGGGAAATATATCTCATTTCTTTTTATTCTCCAGTCTTTTATTTTGAAAAATGTCCAACCTACAGGAAAGGTAAAACAATAATGCAGTGAGCACCCATGTACCCTTCCCTTACAGTTACCAAGTATTAACATTTGCCACAGTTGCTCTAGTTCTGTTTCTCAACATACAATACATGCACACTTTCTTCTCCCTTTTTCTATGAATTCATTGAAAGTAAGTTGGCAGACATCATGACGTGTCACCCCTAAACACTTCAGCTTGTATCTGTTGAGAACAAGGGCATTCTTCTACATTGTCATAGTCCCATTATCCACTCCATGAAATTGAACATTGATGTATCCTTTATGGTGGTTTTTTCCCTTTTTATTTTGTGGATCACACTTTGCATTTGGTTATCACCAGTACTACATTGATGAGGTTGGAACTTCCCACTGTATCACATCAAAAGTCATATAATGGCAGCTTGTGTCATTTTAGTGATATTAAGTTAATAACTTCCAGATTTCCTCATTCTAAAGGTAACTTTTCTCTTTTCTAATTAAAAACTAATCTGTGGGATGATACCTTAAGAGCCTCTGAATATTTGATTACCTAGTAACTCAGTGGTTTTAGCATCCTTTCATTATCTTTGTCTTTCAGTTATTGAATTTGTGGTTGTAAAATGATGACTTTCTAGTTATCTCATTCTTTCCCTATTTGTTAGCTGAAATTCTTCATAGAAGTGTCCCCTCCCCCCTTTTTTTTTTGCGGTACACGGGCCTCTCACTGTTGTGGCCTCTCCCGTTGCGGAGCACAGGCTCTGGACGCGCAGTCTCAGCGGCCGTGGCTCACGGGCCTAGCTGCTCCGCGGCATGTGGGGTCTTCCCGGACTGGGGCATGAACCCGTGTCCCTTGCATTGGCAGGCGGACTCTCAACCACTGCGCCACCAGGGAAGCCCTACCCTCCCTTTTCTTTTTGAAATTCACAATTCTATATTTGTATTTTTCTCATAACTTTAACACTGTCTACTTGGTGTCATCTTTGTTTGTGACAGTGGACTCATGGTACAGCTGAAAAGAGCTGGGGTTGAAAGTGCAGGTTCATGTTGTAATTCTGCAGCCTACTATCTTTATAACCTTGGATAAATCCCTTCATCTTTCAGTGTTTGTATTCTAACTTAATGTCTGTCCTATCTACCTAAATTTCAGAGTCAGGTTTTTCTTTTAAATAAATTTATTTATTTATTTATTTATTTTTGGCTGTGTTGGGTCTTCGTTGCTGCGTGCGAGCTTTCTCTAGTTGTGGCGAGCGGGGGCTGCTCTTCATTGCGGTGCGCAGGCTTCTCATTGCAGTGGCTTCTCTTGTTATGGAGCACAAGCTCTAGGCACGTGGGCTTCAGTAGTTGTGGGCACGAGGGCTTTAGTAGTTGTGGCACGAGGGCTCTAGAGTGCAGGCTCAGTAGTTGTGGCGCACGGGCTTAGTTGCTCTGCGGCATGTGGGATCTTTCCGGACCAGGGCTCAAACCCGTGTCCCTTGCATTGGCAGGCGGATTCTTAACCACTGCACCACCAGGGAAGCCCCAGAGTCAGTTTTAGTTGGCCATAGAAACAACAAAAAAACTCAGATTGTTTCCACCTTGAATTTTTAACTTTACCATCTCTAATGTTGTGTTTTTTTGTAGGCATGTGCTGATAAATTGAAAAGAGAAATAGAGCTTTATGGTTGCCCCCCTGATTTTCCAGATGAGGAAGAGGAAGAAGAAGAAATCAGTATTAAAACAGAAGATATAATAATTAAGGATAAAGCTAAAGGAAAAAAGGTTTGGTGGTTTGATGATACTTATTTTGGTTGAAGTTTTATATTTATATTTGTCTGATTTATATGTACATTCCCAGTACTAGCATAGTACCTGACCCATAAAAAATACTCAGTAATTTTTAAAAAGTAATAAAGCAGAATTATCTTTCTCACTTTTTGATTGCCTTTTTTTCCCCTTATTTTGAAATAATTTTAGACTTACAGAAGAATTACAGGATTGTACAGGGTTCCCTTAGAATCTTAACCCAGTTACATCTTATATAACCATGGTACAGTTCTCAAAACTAAGAAACCAACATTGAACAATACTGTTTAAGAAACTACATACTTCATTTGGATTTAACAGTTTTTCCTTAATATCCTTATTCTGTTCCAAGATCCAGTCCAAAATCCCATTTTGCATTTCCTTCTCATGTCTCTTCTTCTGTCTTCCATGATCTTGGCACTTTTGAAGAGTACTGGTCAGATAACTTATAGAATGTCCCTCATTTTGGGTTTGTCTAATGCTCTCTCATGAGTAGATTGAGAGGTGATGTGTCTTCAATGCATCATATCAGGGAGTATAAGATATTGATATATCTTATTACTGGTGCTGTTAACCCTGATTATTTGGTTTGGGTGGTGTCTGTTAGGTCTTTCTCCTGTGAAGATTTTATTTTTCCCTTTGTAATTCATGTATGTTTTGAGAGAGATACTTCGAGGCTATGGAAATAATACCTTGTTTCTTTTTTTGTTTTTAAACCATTGCATTGTATACTTTATTTTTTAAAGATTTTTATTTATTTATTTATTTATTTTGGCTGCATTGGGTCTTAGTTGTGGCACTCGGGATCTTCGTTGTGGCATGCAGGATCTTTTAGTTGTGTGTGGTATGTGGACTTCTTAGCTGTGGCATGCGGGCTTCTTAGTTGTGGCATGTGGACTCTTAGTTGTGGCATGCGGACTCTTAGCTGTGGCATGCATGCAGGATCTAGTTCCCTGACCAGGGATCGAACCCGGGCCCCCTGTGCTGGGAGTGTGGAGTCTTACCCACTGTATCACCAGGGAAGTCCCAATGTCTTGTTTCTTTTTATATATTTGCTCACTAATTTTAGCATTCATCATTGGATCTTCCCTGCAACGGTTATTGCTGCATAGTTTGTTCTAATGGTGATTTTCAGTTTCCCTCATTCCTTCTACATTTATTATCTGGAATTCTTCTGAAAGGAAAAGTTGTTCTTTCTCCCCCATTTACTTATCTATTAATTTCTTTTTTATATCAGTGTGGATTCATGCATATTTATTTATTCTTTGGGTTATAATCTAATCCTATTGGGTTTTTTTGAGTTAATTGTTATTGCTCAAATTGTTCTAGCAATGGCCATTGGGGGAATCTTTTAGGTGGGCCCCTGTGTCCATTTGACATGCCCCCATCTTTTTTTCTTTTTTCTATTTCTTTCTTTCTTTTCTTTTCTTTTTTTTGAGCACTTCTATACATTCAGGTGCCATAAGATGCTTCAGGCTCATTTTGTATTTTCCCTGTTTTAGCCCCAGAGTCAACCACTTTTCCAACGAGTCCTCTTTCCTTTTATTGAAATATGGTATTTAGAAATTAAGTTCTGAGTACTAGTTATGCTCATTGTTTCTAGGTCCTCTCAGTAGAAAGAGCAAGGAAATATATGTATGTCTACTAACCCACTTATATGTACGTGTCTGTATTTATTTTTTATACATTTAAAAAAATTTCTTTATAGTTTTTAAAATGAGGTTTTTTTTAAATTAATGTAAACTCTTCCTTCCTTCCTTCCTTCCTTTCCTTTCCTCTCTTCCTCCCTCCCTCCCTCCCTCCTTCCTTCCCTTCCTTACTTCCTTCCTCTCTCTCCCTCCCTCCCTCCCTCCCTCCTTTACTCCATCTCTCTCTCACTCTTCGCAGTGTAACGTTGTGTTGGTTTGACAAGTGCATGGAGTCATGTTTCTACCACCACAGTACTACACAGAACAGTTTCCTCAGCCCCCAAATTCCTTGTCCTACCTTTTTATAATTCAGCCTTTTTGCCTACCTCCAGTCCCTGGCATGTGGTTACCTTTTTGATATTGGTAAATATTGGAAAAGGAGGAAACTCTTGTTAGCAGCTTATTCATAACTAAAAAAGATGCATGTGGTATTTGAAAAAAGGAAATAGAGAAGGTTTGGTGCTAAGATCTTATCTTTGTGATGATAACTTTTTATGGTTCCACCTCTGTATTGATAGTTATCTTTGGTGTCAGAATCCAGGTATCAGACTATATGGTTTGGCAAACAGAACAGTACATCCAGATCCTGCACTATTCTGACATGTCAACAGTATTGTTTTAGATTAAAAAAAACTACCAAATAGGATCATTCACTTAAAATTACTGTGGTCCTGGAATTTGTTAACCAGTTGTTAGTTATTCTTTGATGGAGTTTGGTTTTGCTGTTATTTTCAGAGTAAAGCTGCTGCTAAAGCTGGATCTTCTAAATACCAGTGGGACATTATGAAATCCCTTGGTCTGTCTGATGAAGAGATAGTCAAATTTTCTGAAGCAGAATATTGGCTTGACTATTTCCCACCACTGGCTGTTCAGGATCTGAAGAGAATGGGTTTGAAGGTATGCCCATCACCCCCAGAGTTTAAGGAAATATGAAAAATACATTATATTTGTGTGATTGAATGAGATTTGGACTACCTCTTAATTTAGAATAGTATATTCCAGTAATGACTCAGTACTGTTATTATCAGATTAGAACCACATGGGCCTCAATGTAAGCAATGAAGTACTTTGATATTTGTTGTTTTGGAAAGTATATACATTTATTAACAATTAGTAGAAAGGAATTCTACTCAAAGAATATGAAGAAGCCCACAACATTGTAAATCATCTGTACTTCAATAAAATTAAAAAAAAAAAAAAAGAAGAAGCAGCCCAAGTGTAGCTTGAATATTTAGGGATGCATAAAGGTGTTATGTAAATGCTCCTTCTCAATTTATTATAATTCCTGTATGTTTAATAGGTAAATGTGTGTGTTTAAAAACTTACATATTAAGCACAAATTAACATAATAATTATGACATTATGTATTTAATAGGTGGAACTTGAAATTTTTTGGTTTCCTTTGATATTTTTGATATAATTCTAAGTTGGAAAATAAGGAGTAGAAGAGTAAATAATTGATTTATGGGAATTCCTGTTCATAGAGACCATATAAACTTCTCAGAAATTACCTTTTCCTTTCTCCTTCTGTAGGTAGACTGGCGTCGTTCCTTCATCACCACTGATGTTAATCCTTACTATGACTCGTTTGTCAGGTGGCAGTTTTTAACATTAAGAGAAAGAAGCAAAATTAAATTTGGGAAGCGGTGAGTTTGTTGTCCTTCGGTATAATAAAGTAAAAATCATGTAATTCATGCATTGTAATTCAATGTGCCCCAGAGCTTACTTTTTTCCATTATCTTTTCTCTTTTTATAATTTCTCTTTTTGTTCTCTTGTTTCCTTTGAATTCCTTTTTGTTTGGCTGGTGTCTCAGTTTCTCTGAGCTGCTTAGTGTTTGTGACAAATAGAACCAGGGAGAATAGGGGTCTCACTAAAGATTTTCTCTTATGGTCTCACTAAAGATTATCTCTTATGTTCTCACTAAAGATTCTCTTAAGTATTCTAGCCAAGTAAAAAAATAATTTTATTTGTGTTTTAGTTTATCTTTTTGGTCTATAAAATCTTCTATAAAGTTCTTCCTTGATTATATGGACTCATTAAAAGCTATTTGCAATTTTTTAAAAATTTTTTAATTTTATTTATTTTTTTATACAGCAGGTTCTTAGTAGTCATCCATTTTATACACATCAGTGTATACATGTCAATCCCAGTCGCCCAATTCAGCACACCACCATCCCCACCAGCCTCGCGGCTTTCCCCGCTTGGTGTCCATACATTTGTTCTCTACATCTCTGTCTCAACTTCTGCCCTGCAGACTGGTTCATCTGTATCATTTTTCTAGCTTCCACATACATGTGTTAATATACGATATTTGTTTTTCTTTCTGACTTAACTTCACTCTGTATGACAGTCTCTAGATCCATCCACGTCTCAACAAATGACACAATTTCATTCCTTTTTATGGCTGAGTAATATTCCATTGTATATATGTACCACAACTTCTTTATCCATTCGTCTGTCAGTGGGCATTTAGGTTGCTTCCATGACCTGGCTATTGTAAATAGTGCTGCACTGAACATTGGGGTGCATGCGTCTTTTTGAATTATGGTTTTCTCTGGGTATATGCCCAGTAGTGGGATTGCTGGATCATATGCTAATTCTATTTTTAGTTTTTTAAGGAACCTCCGTACTGTTCTCCATAGTGGCTGTATCAGTTTACATTCCCACCAACAGTGCAAGAGGGTTCCCTTTTCTCCAGACCCTCTCCAGCATTTGTTGTTTGTAGATTTTCTGATGATGCCCATTCTGACTGGTGTGAAGTGATACCTCATTGTAGTTTTGATTTGCATTTTTCTAATAATTAGTGATGTTGAGCAGCTTTTCATGTGCCTCTTGGCCATCTGTATGTCTTCTTTGGAGAAATGTCTATTTAGGTCTTCTGCCCATTTTTGGATTGGGTTGTTTGTTTCTTTAATATTGAGCTACATGAGCTGTTTATATATTTTGGAGATTAATCCTTTGTCCATTGATTCGTTTGCAAATATTTTCTCCCATTCTGAGGGTTGTCTTTTCGTCTTGTTTATGGTTTGCTTTGCTGTGCAAAAGCTTTGAAGTTTCATTAGGTCCTATATGTTTATTTTTGTTTTTATTTCCATTACTCTAGGAGGTGGATCAAAAAAGATCTTGCTGTGATTTATGTCAAAGACTGTTCTGCCTATGTTTTCCTCTAAGAGTTTTACAGTCTCCAATCTTACATTTAGGTCTCGAATCCATTTTGAGTTTATTTTTGTGTGTGTTGTTAGGGAGTGTTCTGATTTCATTCTTTTACATGTAACTGTCCAGTTTTCCCAGCACCACTTATTGAAGAGACTGTCTTTTCTCCATTGTATATCCTTGCTTCCTTTGTCAGAGATTAGTTGACCATAGGTTCGTGTGTTTTTTTCTGGGGTTTCTATCTTGTTCCATTGATCTGTTTTTCTGTTTTTGTGCCAGTACCATATTGTCTTGATTACTGTAGCTTTGTAGTATAGTCTGAAGTCAGCGAGCCTGATTCCTCCTGCTCCGTTTTTTTCCCTCAAGACTGCTTTGGCTACTCGGGGTCTTTTGTGTCTCCATACAAATTTTAAGGTTTTTTGTTTTGGTTCTGTAAAAAATGCCATTGGTAATTTGATAGGGATTGCATTGAATCTGTAGATTGCTTTGGGTAGTATAGTCATTTTCACAGTATTGATTCATCCAATCCAAGAACATGGTCTCTCTCTCCATCAGTTGGTATCCTGTTTAATTTCTTTCATCAGTATCTTACAGTTTTCTACATACAGGTCTTTTGTCTCCCTAGGTAGGTTTATTCCTAGGTATTGCATTCCTTTTGTTGCAGTGGTAAACGGGAGTGTTTCCTTAATTTCTCTTTCAGATTTTTCATCATTAATGTATAGGAATGCAAAAGATTTCTGTGCATTAATTTTGTATCCTGCAAGTTTACCATATCCATTGACTAGCTCTAGTAGTTTTCTGGTGGCATCTTTAGGATTCTCTATATATAGTACCATGTCATCTACAAACAGTGACAGTTTTACTTTTTCTTTTTCAATTTGTATTCCTTTTATTTCTTTTTCTTCTCTGATTGCTATGGCTAGGACTTCGAAAACTATGTTGAATAATAGTGGTGAGAGTGGACATCCTTGTCTTGTTCCTGATCTTTGAGGAAATGCTTTCAATTTTTCACCATTGAGAATGACGTTTGCTGTGGGTTTGTCGTATATGGCCTTTATTATGTTGAGGTAGGTTCCCTCTATGCCTGTGTCTTTTGGTTGGAGCGTTTAATCCATTCACGTTTAAGGTAATTATCGATATATATGTTCCTATGACCATTTTCTTAATTGTTTTGGGTTTGTTTTTGTTGGTCCTTTTCTTCTCTTGTGTTTCCCACTTAGTGAAGTTCCTTTAGCATTTGTTGTAGAGCTGGTTTGGTGGTGCTGAATTCTCTTAGCTTTTGCTTGTCTGTAAAGCTTTTGATTTCTCCATCGAATCTGAATGAGATCCTTGCTGGGGAGAGTAATCTTGGTTGTAGGTTCTTCCCTTTCATCACTTTAAGTATATCATGCCACTCCCTTCTGGCTTGTAGAGTTTCTGCTGAGAAATCAGTTGTTAACCTTATGGGAGTTCCCTTGTATGTTATTTGTTGTTTTTCTCTTGCTGCTTTCAATAATTTTTCTTTGTGTTTAATTTTTGCCAGGTTCATCTTTTTTCTTTTTCTTTTTTTTAAGCCATACGCGGGCCTCTCACTATTGTGGCCTCTCCTGTTGCAGAGCACAGGCTCCAGATGCGCAGGCTCAGCGGCCATGGCTCCCAGGCCCAGCTGCTCCGCGGCATGTGGGATCTTCCCAGACCGGGGCACGAACCCATGTCCCCTGCATCGGCAGGCGGACTCTCAACCAGTGCACCACCAGGGAAGCCCCTAATTTTTGCCAGTTTGATTACTGTGTGTCTCGGCGTGTTTCTCCTTGGTTTATCCTGTATGGGACTCTCTGCGCTTACTGAGCTTGGGTGGCTATTTCCTTTCCCATGTTAGGGAAGTTTTTGACTATAATCTCTTCCAATATTTTCTCAGTTCCTTTCTCTCTCTCTTCTCCTTCTGGGACCCCTATAACGTGAATGTTGTTGCGTTTAATGTTATCCCAGAGTTGTCTTAGGCTGTCTTCACTTCTTTTCATTCTTTTTTCTTTATTCTGTTTCGCAGCAGTGAATTCCACCATTCTGTCTTCCAGGTCACTTATCCATTCTGCCTCAGTTATTCTGCTCTTGATTCCTTCTAGTGTAATTTTCATTTCAGTTATTGTATTGTTCATCTCTGTTTGTTTGTTCTTTAATTCTTCTAGGTCTTTGTTAAACATTTCTTGCATCTTCTTGATCTTTGCCTCCATTCTTTTTCAGAGTTCCTAGATCATCTTCACTATCATTTTTCTGAATTCTCTTTCTGGAAGGTTGTCTGTCTCCACTTCATTTAGTTGTTTTTCTGAGGTTTTATTTTGTTCCTTCACCTGGTACATAGCCCTCTGCCTTTTCATCTTGTCTGTCTTTCTGTGAATGTGGTTTTTGTTCCACAGGCTGCAGGATTGTAGTTCTTCTGCTGCTGTCTGCCTTATGCTATTTTCATTTTAAAAGCAAATTTATATTTTACAGTCTTCTGTTTTATACCGTAAAGCCAAGATCAGTGAGTATTTTTCAGTGGTATTACCTTTGATGAAGGCAGAAAGCTTTCATTAAATAACTATGTTGGCGATAGAACTCGCCATAAAAGCATAAAAATGATGTAGACATTTGCTCAGTTAGAAGTTTTAGTTAGAAGAAATATTGTGATGGTTAGGTGCAACACTGGCAAATATGTTAGGATAAAACTTGTACCTTATAATAATATTTGTCACTTATTTATTTTTTAGGTATACCATTTATTCTCCAAAAGATGGACAGCCTTGTATGGATCATGACAGACAAACTGGAGAGGTAATTATTTGTGCCATAGAGTAGCTATTGTAATAATTCTTTTTTTAATAAATTTACTTGTTTGATTATTTTTGGCTGTGTTGGGTATTCGTTGCTGCACGTGGGCTTTTCTCTAATTGCGGCGAGTGGGTGCTACTCTTTGTTGTGGTGTTCAGGCTTCTCATTGCGATGGCTTCTCTTTGTTGCGGAGCATGGGCTCTAGGTGTGCGAGCTTTAGGCACGTGGGCTTCAGTAGTTTGACACGCGGGTTCAGTAGTTGTGGCACATGGGCTTAGTTGCTCTGCGGCATGTGGGATCTTCCCGGAGCAGGGCTTGAACCCGTGTCCCCTTCATTGGCTGGCGGATTCTTAACCACTGCACCACCAGGGAAATCCCTATTGTAATAATTCTTAATTTGGGCATAGAGTTTAAGAAATAGATTAGAAATCTAAAAATCACTTTATTTCAGTGCTGAGGTATATAGTCATGATACTCTGGTGGCTGTTAAGCCAGAGGCACAATGTCATCATAGGTACCTGTATCTTGTCGAGGACCTTGCTACTCCAAGAGTAGCACTAGGTTCAGCTGCATCAGCTTGTGTTAGAAAAGCACATTTTTGTTTGTTCGTCTGTTTTTTGTTTTTGTTTTGTTTGTTTGGCTGCTGTGCCTGGCTTGTGGGATTCCCCGACCAGGGATCGAACCCAGGCACTCGGTAGAGAAAGCGCAGAGTCCTAACCACTGGACTGCCAGGGAAATCCTAGAAAAGCAGATTCTTGAACCTCACCCCCAAATTGCTGAATCAGAAGCTCTGGGGTTGGGGCCTAGGAATCTGTCTTTTAACATGTTCTTAGTGTGATTCATATGCCTGCTAATGTTTGAGAAGAACTGCTTGGAGAGTGCATTGCTCTAAAAGGAGAGCATGAGGAAAGGTAATGAGATATGTGGTTAACTGATGTATGCAGATTCCATTTATACTTGCTTTGGTCACATGCCTACTTACTTATTTACAAAGTACTTCCAGCCATGCATGACATCAATTCATTCTACATTCCTGTAGGGCACATTAGTGACATTATTCCTTGTAATACTTGACTTGTAAGTCATTTGCCTAAAGCCTACATTCCTGTAGGGCACATTAGTGACATTATTCCTTGTAATACTTGACTTGTAAGTCATTTGCCTAAAGCCTTGGCACAGTAAATCAACAGCAATGCCAGGATCTGAACTTTGTAGTCCCTATGAGTGTGTCATTCTTTGTTACCACCTTTGAACACATTTGTAGTCTAGCAACTACCTTTCAAAATCAGCCTTCAATTATGATGTAACTTATTTGACAGAAATGAGCATTAATCAAAATTTTGAATGATTTGAGAGCCTTCAGAGGCCCAGTTTGCTATGCTAAGCTTTAATATAGTCAGTGGTAGCAATATGCTAAATTTCAATAGTACATCATTAGTTTTTCACAGCATTTTCCTATCATTATCTTAGGTGTTCCTCAGGACAGTCCTGTATGAGGCACAGCACAGTTATTTTACAGATGAGGAAATGAAGGCTTAGAGTGATTGTGACTCCTTGGGTCAAGCCACAAGTAAGGGCCCAAGCTAGGTTTTGAATGCACATCATCTGACCCCTGGTCCAGTATATGTCTGTGATGACTGCTCTGTAGGATTGATGTTGGTTGTATCTTCTAACTCCCATTTTGGCAAACACTATTTTGGCTGATTAATCCAAGTCACTTCCTTTTTTTTCCTGCTGTTCTTCCCTGTCAAGGGAGCTCTTAACAAATCTTACTTAGTACACTCTGGGCCTCCTTGATCGATTTTGGTCTGGTGTGGGGTGGGATGGTGGTCTTCAAGTCATTTTTACAGATTAGGCTTCCATGTGGTCAACACACCACTGGCAGTCTCTTCATTGGAAGAAAGAATTATTCTAACAATGCAGGAACCCATCTTAGAAATTTGAATCAGATCTCTCACATAGATTAGTAGGTATAATCCAAGCCTTTCTTTCTCCCTTGAATTTTTGTTTTATTTTGTTTAGGGTGTTGGACCTCAGGAATATACTTTAATCAAGTTGAAAGTACTTGAGCCATACCCATCCAAATTAAGGTAGGTTTGCTACCTACCTTAATAGGTAGGAGAATTGTTGCTTCATCTTTTTGAAATATCAGATAGTTGTGATGGAATCCATAATGTTTTATGCATAAATGTATATTTTTTCTTCTTAGTGGCTTGAAAGGGAAAAATATCTTCTTGGTAGCTGCTACTCTCAGACCTGAGACCATGTTTGGACAGACAAACTGTTGGGTTTGCCCTCATATGAAGTACATTGGATTTGAGACAGTGAATGGAGATATATTCATCTGCACCCAAAGAGCCGCAAGGAATATGTCATACCAGGGCTTTACCAAGGGCAGTGGAGTGGTGCCTGTTGTTAAAGAGTTAATGGGAGAGGTAAGTTGGGTAGCAGACTTTATTTTAGTGCATGAATTGAGAGGAAAAAATGAAGCTTGAGAAACCATTTTAAAAAACCTTTTAATTGAGGTATACGTTACAGTCAAATGTGTTAAGTCATAAATATGTATATTTTTGGTGTGTTTTCAAATGTGTATACAGTCATGTAAGCACCACCCAAATCAAGATATAGAACAGTTCCAGCACTGCAGAAGGTGCTGTCATGTCCATTTCACGTCACTGCTCAGCCTGCTCCTGCAGAGGTAACCACTGCCATGACTTCAGTCACCAAAGATTAGTTTCTCTTCTTGAACTTTACACAGTGGAATTGTATAGTCTGTACTTTTTTGTGTTCAGCGTCTTTGGCTAAAAGAAGCTAAACACAAAAAAGTACAGACTATACTTTTTCCATGTTGTGTGTAGGAGTAGTTTGTTCTTTTTTTTTTTATTGCTGTGGCATATTCATTGTGTGACCATATCAGTAAAATAGTATTTTTGAATCTTACATTGCAGCTCAGTAACTATCTGGTTGAAAAATACAGACAGTCCTCCCCGAGAGATTTAATAGCTGTGGTAGACATTATATTACTTTTTTAATATGATTACCTGCATTCCTGGAGTGGAATTGCAGCCGCTTTTTTTCTGAAAAGGAAGTCATGGTTGATCTTAACTAAATCTAGGTGGTTACATAGCTCTTATCCTTAGAGTTTATTTACTTATCAGTATTTCTGAGTGTGTTTTATTCCCTTTGGTAAATGCTGATCGTTGGTATCTTAATAAATAATCTTTTAAAAGAAAAGGATGAGTAGAATACCATCTCAATTCTCCTTTTGAATTGGAGAGTTTATTTCTTACTTATTTTGTAAACTTATTTTTTGACTAGATTACTATATATTTATAAGACTCAAAATTCAAGACGAAAAGAGGGAATTCCCTGGCAGTCCAGTGGTTAGCACTCCATGATTTCACTGCCGAGGGCACAGGTTCAATCCCTGGTTGGGGAACTAAGATCCCGCAAGCTATGCAGAGCAGCCAAAAATAAAAAAAAAAAGACAAAAAGTTACACAAAATAGTTCCAGTCACTCAATTCTCCCTTCCATAGGCAGTCAGTAAAATCATTGTCTTGTGTATCCTTCCAGAAGTATTTCATGTGTATACAAGCAAATACATATATACATATTCTTTTGCCCTCTTTTTTACACACAAATGGCAATGTATTTTATCACATTATCTGTGTTTTACTTTCTCTTTTACTTAACTATAACTTGGTAATCATTTTATCAGTAGGTAAACATCTTCCTTGTTCTCTCTTTTCTTTTGGGTTGTGCCATGCAGCTTAAGGGATCTTAGTTCCCTGACTAGGAATTGAACCTGAGCCCTTGGCATGAAAGCACAGAGTCCTAACCACTGGACCTCCAAGGAATTCCCTTTGTTCTTATTTTTTACTGTTATACAGCATTCTGTTGTTTGGCCGTGCCACAAATTGTTTAATGATTCTCTATAATGGGTAGTTGAATTGTTTCTTCTGTTATAAGCAGTGCTGTTACATCTTATTAGTTCCTGATGTTAGAGTTCTGTCTGAGAAGTTTTTAGGAACAGTATTAATGACACCATTTTTTTCCTGTTCTTAAATGCAACTTTTTTCCATGTTAATTTGAATAGATTCTGGAATGAGGAAAATGGGTGGTATAAATTTAAAAATAGCTTTCAACCTTTAAGGCGATTATGATATTTAGCCTTTATCCTATATGACTGTAAATTCCATAAGCAGCTTATGTATATGAATAAAGTGGAAGGGGGGGGACTATATGGAATTGAAAAGTGCATTCCTTAGGTAAACAAGCAGCAGCAAGCTGTTTGTGTTTTTTTTTTTTTTTTTTTTTTGGCTGTGCTGAGAGGCATGTGGGATCTTAGTTCTCTGACCAGGGATTGAACCTGAGCTCCCTGCATTGGAAGCGTGGAGTCTTAACCACTGGACTGTCGGGGAAGCCCCGCAAGCTGTTTGTTGATATATGAGAATATGGGTCCAATATTATCCGATCTTCTGATTTTTTCTTTTAAGATACATCTTTTTAATTCAGTTTGTCTTCCTAATTATCATTTAAAATAGTGATACAGTATTCTATCTTGTTGATGTTTCATATTTTATTAAGTGATTTTTTTATCAGTTAAAGTTTTAGTTGTTTCCAGGTTTTGCTAATGTAGTTAACACAGCATTGGGGAGATTCTCAAAGAAAAAATAATCTTTTTCCTGTGACGTAAATTCCTAGGATTGGATTGCTGGGTCCAAGTTGGATTCCTATATTGTTTTCCTCAAGCAATGTATAAGTGTACTAATTTCCTCACAACCTTGCAAGATTTGGGTATTATAATTATTTTCAATTATTTTTAGTCTAGTAGGTATAAAAGAATGAGTGTTGTTGATTATTAGCTTCTCAGGGCTTAAAATGTTAACATTGTTTTAAATTTTAATGATCAGAATAAGTTACTTCTGCTTTATGCTGATCTTTTTCTTACATAGGATATTCTTGGTGCATCACTTTCTGCGCCTTTAACATCCTACAAGGTGATCTATGTTCTCCCAATGCTCACCATCAAGGAGGATAAAGGTAAAGAGTTTATTTCTTTCTAGAAATTCTTTGCAAAACACATTCTGGTTATATTAGTTAATTCTACAGTTTCTTTTATAAGGTACTGGTGTGGTCACAAGTGTTCCTTCTGACTCCCCCGATGATTTTGCTGCCTTCAGAGACTTGAAGAAAAAGCCAGTGAGTGTCTGTGTTTCATGTTCCTATTTCCTCTTCATCATCTCATTGGTTAGGGACCACTGAACTAATTATTGGATTAGGCTAAAAAGCTATGCATGTATCTTTGAAATGCTACCTTTAACCTGTTTCTTGATATTTACATGTTTTTCTATGATTTGAATTTTAAATATCGATGTAAAATTTATAGAATCTTTTTTTTTTTTTTTTTTTTGGCTGTGCTGTGTGGCATGTGGGATCTCAGTTCCCTGACAAGGATCGAACCCACGCCCCGCTGCAGTATAAGCGTGGAGTCATAACCACTGGACCGCCAGGGAAGTCCTCATAGAATCTTTAAGACTTATTTTTTTAGAGCAGTTTTAGGTTCATAGTAAAAATCGAGAGGAAGGTACAGAGATTTCCCATATACCCCCTGCTTCAACACCTGCATAGCCTACCCCATTATTAGTATCACTCACCAGAGTGGTACATTTTTTTTTTTTACTGAAGATGAACCTACATTGACACATCACAATCACCCAAAGTCTGTAGTTTACCTTAGGGTTCACTCTTGGTGTTGTACATTCTGTGGATTTGGACGAATGTATAATGACATGTGTCCATCATTATAATACACAGCATTTTCACTGCCTTAAAAATCCTCTGTGCTCTTTTTGTTCGTCTCTCCTCCCTCCCACCCCTGGCAACCACTGATCCCTCCCTTCCTTCCTCCCTCCCTCCCTCCCTCCCTCCTTCCCTCCTTCCTTCCTTCGCTCCTGCCCTCCTTCCTTCCTTCCCTCCCTCCCTCCCTCCGGGTCTTAGTTAGGACACGTGTGATCTTCATCGCAGCATGTGGGATCTAGTTCCCTGACCAGGGATCAAACCCTGGCCCCCTTCATTGGGAGTGTGGAGTCTTAACCACTGGACCACCAGGGAAGTCCCCACTGATCTTTTTTTTTTTTTTTTGCGATACATGGGCCTCTCACTGTTGTGGCCTCTTCCGTCGCGGAGCACAGGCTCCGGACGCACAGGCTCAGCGGCCATGGCTCACGGGCCCAGCTGCTCCACGGCATGTGGGATCCTCCCGGACCGGGGCACGAACCCGTGTCCCCTGCATCGGCAGGCGGACTCTCAACCACTGTGCCACCAGGAAAGCCCCCCACTGATCTTTTTAATTGTCACCGTAGTTTTACCTTTCCAGAAAGTCATGTAGTTGGAATCATATAGTATGTAGCCTTCTTAGAATTTCTTTCAATTAGCAATATGTATTTAAGGTTTCTCATGTCTTTTCATAGCTGATAGCATATTTCTTTTTAGCACTAATAATATTCTGTTGTCTGGATGTACATTTATTCATTCACCTGATGAAGAACATCTTGGTTGCTAACAAGTGTTGGCAGTTATGAGTAAAGCTGCTGTAAACATCCGTGTGCAGGATATTGTATAGACAACTCTTTTGTGTAAATACCACGGAGTGCGATTGCTGGATCATATGGTAAAAGTATGTGTAATTTTGTAAGAAACCACCAAACTGTCTTGCAAAGTGGCTGTACCATTTTGCATTCTTACCAGCAATGTATGAGAGTTCCTGTTGCTCCACATCCTTGTCAGCATTTGGTATTGTCAGTTTTCCAGATTTTGGCCATTGTAATTGGTGTGTAGTCATATCTCATTGTTTTATTTTGCATTTTCTTGATGGCAGATGTTGTGGAGTGTTTTTTCATATGCTTGTTTGCCATCTGTGTATCTTCTTTGGTGAGATTTGTCTGTTAAGGTCTTTGGCTTATTATTTTTTTCAAATGAGTTGTTTTAATTACAGGTGGTACAGAATTCAGGATAGAACAAAGACTTAAGAACACATTTTGGCAGGCTTCTGGGCTGGGTTTATGCAGATCTCATAGCTAAGGTAGAAATGGCTGAGAAGAACTAAAGACAAGATGAGCCACTGTATGATTTTTTTTTTTTAACAAAAGTTTATTCTTAAATGTACAATAGGTTCCAAGACAACACTTCATTCTAGCTATAAGTGGCAACAGATACTATGGCAGGGAATCCAGATGTTTAAACAGGAATGGAATTAGGATCATCATTGCCTCAAACACAAGGAACAGCTTACTTTTTGCCAGATTTTTTAATAACACCTGTGGCTAGGGGGGCCTTTCCCTGCGGCCTTCGCTTTTAGCTCCTTGAGTTTCTTCTGCTTCTCCTGTTTCTGCTTGAGTGCCTTATCTTCCTCGTCTGTCTCCTTGGCTTGCTTCTTGGCGTGCTTCAGGGGCTTCTCCTCGCCACCTTCACGGCCCAACATGGTGCCTGCCACCCCTTCCCCAGAGCCTGCTCCCGGAAGCCTTATTTTTTAAATCAGGTTGTTTGTTTTCTTATTGTTGAGTTTTAAGAGTTCTTTGTATATTTAAGAGTCCTTTATCAGATGTGTTTTTTGAAAATATTTTTTCTCAGTGTGTGGTTTGTCTTTCAGTTCTCTTGATGTTGTCTTTTGCAGAGAAGAAATTTTTAATTTTAACGAAGTCCAGCTTATCAGTGATTTCTTTCATAGATTATGTCTTTGGTGTTGTATCTAAAAAGGCATCACCATATGCATGGACATTTAGGTTTTTTCCTGTGTTATCTTCTAGGAGTTTTATAGTTTTGTGTTTTACATCTAGGTCCATGATCTGTTTTGAGTTAATTTTTGTGTTGAGTGTCAGGTCTGTGTCTAAATTCATTTTTTTGCTTGTGGATGTCCAGTTGTTCCAGTAACATTTGTTGAAGAGACTGTCTTTGCTCCATTGTATTGCCTTTACTCCCTCATCAAAGATCAGTTGACTGTATTTATGAGGGTCTCTTTCTGGGCTCTCTGTTATGTTCCATTGATCTATCTGTCTATTCTTTTGCCAGCACCACACTATCTTGGTTATTATAACTTTATTATAAGTAAGTCTTGAAGTCAGACAGTGTCAGTCTTCTAACTTTATTCTTTTATATTGAGTTGGCTATCCTGGGGCTTATTCCTCTCCATGTAAACTTTGGAATCAGTTTGTTGATATCCATAAAGTAACTGGCTAGAATTTTGATTGAGAGTGTATTGAATCTGTTGGTTAAGTTGAAAAGAACTGACATCTTGACAACATTATGTCTTCTAATCCTTGAACATGGAATATCTCTCCATTTATTCAGTTCTTCTTTGATGCTGTTCATCAGAGTTTTGTAGTTTTCCTCATATCTTACATTTACATTGTTAGTTTTGTACCTAAGTGCAATTGAACAACACAGGTTTGAAATGTGCAGGTCCATTTATAAGTCTTTTTTCAATAAATATGTACTACAGTACCAGGTGATCTGTGGTTGATTGAATTTGCAGATGTGGAACCACGGATACAGTAGTCTGACTGTAAAGATATATGCAGATTTTTGACTGCTTGGGATAGTTGGCACCACTAACCCCCATGTTGTTGAAGGGGCAACTGTATTTAATTTTGGGGGTTACTAAAGTAAATGGTATTGTGTTTTTAATTTCAAGTTCCACTTGTTAATTGTTGGTGTGTAGGAACACCATTGAATTTTGTGTTTTAGCCGTGTATCCTGCAACCTTTCTATAATTGCCTATTAGTTCTAGGACTTTTTTTTTGTTGATTCTTTTGGATTTTCTGCATACATGATCATGCTATCTGCAAACAATGACAGTTTTGTCTTCCTTCGCAGTCTGTATACCGTTTCTTTTCTTGCCTTATTTAATTACCAAGAGCATTCAGTATGATGTTGAAAAGGAGTAGTGAGAGGGGATATGTATTGTGTCTGATCTTAGTGGGAAAGCTTTGAATTTTTTGAAAATCATCAAGTATGATTTTAGCTGTAGGTTGGTTTTTTGTTTGTTTATTGGTTTTTTTCTTTGGCCACGCTGCGTGGCTTGTGGGATCTTAGTTCCCCGACCAGGGATTGAACCCTGACCCCCGGCATTGAAAGTGCAGAGTCCTAACCACTGGACCGCCAGGGAATTCCCTAGCTGTAGGTTTTTTATACATAGTCTTTACCAAGTTGAGAAAATCTGCTTCTATTCTAGTTTACTGAGAGTTTTTATCTTGAATAGGTATTGGATTTGGCCAAATACTTTTTTTCATCTGTTGATACGATTGTGTGATTATTCTTTTTTAACCTGTTGATGTGATGGATTTCATAAAACTTTTGAAAAAAAGGTTTGAGAAAAATTTTCTGATATTCATATTTTCATTGCAACCTGGAATATGAACCTCATTTTAAGTGGTGTGTGTAAGTGGTGTGTGTGTGTGTGTGTGTGTGTGTGTGTGTGAATTTTTGCTTTTGGCTGTACGGTTTCATCATTTAAGTCATTCACTCTAACTTAAACTGTTTAGTTTTTTAAAATCATACGTCCTTTCTTGAGATATTTTGTAAAATTAAAAAATTGCTCTCTGTGGAGGGAAGAACAAAAATAGTTTAAAAAGTTTGGAGGGTGCTTCTCTTAATGATTATACAGTAAGTCCCCTACATATGAACCTTCAAGTTGTGAACTTTGAAAGCTGCGAATATGCATCTGGTTCCAGCAAGGAACCAGAACCTGTGCCATCCATCAGTGTTAGGCATGAGTGAAATTGCAGCTTGCCCTCCATGTCCTGTTGCTGATGATCCTTCAGCTCTACCATCTCCCACCTCCTGTCCCTCCTCCAGTCAGTAACTCTTCTTGCCTCTTTACTTGATGCCAGCCCCTGTATGCCAGCTGTTGTATAGTACTATTGTAATATACTTTTCAAGGTACTGTACTGTAAGATTAAAAATGTTTATTTTTTGTGTTTGTTCATCTTGTATGTATTATTTGTGTGAAAAGTATTATAAACCTGTTACAGTACAGTACTATATAGCTGATTGCGTTAGTTGGGTACCTAGGGTAACTTTGTTGGACTTACAAACAAATTGGACTTATGAACAAACTGGACTTATGAATGTGCTCTGGGAACAGAACTCGTTCGTATGTAGGCGACTTACTGCACCAGTGAAGTATTGATCATTAATATTAACTTCCAATTTTTTTGTAGGCTTTACGAGCAAAATATGGAATTAGAGATGACATGGTCTTGCCATTTGAGCCTGTGAGTACATAGATGAGTCAGAATATTAATATCCATATCTTTATTAGAGAACAAAGAGCAGCTAGCACTTTACTTGTCACAGAATTAAATAATTGGTAGAGTATGAAATAAGAGGGAGTTTAAGAGTTTATTTGCTTTAACGTGATACCTGCTGTGGTGGATAAGAGCAAAAGAAAAACCAGCAATAGGCATTTTCTTAGCACCTGGCACCTGTAATTCTGAAACAAACAAATAGCCTTTTAGCATTACCAATTTTATAGTAGCTTATTTTCTAGTGTGGCCAGTTTCCAGGCTTCTAAAGACAAAATTTTGCCATATTACTCATGAATGTTTATGTTTTCATATTAGTATCTGCAGAAGAAAAAAAAATTACTAGTGAATAATTTTCATGAAGAATTCAGAAGACTTAATATAAACCAGAAATAAGACCATCCATAAATTTAGTTGTTAGCCTTTTGCTAGTTTCAACATTATTTAGTTAATTATGTGCCAGTGGGTTTGAGAGCTGGGGAAGGTGTGTATGTAGTGAGGGAGGGACAGTGCGGGGGTTGGTGCAGGGAATTCGGGGGGTTCCTATGGAGAGTAGGAAGACAAATTCACATCTGGATGTTAGTCCCTAATGTGTGACACTGCCTTAATTATATATAAGATCTGAAGTGACAGTAGAGGCAAAAGGACTATGCCTTTAGGGCTGTTCTTGTGTTTATTCAATGTGAATAAGTTCTGACATTGCTCTTTTTTTGCAGGTTCCAGTCATTGAAATTCCAGGTTTTGGACAGCTTTCTGCTGTAACCATGTGTGATGAGTTGAAAGTTCAGAGCCAGAATGACCGAGAAAAACTTGCAGAAGCAAAGGAGAAATTATACCTAAGAGGCTTTTATGATGGTGTAAGTAATAATTTTGTTATTTTTATTTGATTTACTTACTCCATGCTCTGTGATTTTCTTCTTAGTGGTTTAGAAAAAAACTATAGAAAAATTCAGTATTGTTTCAGCTCTGTCCTGTTTTGAGAAGGGATTACTATAAGATTGTGTTCTATTTCCAAATTTATTTTTTTAATCTATTTTGGTCCAATAGTATTTACGGAAATTCCATTTTTGTGCCCTCTAATCTCTGAGTGAATTTCTTGAGAAGATACTTAAAGTTTGTTCATATTATTTTACCATAAATTCCAGAAGTTTATTGCATGGACCATACCTGGTCCCTTTGCTTTCTTAATTGTGGAGTTCATATTTTAAATAAGCAGTTTCATTCAGTTCATTAATTTACTTGTTAACGCCTATTCCATGCCATGTTAGCACAACAGACAAGTTGTGAACCTCTCTTTTCTCAATTGTGCATATGTTAACATGGCTTACATTTCCATGGAAAGAAGATGAGGCTAGAGAAAGTAAAAACCCAATCAAGTTGCTAGTGACTTGAGGTTGAAATGAAGATTTTTAAGGCTGTAAGTGAGAATGTTCTTTATTTTTACCTTTACTTTCATTTCTCTGGGTAACCAAGAATTGGTTATATGTCCTTTCTAAAAGTAACTTACACGTTTTGGATGACAGTAAAAGCCAACACTTATAGAGCATTTATATATTAACTTACTTATATCTCAAAATAACCTTGAGAAGTAGGCACTTATTCCCAATTTATAGATGAGGAAATTGAGGCACTAAGAGATTAAGTAATTTACCTAAGATCAGCCAGATAGCCAGGCAGAGGCAGAACTGGGACTCAGACTAGGCATCTTGGCTCTAAGATTTGTGCTTTTAACCCCTGTGCCATAATGATCAATAACTATAATTTCATAATGATGAATTAAGTAGATATGAAGCATCTTGGTACGTTAGAGAATTGGGCAGAAAAAAGAACACGTGTCTTTTCCACTTAAGATAGAAACTATTAAGAATGCCCTGGTGGTCCAGTGCTTAGAACTCTGCACTCTCATTGCTGAGGGCCCAATTTCAATCCCTGGTCAGGGAACTAAAATCCCAATCCCATATGCCGTGCAGTGTGGCAAAAAAAAAACTATTTGAGAGAGTCAACAGGAATCAGATAGATGAAGGTCAGAGTATCAGCTGGAAGGGGATTGTGGCTTTGCTCTGTGACAGCAATGGGCAAGTCATTACTTTGCCCTAGAATTAAATCTCCTCACTACGTAAAAGGCAGAGTTGAAAAACAGTAGGCCTTCCTCTAAGAGCCAAGTTTATCACATGGGCAAGCAAAGGAGAATGCTTGCTGGCAACAGGCAGAGTTGGAAAGAGAAGCCTAAGTGGGGCCGAGCTGCATTTGCTCAGTTCCTTTTCCTAAAGCCTTCAGGAATGATGTGAGTTAGGGTAGAGGAATTCTCTTCACGTGGAACCCTAAGAAGTGGGAAGGAAGTGAGCATTTCTTTCTAATCGTGTTCATAATACTTATCCTAGTTATACTGAAAGAAAAACAAGTGTGTTGTAAATATTAGCTGTCCAAGCTGTGCCAAAATAAAAATTTATGGTTTTAAATGTGATAAATTTCACACTAAAAATATTTTGGTTGTGTGTGCAAGTAAATTTAGTTAGGGAAAGTTCAAGGGGGGGGCACCCAAAGCAAATTTTAATTATATGTGCTTTTTCCCTACTTCTCATCCTTTTAGGTAATGTTGGTGGATGGATTTAAGGGACAGAAGGTCCAAGATGTAAAGAAGACTATTAAAAACAAGATGATTGACACTGTATGTAATAGGCTATCCTCTGAAGTCTGTTTTAGGAGAAGAGCTTTCAGTTAATAGACTTTACAGTGTTATTTAGCAGTGAGTTCTGTAGTAGAACCTGGAGCTATATTAAAGATATAATTTTATTTATATATAAAATTGGAGACCTATTTAGCAATTCATTTAACTTGAACATCCCACCTGTAATGTTGATGAAGATAGTGTTCTAAAGTTGGCATGTACAAATCACACACAGAGAATTTAGTGATGCTTCCTGGCAGTAACCATTCGAGGTACTGGTAGTTGACAGTTCTTTATGTAGTACTTTACTTTTTACTTTAATCCTTTTTCCCCTCTTCATTTTTGTTGTAACTCTTTTCTGTTGAGTTACTTAACTTTTGAAATTGAATTTTTATTTTTGACAGTTATGTATACACATAATACAGAGAGACAGTGATCTGTCTTATTAAAATTAAAAAAAGCAGCAATTTCCTCTCCATCCTTCTACATTCTCTTAAATTTCTCTTCCTTGGACAGGCTTACTTTCATCTCTTTTAGCTATTTCTTTTAGTATTGACCTCTGCCACTCTTATAGATCTCTAATCTAAATACTTGTAGTGTAATTTAAAATTTTTTCAATTTTAGCCATCAGCCATAGACTTCCTACTGTGGAAGATCAAGATTTAACTCTTCGGGGCTTCCCTGGTGGCGCAGTGGTTGAGAGTCCGCCTGCCAATGCAGGGGACATGGGTTCGTGCCCCAGTCTGGGAAGATCCCACATGCCGCAGAGCGGCTGGGCCTGTGAGCCATGGCCGCTGAGCCTGCGCGTCCGGAGCCTGTGCTCCGCAACGGGAGAGGCCACAGCAGTGAGAGGCCCGCGTACAGCAAAAAAAAAAAAAAAAAAAAAAAGATTTAACTATTCGCCAACCTGTGGCTTCCTCTCTAACCTCGCATTTGTATACACTTCACCACCCCCCATCTTCCTAGTATAAGTATGTTATAATTTATGTTAGAGCAGTAGTCAGTGTGTACATTTTTGAGACATGGCTGATCCATAATGTAGTATGCAATGAGAACTTCTCTTCCCTAGCTTTTGGTTTTCCCTGGAGTTAATAACTGCCCTTTTTCCCCCCCCACTTTTCTTACTTTTAAATACAGTTATCAATACTTCATCCCCAAACTCTGTCCCAACTGTTTATTTCTCCTCTCAGTACCTTCAAACACATGAGTATGCTGTTGTTTACATCTTAGAGAAAGTTCTCCCAGAGCCTTCTGGCCTGTTGTAATTATCCACACCGTTTGCTTACTGTAGGTGTGCACAGATGTCATCTGGGATATTCCTCCACCATTACTTAGGATTTCCTTTGCTTCTCTTGAGTTGGATCTGCTGTTTCCTTGTTCCCATGGCTTCTTCTTTCTTATTTACTTTCTTGTTTTGGTGATGCTCTGCCTCTAGTAGTGTTCCTGAAAAACGGTGCCTGGAAGGTAAATTTTTGTGACCTTCCATGTCTGAAGTATCTTTATTCTGTCCTCATACTTGAATGCCTGGGTGTAGGATTCTGGGTTGGAAATAATTTTCCCTTAAAAATTTGAAGGCCATTACCCATGGTGTTCTGGTTCAGTGATGCTGTTGAGAAGTCCAAAACCATTCTGGTAATAATGGATCTTTTATAAGTGACCTGTGTCTCCACTGTTCCCTGCACTGCCCCCCATCATGCTAAAGCTTATAGAATCTTCTCTTTTCTTCCAGTATTTTGAAATTTCATGATGATTTATTTTGGTGTAGGTCAGTTTTCATTCATTCTTCTGGCTGTATGCTGGGCTCCTTCAATTTGGAAACTTATGTTCTCCAATTTTGGGAAAATTTCTTGACTTTTTTGTTTAATTATCCCTTTCCATTCTTTATTTTTGCTTTCTGAATTCTTATTATTCAGATATTGGATCTCTTAGACTCTGAAAGTTCTTTTGCTCTTCTATCTGGGGGAGTCCCTCACCTTTTTCTTCCTGTGAGTTTTTGTTTGTTTGTTTACTGTATTTTTTTTTTTTTTTGCGGTACGTGGGCCTCTCACTGTTGTGGCCTCTCCCATTGCAGAGCACAGGCTCCGGACACGCAGGTCCAGCGTCCACGGCTCATGGGCCCAGCCGCTCCGCAGCACGCGGGATCTTCCTGGACCGGGGCGCGAACCCGTGTCCCCCACATCGGCAGGCGGACTCTCAACCACTGCGCCACCAGGGAAGCCCCCTGCTGTGTTTTTTATATCTGCTACTTGTGTGCTTGTGCATGTGTGTAGAAATAAACGTTTCTAAGAATTCATTAAAATTTTTTTCTTTGTGTGGAAAATTTCAAATTTATGAAAAAGTGGAGTAGTATAATGAATTCTTGTGTACCTCTTACCCAGCTTCAGCATTTACCAACTCAGAGCCAGTTTAAGAGCTTATTCTTGTTATCTGATCCTTTTTTTATAGGATGCTGCTATTCTTGTTTCAGGGGTATGAAATTTTAATCTCTTATTAATCTGGGGAAGACTATTGATATTTAAGAGTGAGTACAAAAAGATGATTGGAACCTTTTTGGATATGGGTAGGGCTTGTCTCTGGGCTTCACTGGGAGAGATCTGGAAGGTCCATTTGGACCTTAGGGAGACCCTGATGTTAGCCTTGATGTTAATTAGGGCTTCTTGGTTTGTTAGATTCCCCTCAGAAGATTCTTCAGTTTCCGGTTTAAAGAGTCTAAGCTAACTGAGTATTCTAGGAGCTAAATGGTGGAAGATTACTAGGTTGGGTTCCAACACCCAATGTGCTGACTTTCACTTAATCCCTCTTTTTCACTATGATACCCATACCCTCAGCTTCGTCCTCTGGTTGACTCTCTTTTTTCCTCTCCAGAGAGTAAACGTTCACTGTTCTGCTGGCATAGGAAGGGGCATTTGCCTGTCTGCATGGTGTGGGATTAGGGTATCTGGGGTTCTAACTTCTTGAAAAGACTTCAGTTAGTCCCCCTGTTTCCAGTCTCATGTTACCTCCTCTTCTAGAACTATCTTGTGCCACAAATCCTGAGTCTTTTTGGAGGTTCTGTAATGCAAACTGAACTGCTTTTCAGCCTTCTCTTCTGTGGGCTTAGGATTCAGCTAGCTTCCTTTGATCTGCTAATACAATTGTCACTCATTCTGCTTGTTAGTTTCCAAAATTTGGTTGATATTATTTCTTCTCCCATTCTTGTTGTCTTTGTAGCTTCATACCATTAAGACCAATAAAGCCTCTTTGTTGTTATTTTGTTAGAATTTTGAGAGGGAGCAGAGTTAATTAAGTGTCTGTTTTTAATTTACCATCTTTAAACCAAAGTCCTACCTATGTAAGTTCAGTGTGAAGAACTTGCATTAAGAACAGAGCAATGAATCATTTTTCGAATAATAATGCTGAATTTTATTTTTAAAAATTATCCTAGCCTAATAAGTTTGGGATTATAATACATTAAAAGATATTTGTATTTTTTTCTAAAAGTAAAATTTACGGTCAGTTTTCTAGTGGGAATTTTTCATGATGCTATAAATCTTTAGTAAAAGTATTTTCTGTGTTTAATTTTTGTGCATCTCTTTTTTTTTTTTAAAGACAGTGGTTCTGTGCATCTATTTTCTTTATCTTTTTATTATAACAAGAATAAAAGGCTGCCATAGGCAGCCTAACCTTCAAACCGTAGCATTAGAAACTGTTAAACATCTTTCACTCTGAAAAGGAATAAGCTGTACCTAGAGAAGGTGATCCATTTGATGAAGGTGCACGCCTTTTCAGAAGCAAGTGTTATACAGAAAGAAAAGCAGATAACTTCTGCCCTGGGAAGAGGGAAGACATAATGAAAACCTGGGGTTTTGGTTATGGGTGGTAGAGCAATTTTTTTTCTAAAAAGTTACTTTTCTTTTCCTTGAGGAATAGAGATTGCCTTGACATAATATCTGATATATTTTTATTTACTTTTGTTTAGGGAGATGCATATATTTACATGGAACCAGAGAAACAAGTTATGTCCAGGTCTTCAGATGAATGTGTCGTGGCCCTGTGTGACCAGTGGTTAGTTTTTCTTATAGCAAGAAGAAATTTCCTCCTGTCACTTTGCTTATCCTTGACTTTTTTATTTAATCAATTCGTCCACTCCCAGGTACTTGGATTATGGAGAAGAGAACTGGAAAAAACAGACATCCCAGTGTTTGAAGAACCTAGAAACGTAAGATGGGAGAAGGTGATAGGGAAGGAGATGAGAAACAGGGAAGACAATGAAGCTGAAGAGAGATACTTTATCTTCTACTCTCTCCAGGTTCTGTGAGGAGACCAGGAGGAATTTTGAAGCTACCTTAGATTGGCTGCAAGAGCATGCTTGCTCAAGAACTTACGGCTTAGGTAAGCAAACTTCAAATTTTTCTGTTGGAATGACTTTGCCAGTTACACAGCAAATTAAAACTTCACCTTTTTTATTCTCTTCCAGTGTGTTTCTGAATTGGAAGTGAGAGGTTTTGGTTAGAGGGTGAAGGAAACTAGGATGTGGTCCCCTACCATCTACCTGGTGGTAGAAGTATCTAATGCCCATATAGCTTTTTTTTTGCGGTACGCGGGCCTCTCACTGTTGTGGCCTCTCCCGTTGCAGAGCACAGGCTCCGGACGCGCAGGCTCAGCGGCCATGGCTCATGGGCCCAGCCGCTCCACGGCATGTGGGATCTTTCCGGACCGGGGCACGAACCCTTGTCCCCTGCATCGGCAGGCGGACTCTCAACCACTGCGCCACCAGGGAAGCCCCATATAGGTTTTATGATGCAGTTTTTTTTAATAGAAAGTTTCTAGTCCTTCAACCATTTTGTTTTTTTTATTTACTGGTTTATTTATATTAATTATTCAAGTAAGTTTAAGAACCTAAATAAGTAGCTTTGTCAGTGCCGTAGACCTGCTCTTAAAAATGTGAATTTTGTAGATGAAGTGTCTCTTAGGTTCCTCATGCATTAATTATGTTCTTTTTATCTCGCAGGTACTCGTCTGCCATGGGATGAGCAGTGGCTGATTGAATCACTCTCTGACTCCACTATTTACATGGCGTTTTACACAGTTGCACATCTGTTGCAGGGAGGTAACTTGCGTGGACAGACAGAGTCTCCACTGGGCATCAGGTTGGTAAATGGATAAGGGGAAGGGATGTAATTTGTTAGCATGAGGTGATCTTTTGATTTATGTATTGAAAATTCTTTCCTTTTTAAAAAAAATTTATTTTTATTTATTTTTGGCTGTGTTGGGTCTTTGTTGCTGCACTTGGGCTTTCTCTAGTTGTGGTGAGCGGGAGCTGCTGTTCATTGCAGTTCGCAGGCTTCTCATTGCGGTGGCTTCTCTTGTTGCGGAGCATGGGCTCTAGGCGCACGGGCTTCAGTAGTTGTGGCTCACGGGCTCTAGAGCACAGGTTCAGTAGTTGTGGCTCACGAGCTCAGTTGTTCTGCGGCATGTGGGATCTTCCTGGACCAGGGCTCAAACCCGTGTCCCCTGCTTTGACAGGCGGACTCTTAACCACTGCGCCACCAGGGAAGCCAGAAAATTCTTTCTAATAATTAGTTTTTATAAGAATTCATTTAGTGGAATTTTGTCATGATGTTTTTGCTTTATTTGCATTGAACTGAGAAAGAAAGTAATAAATAGCCACTTCTCCATTATCCATTCTTCATTCTTATGGGAGTCTTTTGTTCTCATTTGTTACTGTAAAACATTAAGAAAGTGTTTTCTACTTCATGGTTGGATTAGAATGCTGATTCTTTCAAAGAAATTATATATATATATATTGTTGTTGTTGTTTGTTTGTTTCTTTTATTTTAATACAGACCACAGCAGATGACCAAGGAAGTTTGGGATTATGTTTTCTTCAAGGAGGCTCCATTTCCTGAAACTCAGATCCCAAAGGAAAAATTAGATCAGTTAAGGAAGGAATTTGAGTTCTGGTATCCTGTGGATCTTCGAGCCTCTGGCAAGGATCTTATTCCAAATCATCTTTCATATTTCCTTTATAATCATGTGGCTATGTGGCCAGAAGAAAGGTGAGTGCTAAAAAAGATGCAGACTAAATTTATTGATTATTGACAAGGGTGCCTTGTGGCTTCAAATATATAGATGTTATTGTGGGGGGTATAGTTAGATTTAACAGTTACGTTCTTTTTCTTATATTAAATGTACTAAAGGAGAAAGCACACCTTCTATCTGTTATATCCAGAAATCTTCATACCTACCTAGGGCCACCAAAGCATGTCACATTTCAGGTACTCTGTCAGTAATTCCCTTGACCTGTTACATGACTCATTTGACCTGTTAGATGCTGGAATAAAGGTGATTTCAGACAGAGCCTAGGACATTAAAATGGGAAGGAAACATCCCTTTAGAGCTGAGAGCCCCAAGGTTCCAGCATTAAGTAGTGATGTTCTGACTAGAATCTGGGTCAAAGATGCATTTTTTAATACCGTGTGCTCAAGGGTAATCCTTCTATCATCTTCCCTCTTGATCCAGACATGTCTCTGTGCCTTTTCCTCCTGTCCTCAAGTAGCTGAAGAAACAAATCCCTTCCACTGTTCAAATTTTATTTTGTAAAACCAAAGCAATCTCATGGGACTTTTTGTATTTAGGATGAGATTGCATTTAGAATGCGATTACATTTTCTTTCTCAGGAATAAAAGGGAGATTTTGAAGAAGAGGAATAAAATAAATACGATGTGGTTCTTGTCATCCAGTTATTTTTCTCTATTGGTTAAAATGTGTTTTTGGAGATATCAGGTGTCTCAGAAGTACTTGTTAGTAATATAGTTGAATATTTATCCCCTTGCGTCAAGTTTTGGGCATGTATTAGGGTTTTAAAAATTAAAGATAAGTAGTAGCTTCAAGTGCTTTTGTCAGACACTCTTCTAATCACTTTTAGTAACTCGTGTAATTTTCACTACAACTTTTCGAGGAAGGTCTGTAATATCCTCGTTTTTACGGGCAAGGAACCTTCGTGAGGCATAGAGAGCTCAAAATGACTCACCCAGAGTTACCCAGCAATGGCAGAACCAGGATGCAGAACCCAGCAGTCTGGCTCCAGAACTCTTGCTCTTAACATTACCCCCACATGATCTCATTGTTAGAATGAATGAATGATATGTACATAGTTTGAAAATTCAAACAGCTCATAAAGGTACAAAGTTAAAAGTGAACTTTCACCCTTTTCCCTATATTAGTCTATTTCCCAAAGCTCATCACTGCTACTGCTTTCTTGTGATTTCTTCTGGAAAATGTATGCATGCATATACCAGCAGCAGATATCTATAGTTGTTTATTTTTTAATTTATACAAAGATGCCACATTATAGACAGTATTCTGTCTCTTGTTTTTTCCTTGTAATAGTATATTTCTAAGATCTTTTTATTTTTATATATATAGCTGTGCCTGTATTTTAAAAATAGTTACGTAGTATTTCATTGTATTCCTGTACCATAGTTTATATCAATATAACAAGTCCTTTATTAACGGATACTTTCCTTGTTTTCATTGGTTTCCTGTTATGAACAGGACTCAATTAATATCCCTGCACATTTGCCTTAGCAATCTTTTATGAATCTTTTAGCATTTACCTCAAATTTTTAAGCGTAAACCATAATCTTTAAGTTTTATTTTCTATCTTTAAACGTTTTCCTGTCAAGTGATAAATGGCCTGTAGCTGTGAGAGCAAATGGACATCTCCTCCTCAACTCTGAGAAGGTAAGGCTCATTGCCTCTTGAAAGGTTAAAATGCTACAGAAAAGTTTTTCAGATTTAGGATGTTGTACTTTTTAAAGAAATAAAGAATGTGAAAATCAGAGAGTTAAATATCTTCCATTTAAAATGTTTAGGGCTACCAGCGTAAATGAGAAGTTTATTTTAAAATTGAGTGAGTGGAGTAGATAGTATTAATTGAGAGGTAGGATGGGGAAAACTTCCCTATTATAACATTTGTATTAGGGTGGCAAAGGGTGACACAAATTTTTACGGGAGGAGAGAGAGAAAGGGACAGGAAATGTAAAGATCCTAGCATTGTGACCCAGCAATATCTTTCTCATTAAGTTGAGAAAATAATTTGGTGGTTTTTGCTTTATACTGTGACTGGCCACTAAATTAGAATAATAGAATTTTGGAGTTTATAGGATTTTAAAATGTCATTTAATGCTTCTTTCCGGATGGTATCTCTCTCCCCATACTACTGCAACTTCCCTTTTTCATTACCACTACTAATATATTAAATATGATTTTTTTTATGCTATATAAGACTTCACCTAATTATTCAATATCCTCAACAGGAGTTATGCCAACCTCTTGACAAGCCCTTGTTTGCCCCATGATGCTTTTGTGTACATTAGAAAGGGGCACCCTTCCTCAACTAAACAAAAAAAATTAAGTTACAATATTATTTATTTCTCATTAATAACAATTGTAACAAGTTGGATTTGTTCCAACCAGTGAATCGTGCTACATCTGATGGAATATTAATGGTAAAAGAATATTCATTGCTATAGGTATGTCATAATGAAAATAGTTATAGATTTAAACATAGCAGATGATATAAATTGCAAAATGAGATGTTATTTTTTACCAGTGTCCTAATATTGAAAGGGAATAAAAAAGTTCATGTAAGGTAATCTGTACATTAGGCTGAAAAATAGCTATTTTATAGATTTTGTTAAATCAACAAGGACTTCGGGCCTCTCAGGCTCCGGACGTGCAGGCTCAGCGGCCATGGCTCACAGGCCCAGCCGCTCTGCGGCATGTGGGATCTTCCCGGACCAGGGCACAAACCCGTGTCCCCTGCATCGGCAGGCAGACTGCCAACCACTGCGCCACCAGGGAAGCCCCAACAAGGACTTTTGATTATCAAACTCATTTGTTCTTTGTAGGTCAAAGTGAACCATGTATGTATTTATATATATGTATGTGTATATATGTGTGTATGTATATGTGAGTATATAAATAGGAATCCTGTTATAACATGACATTTCCTTTGGTCTCCATATTGTTGTGCTATATGTACATTATACTCATTTTATTAGAACAAAATATTTTACTGCCATATAGTAGAAAATTGATAGAATGACCACCTCTCTTTGGTATCAGCAAAGTTACAAAAACATAAACATTTTTTAAATAATAAAGATTGCTAGGCTGGGCATAGTTCCTCCTTAGTTGTGCTGCCTTCAGGCAGAGCACAACTTGAGTAGCCAGTTGTGACCCTAATGACAGGAGGTTCCCTAAAACCCTAATTTTGACCTCATGAGCTTGTCCATTCATTTCTGAATGACTAATTGCTATAAAGCTCTTCTGTTTTTTTTTTTTTAATTTTTCTTTCATTTATTTATTTTGGCTGCGTTTGGTCTTCGTTGCTGTGCGCAGGCTTTCTCTAGTTGTAGCAAGTGGGGCTTTTTCTAGTTGCAGCAACTCTTGGTTGAGGCGCAAGCTTCTCATTGCGGTGGCTTCTCTTGTTGCGGAGCATGGGCTCCAGGTGCGCGGGCTCCGTAGTTGTGGCGCACGGGCTTAGTTGCTCCGCGGCATGTGGGATCTTCCTGGACCAGGGCTCGAACCTGTGTCCCCTGCATTGGCAGGTGGATTCTTAACCACTGCACCACCAGGGAAGCCCTAAAGCTCTTCTTTATGACCAGCTGAAGTATTCCAGAGTTATAGTGGAATCATCCATGTGTATAAACCAGTTCCCAAGGGACAGTATTGGTTAATGGAAAGAGCTGTGGACTGAGTATCAGACTGGAGATGCTGTCCTAGCTTTGTCACTGACTAGATTAGTGACTCAGACAAGTCACTTCAGTTTTATCCTCTGTAAAGTTAGTATAAGGTATCTTTTCCTTTCCATGCTTCTGATCCTTTTGGTTTTTATCTGATTGTGGCAAACCCATTTAATTTGATGTGGCTGATTTGGTTTATATTATTTATATATACTCTTACCAATGCCTGATCATTGACTTTCTCTTTCAGATGTCAAAATCCACAGGCAACTTCCTCACTTTGACCCAAGCTCTTGACAAATATTCAGCCGATGGTGAGTATGCTTTTTTGTTATTGCTGTTGCATAGTGTCCAGTTCTCCTCCGATTACAGAAGGCAAGTGAGCATTGTTGTTTCAGTTTCATTGCTTTTCTCTTTCGCTTTTACCAATACTTTAAAATATTCATGTTTTCTTTGTGTACAGGAACATAATTTTTAAAACATAAGAATTGCTGATCTGATTTGTTTAGGAACAGATTTAAGCTAAGATTATTAGTCTTCTTTCAAAGGAAACTCACTGTAAGTGCTACCTGGTTTGTTCCTAATTTCGTGCTACTTCTAAGATTAAAGAGTTGGTTTGTAGGGGGACTTCCCTGGAGGTCCAGTGGTTAGGAATTCGCCTTCCAGTGCAGGGGGTGCGGGTTCGATCCCTGGTCGGGGAGCTAAGATCCCACATGCCTTGCGGCCAAAAAACCAAAACATAGAAGAGAAGCAACATTGTAACAAATTCAATAAAGACTTTAAAAATGGTCCACATCAAAAAAAAAAAAAATCTTAAAGAAAAAAAAAAGAGTTGGTTTGTAGGGGGACTTCCCTGGAGGTCCAGTGGTTAGGAATTCGCCTTCCAGTGCAGGGGGTGCGGGTTCGATCCCTGGTCGGGGAGCTAAGATCCCACATGCCTTGCGGCCAAAAAACCAAAACATAGAAGAGAAGCAACATTGTAACAAATTCAATAAAGACTTTAAAAATGGTCCACATCAAAAAAAAAAAAAATCTTAAAGAAAAAAAAAAGAGTTGGTTTGTAGAGATGTTAAGTATGTAGGAACCTTTTTCAAAGTATTTCCTCCATATTTGATATACATATAAGTGACTTGAACCTAGGAGCATTCATTTCTTCAAAAAATATGCTTTCTCTGGCCTCATTACTATTCCATTTAACTGTTACTTTGTCAAGGGGAGAAATGCACTGTCTAACCTGAAAGAACCAGTCGTTTCTTATGTAATCCAGTCTTTGGTCATCATGGCTGATCACTTGCTGATCATGGCTGCCATAGTTTGAGAGTGCACTGAAGGGGATGGGGAAGAACTAACCTAAGTTACTTAGAAAAACAGTATTTTGACTGAACACAGTAAGGCTAAAAGAACTGTGCACAAATACTGTAGTTATTTTCTTTTAAAGAGGTGTAGATTAGCAATTCTGAAACTCTTATGGGTTTACTGGGATTTAACAAATAAATGTATTATAGTTGAGAGCTCATTGTCAGAAGCTATAAATAGGTCAAGAGGAAATGCTAGAATGAACCCTGTGGTGTTGGATTGGAATTGGCAATATCAGTATGAACTCACAGGTTTTATTTTACATACAGACAGATATAAAAATAAACATAGATTTATGTGTGGGTTAGTATACATGCATTTATTTTCCTAGTTCTTTCTGCTGAGAGAGCCCATGGATAATGAAACACCTGGCATTCAGATCTTGGTTTCCAAATACCATTCTCCAATAAAAGGAACTAGGGTTCCTAGGAGAAGGGTTGATTTGAGGGCTGGAGTAGGGAACATACAAGATGAGCATGGAACATTTTATGATGCCAAAAAGTAAGGAAATGTTTAAAAAAGGATGGGGACAGTTTGAAAGGGCACAGGAGCCAACCTGACAGGGCTCCCAATTGTCCACGCTAGAGCAGTTTAGGAAGCAAAGTAAATAATGATAGTATTGAATTATAACCCAGTGAATAAATTAAATATTTAGGAATCCATATGAATGTATAGTAATAATTGAATAAATAAATAAATGGAGTAGGGACTGTTCTTCCTTTCAGAAGAATTCCAAGTAATAAAGTAGAAGGACTGAGTGAAATATAAAATCACCATTAGACAAACATCATAGTAATATTGTCACAGACAAGATGCATCAGTGGTTGCCAAAATCAATGGGTGAAAGTTAAAAAAAAAAAAAGATTATTTGCATATTCTCGAGTATCTCTCCCAAGATATTTCTTAATCACAAAGGGAAAAACAGTAACTTTACAGTGGAGAAACTTGGCAGACAGTCTACCTGACCAAGTGAGGAAGGTTTGCACTTTAGAGTTGCTTAAGTTTGTACTTTAGAGTTGCTTAGTCCTGGTGTATTTTTAAGGTTTCTTTTTTTCCTCATTACCTACCTCCCTGATAATGATGCACTGAGAAAGGCACACAGCATCACTTTTGTGATATTCTTGCCAGAGGTACATAACATCAGTTTAATCATGAGAAAACATCAGACAAACCCAAGTTGGGAGAAATTCTATTAAATACCTGACTACTGTTCATCAGAAGTCAAGGTCCAGGACAGACTGAGAAACTGTCACAGATTTGAAGAGACCAAGGAGATACAACAGTCAAATGCAAGGTGGGATTCTGGATTGGATCCTAGAACAGAGAAGGATATTAGAGGAAGCACTGGTGAAATTTGAATAAAGTCTGTAGTTCAGTTAATAGTATCATACTAATGTTAACTTCCTGCTTTTGAAACTGTGGTTATGTAAGCTGTTTACATTAAGAGAGTCTGGTAAATGGTATATGTTTATTCTCATCTTTGGCATCTTTTCTGTAACTGTAAAATTATTTCAATATAAAAAGTTAAAAAAATGTGTTCAGCTTCTTGTGTATTGTAAAAGATGTTTGATGCATGCATAACTTGATGTTACATATTCTCATCTCCTTTAAGGCACAGATGGTAGCATATACCCTACATACTGTTTTGAAATTTGCCTTCTTCACTTAGTTCATATTTGAGATCACTTCATGTTGATACACAAGAGTTACCTCACTCTTTTACAGCAATACAGTCTTCCATTACAAGGATGTCCTGTAATTTATTTAGACTCTTATTGATGATTTTTTCAGTATTTTAGAATGGAAGATTTTGGTTGAAAAGTCATATTTCGTTAGTAGGAAAGTTGGAAGAATCTGCTTTTAGGACTAAGAAAATCTGTATTTGTGCACATAAGGCACTTCTGTGTGTTCTTTTTTTTTTTTTTCTTTTTTGCGGTACGCGGGCCTCTTTCTGTTGTGGCCTCTCCCGTTGCGGAGCACAGGCCCCGGACGCGCCGGCTCAGCGGCCATGGCTCACGGGCCCAGCCACTCCGCGGCATGTGGGATCTTCCCAGACCAGGGCACGAACCCGTGTCCCCTGCATCGGCAGGCGGACTCTCAACCACTGCGCCACCAGGGAAGCCCT
>NW_006789049.1:323956-362268 GCF_000442215.2 Lipotes vexillifer
TTTTTTTTTGTGGTACGCAGGCCTCTCACTGTTGTGGCCTCTCCTGTTGTGGAACACAGGCTCCGGATGTGCAGGCTCAGCAGCCATGGCTCATGGGCCCAGTCGCTTCACGGCATGTGGAATCTTCCCGGACCGGGGCACGAACCCGTGTCCCCTGCATCGGCAGGTGGACTCTCAACCACTGCGCCACCAGGGGAGCCCACTTCTGTGTGTTCTTAATGTATTAAAATACAATACTATTTTGCTACCTATAAAAGAGGCTGAGATGTTGATAGGGATATCTTTCCCCAGTTTATCATTTTTTCCCTCTGCCTCATTAAAGATCACTTTATCTCATTAACTCAACATGCCTGAGAAGAAACACATATTGATGCTAAGTGTATGCAAATCAATACAGAAAATTCAAATATTTTAGCAACATCATTATGGATTCTACTTCTGGTGATCTTTATTTTTGCTGTTGATATATGCAGTCCTTTAAAGCGTTTGTTATTTCTTAATTTATATGTAGGCTTGGCAGTGTACTCAACTGGATACGTAGTTGATATGCAGTAACCACATTTTTAAATCATCGATTGATTTTTTTTCTTCTTCCAGGAATGCGCTTGGCTCTAGCTGATGCTGGTGACACTGTTGAAGATGCTAACTTTGTGGAAACCATGGCAGATGCAGGTATTCTCCGTCTGTACACCTGGGTGGAATGGGTGAAAGAAATGGTTGCCAACTGGGATAGCCTAAGAAGTGGTCCTGCCAACACCTTCAATGATAGAGTTTTTGCCAGGTAATCTATGGACCCCAACCACTTTGTACTTTAGAGTTGCTTAGTCCTGGTGTATTTTTAAGTTTTCTTTTTTTTCCTCATTAAATAAATTAGATGTTAATGATAACTACTATTCACTGAAAGCTTACTTGTGCCAGGTACTATGCTAACTACTTTGCATCCATTATCTGATTTTAGCCTTCTAGCAATTTTATATGATAAATATATTATTAGCTCTATTTTATAGTTAAAGAAATTGAAGCTTAGAAAAATTATTTCATTAAATGTTTCAAAGCTGGTAATTTCAAACTTGGGATATGAATTTGTTTCTGTCTCCAAAGCCCATTCTCATGACCATTTTACCATGCTGTCTTGCATTAGAGGAGGGTGGAATGGTTAAAGGAAAAGTAGGTTAAAGGGAAAGAATTGTCTTTTCTTTTTTCCTTCAAAAAACATTTATCAGTCTTTTTGTATCAGAAACATCCGAAACACTGGTATTACAAAGATGAATAAGACTTGATTGACCCTTCATTGAAGTCTAGCAGGAGAGAAAAACACTTACCCAACCAATTATAAGTGCAATAGTAGGGATAGAGGGAAATTAGAGGAGATGGCATGTGAGTTCTGGGTTTCTTGAAAACTAAACCTAATTTTTGAAGGAGAGGAGAAAGCCATGGAAAGAGTATGGTATTTATTTGAAGTGTACAGTATGTGGAGGGCAGAAGTAGGAGATCAAACAAGTTGGGCCCATATTAGGCCAAATTATGAAGGGCCTGAGGTAGTGTAAGGAATATATTTTTAATCCAATGTCAGTTGTTTAAAATGCAACAATTAAACCTGACTACAGCCTTAGTAAAGCTATTTTCATGTTGCATTTTGGGCTTCTTAATAAAGTTTCCATCAAGGAATTTTTTGTTTTTTTAATTTTTGAATTTTATTTAATTAATTTTTTTATATAGCAGGTTATTAATAGTCATCAATTTTATACACATCAGTGTATACATGTCAATCCCAATCTCCCAGGTCAGCACACCACCACCCCATCCCCGCCACTTTCCTCCTTGGTGTCCATACATTTGTTCTCTACATCTCTGTCTCAACTTCTGCCCTGCAAACCAGTTCATCTGTACCATTTTTGTAGGCTCCACATATATGTGTTAATATACGATATTTATTTTTCTCTTTCTGACTTAACTTCACTCTGTATGACAGTCTCTAGATCCATTCACGTCTCAACAAGTGACCCAATTTCGTTCCTTTTTATGGCTGAGTAATATTGCATTGTATATATGTACCACAACTTCTTTATCCATTCGTCTGTCGATGGGCATTTAGGTTGCTTCCATGACCTGGCTATTGTAAACAGTGCTGCAATAAATATTGGGGTGCATGTGTGTTTTTGAATTATGGTTTTCTTTGGGTCTATGCCCAGTAGTGGGATTGCTGGGTCATATGCTAATTCTATTTTTAGTTTTTTAAGGAACCTCCGTACTGTTCTCCATAGTGGCTGTATCAGTTTACATTCCCTCCAACAGTGCAAGAGGGTTCCCTTTTCTCCACACCCTCTCCAGCATTTGTTGTTTGTAGATTTTCTGATGATGCCCATTCTGACTGGTGTGAGGTGATACATCATTGTAGTTTTGATTTGCCTTTCTCTATTCATTAGTGATGTTGAGCAGCTTTTCATGTGCTTCTTGGCCACCTGTATGTCTTCTTTGGAGAAATGTCTATTTAGGTCTTCTGCCCATTTTTGGATTGGGTTGTTTGTTTTTTTAATATTGAGCTGTATGAGCTGTTTATATATTTTGGAGATTAATCCTTTGTCCGTTGATTTGTTTGCAAATATTTTCTCCCATTCTGAGGGTTGTCTTTTTTTTTTTTCTTTTCTTTTTTTTTTTTTTTTTGCGTTATGTGGGCCTCTCACTGTTGCGGCCTCTCCCGTTGCGGAGCACAGGCTCCGGACGCGCAGGCTCAGCGGCCATGGCTCACAGGCCCAGCCGCTCTGCGGCATGTGGGATCCTCCTGGACCGGGGCATGAACCCGCGTCCCCTGCACCGGCAGGCGGACTCTCAACCACTGTGCCACCAGGGAAGCCCCTGAGGGTTGTCTTTTTGTCTTCTTTATGGTTTGCTTTGCTGTGCAAAAGCTTTGAAGTTTCATTAGGTCCCATTAATTTATTTTTGTTTTTATTTCCATTACTCTAGGAGGTGGATCAGAAAAGATCTTGCTGTGATTTATGTCAAAGGGTGTTCTGCCTATGTTTTCCTCTAAGAGTTTTGTAGTGTCCAATCTTAGGTCTCTAATCCATTTTGAGTTTATTTTTGTGTGTGTTGTTAGGGAGTGTTCTAATTTCATTCTTTTACATGCAGCTGTCCAGTTTTCCCAACACCACTTATTGAAGAGACTGTCTTTTCTCCATTGTATATCCTTGCCTCCTTTGTCAGAGATTAGTTGACCATAGGTGCGTGGGTTTATCTCTGGGGTTTCTATCTTGTTCCATTGATCTGTGTTTCTGTTTTTGTGCCAGTACCGTATTGTCTTGATTACTGTAGCTTTGTAGTATAGTCTGAAGTCAGGGAGTCTGATTCTTCCAACTCCGTTTATTTCCCTCAAGACTGCTTTGGCTATTTGGGGTCTTTTGTGTCTCCATACAAGTTTTAATATTTTTTGTTTTAGTTCCGTAAAAAATGCCATTTGTAGTTTGATAGGGATTGCATTGAATCTGTAGAATGCTTTGGGTAGTATAGTCATTTTCACAATATTGATTCTTCCAATTCAAGAACATGGTATATCTCTCCATCAGTTGGTATCCTCTTTAATTTCTTTCATCAGTGTCTTATAGTTTTCTGCATACAGGTCTTTTGTCTCCCTAGGTAGATTTATTCCTAGGTATTGTATCCTTTTTGTTGCACTGGTAAATGGGAGTGTTTCCTTAATTTCTCTTTCAGATTTTTCATCATTAGTGTATAGGAATGCAAGAGATTTCTGTGCATTAATTTTGTATCCTGCAAGTTTACCAAATTCATTGATTAGCTCTAGTAGTTTTCTGGTGGCATCTTTAGGATTCTCTATATATAGTATCATGTCATCTGCAAGCAGTGACAGTTTTACTTCTTCTTTTCCAATTTGTATTCCTTTTATTTCTTTTTCTTCTCTGATTGCTATGGCTAAGACTTCCAAAACTATGTTGAATGATAGTGGTGAGAGTGGACATCCTTGTCTTCTTGTTCCTGATCTTAGAGGAAATGCTTTCAGTTTTTCACCATTGAGAATGATGTTGGCTTTGTTTATTATGTTGAGGTAGGTTCCCTCTATGGCCACTTTCTGGAGTTTTTTTCTCATAAATGGGTGTTGAATTTTGTCAAGAGCTTTTTCTGCATCTATTGAGATGATCATATGGTTTTTCTTCTTCAATTTGTTAATATGGTGTATCACATTGATTGATTTGCGTATATTGAAGAATCCTTGCATCCCTGGGATAAATCCCACTTGATCATAGTGTATGATCCTTTTAATGTGTTGTTGGATTCTGTTTGCTAGTATTTTGTTTAGGATTTTTGTATCTATATTCATCAGTGGTATTAATCTTTGTCTGGTTTTGGTATCAGGGTGACCATCAAGGAATTTTTAAACAAGCATGTGGTTAACTGTGTTGTCATAAACAGGAGCTCTAAGTAGTGTTACGACAATACTCAAGAGTGGATAGACAGTGTGAGGCTGCAGTAGTCAGTTTTGAGGAATACAAAGATGGTTTTGTGGTTGAGCAGTCTTAAATGTTTCATGCATTGTTCTCATTTTAATGTTTATTAGTATGTGTGGAAGTTTTTTATACCTATATGTATGTACTTGCCTTTAAACTCAATTACCTTTTTTTTCCTATTCAATAGTGAAATGAATGCAGGCATTATAAAAACAGATCAAAATTATGAAAAGATGATGTTTAAAGAAGCTTTGAAAACAGGGTTTTTTGAGTTTCAGGTAGGCTATTCTTTTCGTAGCTATAAAATACGTCAGTGTCAATATGATGTATTTCTTGTTTTTTCCCCTCCTGCTGTAGCATTATAACTCATCTTAAGTGGAGGCTGAAAATTTGTAAAATATTCAATAAATTGTGATTTTAAATAGTTTTCTTGGGTACTTTTTGTATTATGTCTCTGTAATGTAAGTAATTCTATTCCTAGTTGAGCTGTGGGTTAATAAAGAGGTTAAATCTAAAAATTAGTCACGTTTTCCAGGAAAACATTTTAAAGTTGATAAAAAACAAAGGCATAATTGTAACTAATTGCTATTAGTTTGAAAGCAAACATTTTCTGAGGTTTTCCACAAGGTGTCAGCATATCCTCAAGTTTGGCAGTTCAAGTGCTTAAAGTAAAAATGTAGCTTTCCTCAGTCAGTTTTGTAAAATATCACATTGGGATTTATGTAACTTGGTTTTCAGAGATGTGATTAAATAAGGATAAGTGCTGAGCATAGCAGTGTGTCATATTTACAGCCTTTTTGATGCTATTAATACATGCTACTGAGCATTCACCCTTAGTACACAGTTTAAATTGTTCATCTTTTATGTCCATTGCAAAATGTCTTTTTCAGATTTTCTTGAGAATCAGTATAAAACTGCATTATCCTTTTGTTAGGATTGATTTACATTTTTTTTTTCCTGAAAAACAGGGCTAAGTGAACATTTATTTGATTTTAGAATTAAAAAAAGATTTCCTAATCATAAAAACAAAAGAAAGGCATAACCAAAAAAGTTCTGATGAATTTGCCAACATAGATAAGAAAATCATAACTGAGATCATCTTAAAAATATACAGTTAACTGGAAAATTATTTACAGTCTGTATTTCAGGATTTTGACAAGCCCATCAAAAAAATACTAATGGTCCAAAGAACAATTATCAAAGGACATGAACAAACAACGCCCCCAAAAGAACCCTAAATGGCTAAGAAATGCTTAAAAACAAAAATTATCAAAGATGTATAAATTTAAACAATTTATTGTTTTTAACCTAAGGATTGATATACATTTATTTTCAGGTTGTTAAAAATAAAGTAAAACCTTTACTAAAGTTTATTATGGAATTTTAAAAGACTAAATACTTAAAAATGCATTAAAATAGAGATACTGAGTTTTTTTTCCTATAATTTTATTTTAAAGAAGTGGGGGAGAGAAATGGTAAATAACTCCAAATTTTGTAGGCTGCGAAAGATAAGTACCGTGAATTGGCCATAGAAGGGATGCACCGAGACCTCGTGTTCCGGTTTATTGAAGTTCAGACACTTCTCTTGGCTCCATTCTGTCCTCATTTGTGTGAGCACATCTGGACACTCCTGGGAAAGGTAGCTTTATGCATTTAAGATGTTCTGGGTGGTTTTGATTTTGGCCTCATTAAATAAATGTTGGGATAATAATGTTACTTAAGAGAGAAAGACTGAAAATGAGTATTTCAAGAATAATATTGGGTTCATTATCTCATAATTATTACAGCAGCTTAAATTGAAGCTACATCGGCATCGGGTATATATGCCTTAATTTATACACACGGTGTATATATTTTGTCTTATTTTATTAAAAAATTTTTTTAAAATATATTTATTTTATTTATTTATTTTTGGCTGTGTTGGGTCTTCGTTGCTGTGCGTGGGCTTTCTCTAGTTGCGGCGAGCGGGGGCTACCCTTCATTACGGTGTGTGGGCTTCTCATTACAGTGGCTTGTCTCGTTGCAGAGCATGGGCTCTGGGCATGCAGGCTTCAGTAGTGGCACGTGGGCTCAGTAGTTGTGGCTTGCAGGCTCTAGAGCACAGGCTCAGTAGTTGTGGCACACAGGCTTAGTTGCTCCGTGGCATGTGGGGTCTTCCCAGACCAGGGCTCAAACCCGTGTCCTCTGCATTGGCAGGCGGATTCTTAACCACTGCGCCACCAGGGAGGGCCCCCTTTTTTTTTAATTTTTAAAAAATTTATTTATTTTTATTGTATATATTTTAATAATGTGACTTTGTGCGTGTTGTTTATCACCTAATTCTTATTAGGAAATGTTATAATGTATTTGAATACATGTATAACTAATACTGTTTTCTCAGCTGTTTGTTTAGAAAGGTGAAAATATTGAGAAAGATATAAATAACTGTTATGAGCCGCTTATAAACAAAGATAGAAGTGTATACTTGCATAAATATTCTTGTTTTATATAAAATTCCTGGCATATATAGGGCTGCATATTCAGGGATTTTAAATTAGCATTCTTACTGTGAAGATAAATTTATTTCTCCCAGGCTTATAGATAAACAGATTGGCTGGTTTAATAACTCCTTTCCAGCATTATTAGCCAAGCTCTTTTGTATTTTTCAATGTGTGAACAATGCAAAAATGTGCTCATGATATATATTCCAAATAGCCATACTTTCAGTACTGGATGTATTAGTAGGATAAAAACTGAGAGTATGCATAATTTATATAACAAAGATTAAATTTAGGCAAATTAGCATTACATAATTTTCTTTGAAAGTGAACATATGTGTGTGGGTATCAATATGCTTGTACAAATGGATGCTAATTAAGAATGTAGTCAGACTTCACAGCTTGAATTCTAGGGAACATTAGACTAGGGTCTGTGGAAGCGTGTTGTGTGTAGTCAGGTTTGGACTTTGAGCACACAGTTACACACCATGCCTTGGTATGAAACTGTAACCAAGAATCATAAAATAGTTGTGTTGTCTAATCTCACTGAACCTTTTTTTTTTTAAAGCCCGACTCAGTTATGAATGCTTCATGGCCTCTGGCAGGTCCTGTGGATGAAAGCTTGGTACGCTCCTCACAGTATCTCATGGAAGTAGCACATGACCTTAGATTGCGACTCAAGAACTATATGATACCAGCTAAAGGGAAGGTGAAGTCTTATTTTTTTTAATGTCATTCCTTAAAAGTTATTGGTCAAATAACATTTAATAGTAATGAAAATAAAGACAACTTTCATTAGGGCCATTTTCATTGCTAATGTAGGGCTATTTTCATTTCTAATGCAGTTCTGTTGTATGCATATTTTTTAATGTTAAAGGCAGTAGTGCTATATACTGGGAGAGGGTTCTTTCATTTTTGGTGTATATGAAAGTGATTAAATGTTCTTTTTCTTTCTTCTGCCCTGTAGAAGACTGACAAGCACCTCCCTCAGAAGCCTTCACATTGCACCATCTATGTGGCGAAGAACTATCCGTCTTGGCAACACATCACCCTGTCAGTTCTGCGTCATCACTTTGAGGTGATGTTCTCAATAGACTTACCCCCCACCTCACCGCAGCAGTGTCGTGTTCTGCGTATGCTGGTTTTATTTTTAGGATGTTGGCAGTGTCTAGGGGAAGAAAGACAGGCAGCTTTGTTTAATTACCTTTACGCATGGAGTGCCATTTGTTATCCTTGGTGGCTCTTAAATGGATGCTGAGGGAAAAGCTGATTTTCATCATTTCTGAAACTTTCATAAAAAATACTAGATCTAGTTGTATGTAATCAAAAGGTGTGAGACTTTTTCATATGTGTGGTTAAAATTATGAAGCAAAAGGACTGAGTTTGCCGTTTGGATTTGTTGTGCCTTGAACACTGGCATTCGTGAAGCCTTAACATTATTATGTTTGAAAAAATTTGAAGCTTGGCTCTTGAGTAATTTAAAAGAAAATGTCCAATTTGATAATTACCCATAGAAATGGAGAGTTTGATGTTGTGTTTTTGATTGTCAGGTAAATAGCTATTAAATATGATAGTTGTATTTAAAGGGAACTCAATATTTAAACTTAGTTCTAGGTTTTCCTAGAGAAAAAAATTCACCTTCCTTTTTCCTTTCACATTCAAAATATGGAAACAAAGTATATGTTGTAGAATTTTTGCTCAGGTTATAAGCAACAGTTATTGGTGGACAGAAACCATTAAGGCGCACTTTAAAAAGAAAGAAAGAGACCAAATAGGGATTATGGCCAAAGCATAAAGTGGTAATATAAAGGAAAAATCCTTAGCTTTGATTTTCTAGACCTTTTTTGGAATTTTGCCTCAGTACTTTTCATGGTTAACCAAGAAATACTCAGAAGAACTTTTATATTAGTAAGATTTAATGGAAAGAGAAGAGCAAGTATTTTTGTATTCTACAATGTGTGAACCTGTTTTTATGGAGAACTACGTCTTCCTTTGATTGCGTTTGATAGAAATGGAGTGTAGCTTTAGAATCTGCTTGCAGAGTTTTGACTTATGGTAAGTAAAAGAGTAAAAGCTACTTTGGTAGTTAGAAAAATGAAATTTTGCCTCAGTGGCGTATATATTCATACCAGCATTTTCAAGGAAGCAGAAGAACCAAATATGGTATGTAATGTCCCAGATATTAAAAAATTAATCACCACTGTTCTTTTAGAAGTTATATTTTTACTTATATTTATTGACTAGATTACATAGTTTGAAATCAACATCATCTATTGGCATTATTTGGAATGACCAGCTTCCTTTAAACTTTTCATTTGTTTTCATCCAAAAGAACTAAAAGAATGTCAGTTTATAATCAAGAAGAATGTTCTTATGTTCAATATGGCACCTTTTTGGTGACATAAGGAAAAAAGAGTGTGTTCCACCCTCTCCTTTTTCTTATGTATTTCAAAGCAACGTATTGGCAAGTGGAGAAAATATTTTTTCCTATGTACTCTAGTAAAGGTTAGAATTGAAAGTAAATAGATTATTGGAAATCTTACTGTATGTTACTTTTCTTTTAGATTTATTCCCAACCCTTGGCTTTGGTGTGATTCTTTTACAATAAGGAGAAAATAGGTCACCCAAAAGTCTGGAAAGGCCGCTTACTTTATTTCTCCTCTATTGATGTTCGCAGGAGTGAATTTAAATTCAGGCAGCTCATTTGGGACTGTGTGCATATTAATGCTTATGATATAGATATTTATTTTTGGTAGATAGAAATTATATTATTTTTAACAGGTTGATAGCTAGAGATTCTTTTTTCACATTTGTGGTAACAATTTATAAGGCAGAGTGTTCAAAAGCAGACATTATAATACATCTTATATGATAGTTGTATAGTTTTCATTTTGATATGACTAATGAAATACTTTGAGAAGTTTGAAGACAAATAGGATTTTTATAAGACCATTTTATCACTAGATAAGATCTAATGTTACAATCCTAGAGGTATCATTAGTGTAAGGGAAAATTAAATATTTCAGCATGATGCACATGCTCTTCTCCTTTACCCGAAAAAACATGTGTCCTTTGAATTTAGAGGAAAGAGGAGACTCCTTTCTGTATTATTCATTTACCTTTCACTTCCCCGTGATGCTAGAGGCTGCACCCTCTTGTGCTGCTCTCTAGCAGATTGGTAGAGGCCACCATTTCATGTCTGGCTAGTTTCTTACAGGCACATCTACTATCCTATATTATCTTTAAAATATTTTTCTTCACATTTGTCTCCCACTCTTTTTTTTAGACCAATAGTGGAAAATTGCCTGATAACAAAGTCATTGCTAGTGAACTAGTCAATTTGCCAGAATTGAAGAAATACATGAAGAAAGTGATGCCATTTGTTGCCATGATTAAGGTAAGCTGTGGACCTTGTGCAGCTGTGACCACATGGGTAATGGTTAGATAGGATAGTAGAAGTAAGAGGAACACTTTGGACACAGTCTCCCCCAAGAAATCTGCTAAAATAGCACTTTTCAATCAGTGGTTGTGGAAATGAGTGATCAGATTTGGGGTTTACCTGTGGCATTGCTGAGTGTGTGAAAAATATGTATTGTGGAAGAAAAATTGGTTGAGAATTACTGCACTAAATGATTCTCTTCATATTCTACCTTCCCTTCTTTTCAGTTTAAGGAGGAAGCATAGTCTTTTGGCTTACATTAGGGTATTTTTACTAGATCCTATTACTGGAACAAGATTCTACATTTGTATAGGTTTAGCTTAACAGGATAAACGTTGTTTATAGTGGTTAGATCAGGGTTTCTCAACAATGGCTCTATGTGTATTTTAGGCTGAATAGTTCTTGGTTGTGGGAGGCTGTCCTGTGCACTATAGGGTGTTTAGCAGTGTCCTTGGCTTCTACCCACTGGATGCCAGTAGAATTTCTCCCTCCCCTACTCAAGTTATGACAACCAAAAATGCCTCCATACATTGCCAAATATCTCCTGGTAGCAAAATCAGCCCCCCACCATAGCTCCCCCATTGAGAATCTTTGGGTTAAACTCTTAGTCTTTTTCATATATATAACTGATCTGGTGGATTTCCTGACAAAGAGAAACAGAAAGAAGACTGTATATTGCTTAAGATCTCAGACTCTGGGGGCAGACAAATCTTGGCCCAAATCCTGTTTTCTGTCACTTTTTAGTTTGGAGGACTTAGACAAATCACTTAAATTCTGTGGGCCACAACGTTTTTCATCTATAAAATAGGAAATTAATAGAACCTACCTTTTAGGAGTGCTGTGAGGAGTAAATTAATTAATACACATAATACATTTTAATACTACCTATCAAAAAGTAGGCTCAGTACATTTTTAAGAAAATGTATATCAGTGTCTTCCAGCCTGCTAAGCATGTAATGGTTATTCTTATACTTTAGATTAATTATTGAATCTTGTAGGCTACAGATACCTGCCTGATAAGAGACCAAAACTCTTAGCTTGTCTTGTATTGGAGTAGATTGTGTTCTTAGGAAAGCCTTTTAATTCTCCTGGAACCAGAGTCAACTATCTGAGCCTTATGATATTTGAAGTTTCAGAAATAATTTAGAATCATGGCTTGACCTACAATAATAAGTATGTTTGCTGGTATGCTCATAATTCATTGCTTCCCAGCTAGTGCCATTGGTCATAATGTCAGATCCATTGTCAATATGGGGAAATCAACAAAATATCCCATTGTTGGTTGCAGAGGCAATTAATTTTGATGACATGCTTTATAGAATCCAGTGAAACTGATTTTAAATGATGTTAGATTCAAGGGTTGGCTTTTTGAAAAACCAGTGTTAGATTTTTTGAGTAGTAAAATTTTTTTTCAGTAATATTGGTATTACTTGGTATTATGAGGCAAATTAGTGGTTTGAAACTTTGAAAAGTGTTTAATAAATCTGGGAATAAGAAAAGGGTTTTCTAGCACCTCATGGGAAAAGAAACAACTTGGATGGTAAATGAAGGTAGTGAATATTAAGAATCATGTCAGGTCACTTTCATGTAAGTGAAACATGTTCTAGGCAGTTAGCTGTATTTGTGCATATGAACTTAAGTCTTGAAGGTTACATCTTGAGCAGCAAATATTGATATTTAATGTTAAAATTAAGAATAAGATGGTTTTTTATATATATGTCACAGGATTATCTGAGTACCCATATAATCTGACTTTAAAAAAAATTTTTAAATTTATAGGAATGTTTTGTTTGGTTATTATTAATTCACTGTTTCTTGAAATAGTTTTACAGATGTGGTATCTTGGAAACATTTAATTTAATTTAATTTAATTTAATTTATTTATTACCTGAAGGGGTATTTTAAGACATTTGTTTGATTCCTTGTCAAAGTGAGTTCTTTGGGTTTGCATATAAAGCCAGGGTAAATTAACAATGATGAAATCATATTTCTTTTATAAATCTGAAAACCTTGTCCTTCTAGTCTTTTCAGTGCTGTCTTAATCTTATCATACTTTAAATGATAATTACTCTCAGCGAGTAATTTCATTAGCGAGCAAACATAGATAAGGGAAACCATGAGTCCAAGGCCTTTCCTTTAACTGTTCAAATTTGAAGATATTATCACTTGAGAGACTGATTGCTTTGGGAGAAATATGTTCTTTTCATCATATTCTTAATGTGATTTTGTTTTTAAAAACCATTTTGGCTGCTAGGAAAATCTGGAGAAGATGGGACCTCGTGTTCTGGATTTGCAATTAGAATTTGATGAACAGGCAGTGCTCATGGAGAATATAGTCTATCTGACCAATTCCCTTGAGGTAAGAGGGGCCTGGGATTATAATAACTAGTTAACTATAGTAAACAGTCCAGTTCTTTAGTTTTATAATAAACCTTTTTATAAACTTCATCTTCTATGTTTAGTACCTTTGCCAAATATATTTTGGGGGGAAAGAGAATGGGTGGTATAGAAGTTACAGGAAGAGGAAATGATCTGTTCTCTTATTTCACTTATCAGTTATTCTGTTCCTAAAATACTAACTGTATATGCCTGGATTTCCTCTCAAAATTATCCGTAAAAAAAAATGAGGAGAGGCCTTATATTCAAATGCTTTCAAAATCTCTCATATTATGGGGTATTCTGCATTGCTTTTTTTCCCCCCTCCCTTTAAGACCTCAGAATCACAGATTTGGATTAATTAGAATCCTTGATTCCTTATATATTATCAGTGGTCCATGTTTGGCCCCGTTTTTTTTTTTCTTAATTAGTAATATAATCACCATCCATGAATCTACTGCCCAACTCAGGAACTAGAACATTACCAGTAGCTTTCACATATCTGAGTTTCTCCCCATTCCATCTTCCTGCCCCAGTGACAATTTAATATATAGCTTCTAAAAATGCTGTCTCTCATTCACCTTAGGCAGAAGGAAAGTTAATTTTCTATAGGAAATTGTGTTAGAGGATTCAAAAAGTGGTTCTAGTAATAATGAAAACACTAATATAAAAAAATGCAGGTTTAGAGTTTGAATAAAATTGTTTTATGAAATACAGGAATGGAAGAAATAAGCATTTCTAAATAAGCATTTTGTGTCATGTAATTATAAATGTGTTAATAAAGTATTAGTAGACATCTATTTTATGTATATTTCTAAATGTTCATATATACTCATGGAGGTCAAAAAACTTCTTGGATATTTACACTGGGACAATGGAAACACTTTATTTAGGGTCATCTTGTATTCAGGTATATGCAATTTGCTACATTTCTGAGTTTTTCCATTTATCTGAGTGAAAGCCTTTTATACTGATTTTTGTTTTCTCTTAGGCAGCAGGTAGATGCCAGATTTCCTGATAGAAGATGGTAAACATGACTATATAAATAACATACTCTGAGGCATCTAACATGAGTGTTAAATACTTGATGATAGGTTTCATATAATGTTTATACGGAAAATAATAAAACTGCACAGGCCATTTTATGATAAGTGGAGAACTTGGTTTTGCTCTTTGGTGAAATGAGGTGATGACTAATTCCAATCATATTAAGTGATACTAATGACTTCCATCTTTCCCCTCTACTTAGCTAGAACACATAGAAGTCAAGTTTGCCTCTGAAGCAGAAGATAAAGTCAGGGAAGATTGCTGTCCTGGGAAACCACTTAATGTTTTTAGAACAGAAGTAAGTTGAAAGAATCTCACTGAATCATTACATTTTAGAGCTAGAAGAGACCATAGAGAGCTTTACATTCTAAAACCATCATTTTAACGATGGAAAGATGTGAGGTCCAGAGAAGTTAAATGATTAGCTTGGCTTAGGCCACTTAGTTGGTTAGTAGTGGGTCTGGATTTGAGGTCCTCTAATTCCCTGGTTAATGCAACCCTCACTTTTCCTTACTCTACTATCACAGGTAGCATCAGATGTTGATTGTGATTTTAAAAATAAGAATATCGTTTTCAAAAACTGACTTTAAAAAAAAAGATAGTGGACATTGAAATGTGAAACTTTTTTAAACAGTGAAAAGGAGCTTTCATATTTCAGATGAGTTTTTTTTTTTTTTTTTGTGGTACGCGGGCCTCTCACTGTTGTGGCCTCTACCGTTGCGGAGCACAGGCTCCGGACGTGTAGGCTCAGCGGCCATGGCTCACGGGCCCATCCGCTCTGCGGGATGTGGGATCTTCCCGGACCGGGAGATGAACGTGTGTCCCCTGCATCGGCAGGCGGACTCTCAACCACTGCGCCACCAGGGAGCCCTCAGATGAGTTTTGGTTTAATAATGGTATTCAAGACTTTTGGTTTCTGGCATAAACCAGATTGATACATCATTTCCCATTATACTGGAAATGCTTTTTTAATTTCTTATTTTTTGACCATTACTGGTGAAGATAAATAGGTTTTGAAGTTTGGGGAGATTTTATTTATTAACTCTTAAAGAATCCATTCAGAATGGCAGCATTTGGTAAAGTTCACTGGAGTGCCAATGTGAGAGTCCGTAAAATGCCCTACTTTTCTTGATAAGCAGAGGACTTACATATATCCTGCCACTTTTACCACATTTAATTGAAAATGCAGCAAGCAGAAGTCTATTTTGAAAAAATGAAGTAATCATGATCATGCAGACCTCCTAAATTTATCATCAGATTATAAATAGTCTCATTACATTAAGATATGGTGGCTTTTAAAAGGACAGTCATTTGGGCCATGAATATAGGTACATGAAATAGTTTTCCCCATACAAATATGTTTATTTCAAGCTTCTTTCAAGCATTCCATTAAGCTACTATGTATTTAAGTTTCATAAGGCTCAGTTGACTTTTTCCACTTAAAATAATGAGCAAGTTCTTTAACTATATTGTTTATATTATGTGGGAGTTAGTATGTCATAGAAATGAGTTTATTCTCAGTAAACGTGAGGCTCTGCCTCTTACCAGCTGTGTGACCTTGGGCTACTTTGTTAATCTTTCTGGTTCTCAGCTTTTCATCTGTGAAAAGGGGTCTTAAGAAACTGCCTTTCAGGATACAGGAATAATGTCTATAAAGTGCTTCGTACAGTGTCTGGTACATAGTAGGAATTCAATAAATGGTGGTAGTTTTAGAAGAGAAAATAGAATTATTGTTTTTATCCATCATCAGTATTGATATGTGTACTCATAGTCATTTTTACCTAGGCATTTGGTTATAAGCATGGGCTTCCGTACTTTTTTTCTTTCATATTTGAGTATCCCTTGGTCTTGATTTTAGAATACCAGAATTAAATCTGTCTTTCATTGGGCATTAAAAATCTAGCAGAGATTCCTTCTCCCTCAGCAGTATTCAAGTTTGATTTCTTATAATAGTCATTTTCTCTTTATTTTCTTAGCCTGGTGTATCAGTTTCCCTAGTGAATTCTCAGCCATTCAATGGCCACTTCTCAACCAAAATTGAAATCAGGCAAGGAGATAACCGTGATTCTATAATCCGGCGTTTAATGAAGGTGGACCGAGGAATCAAAGGTAAATGGTTTCCTTGAAGTGCACATTTGGCAGCAGCTTGTGGATTTGATGAGTTCTAAGCAGAGGGGAGAAAGAAAAGTAACTGTCCTGCTTAGGGACAGTCATGTAATGTGGAAAGAAGAGTGTTGGACCCAGAATCAGGACACCTATATTTTCTTTTGGGACAACATTGTGACGTAGCTTGGTGGCTTGGCCATGTCATTTAAGCTCTAAACTGATTTCTCTTTTAGTGAAATGAGAACACTGGATTAGATATTTTTCCAGGATTCCATCTAGCTTTAAAATTGTAATAAGCAATTTCCAGCGCTCAGAAGTATTCAGAATGAAGGAACATATTCCCTTAATTCCAAACTAACCTGCTTGACTGAATCTGTTCCTGGGGAAGGAAGAGAAACAGAGTAAAAGTTATTGAGTGTCTGCCATGTATTAGCCATTTAATCCTTTTACAACCCTGTAACATTTAGGGTGTTATTCCCCTTTTGCAGATGATGAAATGGAGGTTAGAAAGGCTAAATAACTTGCAAAGTTCATACAGCTAGTAAATCCTGGAGCTGGAATTCAAACTTAGATATATTTGACTCCAAAGCTCATATTCTTTCTTTTAGACAGTGTGCCTCCAGGTAAAATATAAATAATCTTAATTTCTTAGCAAGATTAAGTCTAGATCTCCTATGATTAGATTTGATATAACAATTTATAGCTTTTTTTTTTAACATCTTTATTGGAGTATAATTGCTTTACAATGTTGTGTTAGTTTCTATGGTATGACAAAGTGAATCAGCTATACACATGCATATATCCCCATATCTCCTCCCTCTTGCATCTCCCTCCCACCCTCCTTATCCCGCCCCTCTAGGTGGCTACAAAGCACAGAGCTGATCTCCCTGTGCTATGCAGCTGCTTCCCACTAGCTAGCTATTTTACATTCGGTAGTGTATATATGACAGTGTTACTCTCTCACTTCGTCCCAGCTTCCCCTTCCCCCTCCCCATGTCCTAAGTCCATTCTCTAGTCTGCATCTTTACTCCTCTCCTGCCCCTAGGCTCATCAGACCTGTTTTTTTTTTTTTTTAGATTCCATATATATGTGTTAGCATACGGTATTTATTTTTCTTTTTCTGACTTACTCTGTGTGACAGACTCTAGTCCATCCACCCCACTACAAATAACTCAATTTTGTTTCTTTTTATGGCTGAGTAATATTCTCATTGTATATATGAGCCACATCTTCTTTATCCACTCATCTGTCAATGGACACTTAGGTTGCTTCCATGTCCCGGCTGTTGAAAATAGTGCTGTAGTGAACATTGTGGTACATGACTCTTTTTGAGTTATGGTTTTCTCAGGGTATATGCCCAGTAGTGGGATTGTATAGCTTCTTTTTTTAATTAGTTAGCTGGTCTTACGCTGAGAAGAGCATGAAGGGAATTAGTTTGTTTCTGTATTATTTTTCTTCCAAATTATGAAGACAAATTAATGTTGATATTCCCTCTTTTGCACAATCTCTCTCTTCTCTTCTTATGGCAATCAAGACTTGATTGGGCCAAATACCATCAGTATAAAATTTTCTGAAAAGATTTACAAATCCCATACGGTGACCAATTTATGGAACTATATTCAGGGTAACAACATTCCATTTACATAGAAGACTTAAAATAGCCCTTTGGAATTCATTCTACCATGTATTTTTTGTTCTCTTGAAGTCATTCGTGTACCTTCTGTTGTCATTTCTTGAGAGAATATCATGTGTAGTGTGTGTAGAGATAAGTGTGTATGCAGAGACTCCTTTGTAGGTACTAGGGGCTTTGGGGTGTCCACAAAGTACTGTTCATTAGGAGGCTGCATCTAGTGAAGGAGTAGGGGACTAAGCTATTGAAGTACATAATCATAATCTAAGGAGAAACTGCTGGGTACAGTAAGAGAGATATAGTAAAATTTACACACAGAAAAAGGTGAGATTATTTCCAGCTGTGGTGATCAGAGATGATTTTATGGAGAAAACATTGTTTGATAGGGCCTTGAGAATTATACCTGTGAGGGTGAAGGGAAAGTGTGTACTAGCATGAGGGAAACACTGATACTTTTTTCACTGTGTACCAGCAATATGTTAGGACTAGGAATATTTTTGTTTGCAGACATTTAAAAAAATTGTAAAATATACATAACATAAAATTGACCATTTTAGTCATTGTTTAAGTGTACAGTTCGGTAGCATTAAGTACATTCACACTGATGTGCAGCCATCACACTATCCATTTCTGGAACTTTTTTCATCATCCCAAACTGAAACTCTACCCATTAAATAATAACTCCCCATTCTTCCTCCCTGTAGTCACTGGTAACTACTCTTCTACTCTATGTATTTGACTGTTCTAGGTACCTGTATAGTGGAATCATACAATATTGTTCTTTTGTATGTCTTATTTCACTTAGCAAAATGTTTTCAAGGTTCATCCATTTTGTTGTAGACATTTAGCGTGTTCCTTCAATAAACCAGGTACTGTAGAATGATAATGCCATCCTTAGAACTTATAGGCCACAAAAAGCAGAACTTGAAAATTTTGAAGTGTGAACATATAGGAAGCCATTTTGTGGCCTTCCTTTTGGCTGTTTTATATTGCATATATTCAGTCATGAGAAATTTTTGTAATAGGAAGAGCTTTTAACTTTGAAGAACAATATGGTGGCTTCTAAAGAAAATAGATATTTGTGTGGACATGCTGGATAGGATTATTATGAGGTTATAGTGCATAAGAGGTTTTATTCCTGTATTGGAAATTGGATTATATAATATACTGTTAAACCTGACTCCCTTTTTTTTTTTTTTTTTTCTTGCTTTATGGGGGCCTCTCCCTGTTGTGGCCTCTCCCATTTGCGGAGCACAGGCTCCGGACGCGCAGGCTCAGCGGCCATGGCTCACGGGCCCAGCCGCTCCGCGGCATGTGGGATCCTCCCGAAACGGGGCACGAACCCGCGTCTCCTGCATCGGCAGGCGGACTCTCAAGCACTGCGCCACCAGGGAAGCCCCTGACTCCCTTTTAAATACACTCAGATGCAGCACTGACTGGGTTCTTTAGAACTGTACTGATGTGTTTTCTTTAGCTCGTCTTTTCTCACTGAGCCTCTGGCATAATTCTTACATCCTTTGTCATTCTAGCTGTGAATAATATTATCATGAAGTGCTTTAAGTTTGTTGTTAGTGGCTGCTGTGAATTTGGAAAATAGATAGAAATATTAGGGGGAGTTTGCAATTGATATTCCTCCAAGTATCTACAGAAGAGCTCTAAACTTAAGACTTTTCCAAAAGCCCTCAGAATACTTTGATATCTAAGGGGACTGAGTATATTGAGTATATGAGATGGGAAAGGAGTGAAATTCAATAACATATTTCTCAGTCTGTCTGCTGTGATAGCCAGCAAGTCATCCAATTAATGCCAATTGTATTGAGGGTGATTATGATCTAGGTCCAGGAGGCACTAGGAGCTAAAATCGTCATTCAGTCCACAAAGGCCATGGAGCAACTATTTGACGATAATGACTTTAAATCACTTACCACCCATGCCACATATGAACTAATAATTTGGAGGTGAAAAGCTCCATTTCACATTATCAATCCCTAGGGACTCTCAATCACTCTCATCTTTAAGTGTCTTAAATCTTGTGTAGTTGCAGACTTAAATTTCAACATTTTCAATGATAAGAGAGGTCTGGGATAAGAAAAGATATTAAAACCACTAAGAAAGCCCCAATAATTTTATTGGCAGTAATGAACTACATGATGAAACATCAAAGCAGATGAGTTTTGTTACTTAGAAGCCTGGTTGGGTATTAAGGCTTCTTTGAAATAGTTTGATTCAGCATTGCTTGGAATGATGAGGGAGGTCTGTTTCAGAGAGAGAGAGAGAGAGATAGAGACAGAGGCAGATCTGTAGTAAAAGGCTTTGTGCATAAAATCTGCCGGTAGGGCTTGTCACTGCTTCCATAAGAAAATAATTTGCTATCACTGATGTGCATGTTGAATTGCAGTAGCTGTTAAAATGAATTGTGTTCTTCCCCCCAAATAAGACCATGGCTGTCATGAAGACTGTAAGTGCTCCTTTCCCATTTTAATTTTCAGGGCTTGTGCTGTTTATGGGGATAGACTGTATGGCCTCTGCAGAGACTCTACAAAGACTCTTAGGCAGGGTTTGCCTTCATAGTAGTTGCAGATAATTGCTCTATAAGCCCCAGGATCCCTACTCTAAACTTGTAGTCCTTTAGTCTTTGTTTCCCAAGGAGAATAGAATGCCTGGATAACCTGTACTCCTGGCATAGCCGCCAGCTGCATTAATGTCTCCTTTTATCTTTTTTTAAACCTTATCCCTCTCATGCTAAGTTTCATACTCTCAAGGCAACATGAGGGAGTGTAGCTCATGGACCACCCAGCAATCTACTTTAGAAAGGGGTGGGAAGTAATTCAGAAAATATCTTCAGTTTCTGTGGATCAGGTTCAGTATAAACTAGCCATGCTACACTTAGAATGAGCTGTAAATCCAGAATCAGCATTTGTAGTCATTTATGGTGTTTTTCTACGATATAAAATAAAACCATTTGATGTTGAAAAGTCTCAGAATTGCTGAAATAAATAAATTTCTTTTGGGCTCAGTTGTTGGCAGGATTGTTGGATCATAAATTTGTTCAAGGGACAAGTGCTGTCTTTACCAGGAGCCATCTTATCAGCTTGCACAAGAGCAGATCAGGAAAATCTCAAGCAAGGGAGGGTTGGAACTCATCCAAAAGCTCAAAATTCTAAAACCTGCGCCCTTTCCCCAAGCCATTCCCCTTCTTTCCTTGTCTCTCATCAGCTTGTTAATACACTTTCATCCTTTGAGCAAAACAAGAAACTGGTAATGCTATTTCTTAGAGTAGTAACTCTTTTTCCAAAATTATCTTTCCCCAAAAGCCACAATTCTTGAACTTTTAAGTATTCCAGGAAGCAAGACAAGCAAGATAAATAAGTTTTAGGCTTTTTAATATTCTGAAAAATGGTTAACTGAAGTGTATTAAAAGTAATTTGAGAGACCATATAGGATAATGCTCAAAAATATAATCAATCCCTCCCCTTGGTTTGTAATTCAGGAGATGTCTTATCCAGAATCTCTGCTGGTCTTTGATCTGGGTAAAAGTTGACAGAAGATGAAGATTTGTTAGATTCAACTTTGCCTTCTGACATCGGGTCCTATTTAGTAATCTGATGAAAATATTGTTTTAGATATAACAACCAGTGTGAATTATCAGACTCAGGCATGGGTTTGAGTCAGTGACTGTAATTAAATGTTCATATTGATACTTTCTTTTGCTGTAGACCTTTCCAAAGTGAAACTGATGAGATTTGATGATCCACTGTTGGGGCCTCGGCGAGTTCCTGTCCTGGGAAAAGAGCACGCTGAGAAGACCCCCATTTCTGAGCATGCTGTTTTCCACGTGGACCTCACGAGCAAGAAAATTCATCTTACTGAAAATGGGCTATGGGCAGATATTGGTGATACAATGATCTATCTGGTTCATTAAATTCAGGCACATTGGAGATTTATCCTGGTTGCCTATAGATGGGCTATGAGAATCTTAGGCTGGACCTAAATAGATTTCATTTCTAACCATCAAATTCTGCATGTACTTGTAAATACACCAAGTTTTCTTGGATTCCTGGACCTAATAAATTTTTTTTCCTTATTGAGGCCTTGAAGAGAAGTAGTTGTACCATACTTTGTTTTTTGATTTTTAACAAATTATTTCCATTTCCCAGAAGCTTCTAGTATTTCAGATTATTACAAAAGTGTCAGTATGCTTCTTGTATGAGGTATACTTCATATTATTTATGAGGCTAAGGAGCATCTAACAACTTTTTATATTATATCCATTGTGGAGTTAGCTGTTTTTCTTCTTTAAAAAGAGTAAATTAGGCAGCTAGTTTTGCTTTTTAAAAAGAACTCTCATGATGATTTTAAAAGAACAAATGTGAATATTTTGACTTGATTATGATCACTCACTATTCTGTATAAAGAACAAATAGGTCTTATGTTTATAAGAATTTTTTTTAGCTTTAATATATTCAATTAACCACCAATAATATTTTTTCAAGGCTAATATCAATAGTTTATAAACAGTTTATTTGATTTTCACTCAATTTAGGTGAAATTTTAGGATTTAGGATTTCCCCCAGAAATCTGCATTTATCAGATTTGTCTTGAGTCCAGTTGTGTTTAAAGATCAAGCCAATGGGGACTTCCCTGGTGGCACAGTGATTAAGAATCCGCCTGCCAATGCAGGGGACATGGGTTCGAACTCTGGTCTGGGAAGATCCCACGTGCCGCGGAGCAACTAAACCCGTGTGCCACAACTACTGAGCCCGTGTCCCACAACTGCTGAAGCCCATGTGCCTAGAGCCTGTGCTCCACAATAAAGAGAAGCCACTACAGCGAGAAGCCTGAGCAGCACCGCAACAAACAACAGCCCCCGCTTGCCGCAACTAGAGAGAAAGCCCGCACCCAGCAGCGAAGACCTAATGGAGCCAAAAATAAATAAATAAATAAAACAAAAAACAAAACAAAGGATCAAGCCAACAGCATTGCAAATTCTTTTATTCTTTCTGGAATGTCTTTTGATATTGTCTGTGCCATCTGTTTTCATATGAGGAAAAAATATTAGGTATTGATTGACAGACAAGAAAAACATTTCCATTTCTTGAAGGGTTTAATATGGGGAAAGTCCAACTCTGATAATCCTAAGGAACCTGAATTCTAACTTTTCAGGTCATGTAAAGAGATTTTATTGAGCTTCCTTATTTTGCTTTATACAGTTTGACATTACTGGGCCTAGTTGAATGCTCTATTATAGATTCATTAAAGCAAATCATAGAATGTTAGAAGTGAAATATTCCTTAGAGATCATTAAGTGCAAATCATTATTTATCTGCTAGGAACAGGCTGTATAGCAGAGTGGATAAGGTTACATTCTCTGAAGTCAGGCTAGCTAAGTTAGATTTCCATTTCTTCCACTTGCTACTTGGGTGGTTTTGGCCAGTTACTCAGCCTATTTCTTCATCTGTAAAATGGAACTAGTAATTTACCTACTTTCTGGGCTTACTGTGAGATGTTTAGATGAAACAATCTAGGAAAATCTTATATATAGCGTAGTGCCTGGCAGGTGTGGTAGACCTTTAGAAATGTTACTGATGATGATGATGATGATGATGATGAGCCTTCAGTAAATGTTACTGAATTCTACTTCTATTACTACTACTACTATATCAGGATTAAGATATAAAGATTATATTAAGATTACTATGGGCCATAATCATGTCATATTTGTTTGGTTCTTCTGGGGCAGCTGTTTTGTTTGCTCTCCATTAGATTCTTTTCTGCTCCCTCAATCTGCATAGCCTTAGTTATTCCCAAAATCAAAGTAATCCTTCCTGGGGCCTAAAGCCTATTTATGTTTAACTTAGGCAAATGAAATGAAATGAGCTTGGCCATAAAAAAGAAAGGTGAAAGGAAAATAATTTTACTATTGTAAGTGATTGTGCCTATTTTATTAAATGAGCCTATGAACCTATACTTCCTTGGATTAAGTGTGAGTTGGGATTCATGGATTCTCTGTTCCCTCAGTCTCAATTCCTATGTGTCTCTATTAAGAATAAATGTCTTGCTGGGCTGAATATATTTTTTATGTTTAAAGATATGTAAGTTTTGTATAAGGAAGCCTCTAAGCATAGCCTATTACTTCATCAGGTGTGAAACAAAAAAACAGCAACTAGTTGAAATGCCGAAGGAAACATAAGCTGCATTGGGCTTATTGTTTTATGGGAGATGGTTACCTTCCTAAAGGATTCTAACTCTTTTTAAGTTGTAAAACGTAATGCACATAAACTGAACAACAATAAGAAATATATAATATACACACAAATATATAAAATACATACAAAAAATGAACTACGAAACAGAATTTATCAACAAAGCAAAAACCTATGTAATCACCACCCTGTCAAGGAATATCACAATGCCAGCACCTTGGAAGCCTGCCTTACGCCTCCTCCCGTAAAGACAAGCTTATCGCCCAGTGTATGAACATTCTTTATACATGTTCCATGTGAGCTTTTAAAGAATGTTTATTCTGCAGTTGTGGAATTCTACATATGTGCATTAGGTCACACTTGCAGATTGAATCGTTCAAATCTGTATCCTACCGTTTTGTTTTCTTGGTGTACTCTTTGTTTTGGAGACGTACTGAAATCTCTCATGACCCTGGATATACGTATTTCTCCTAGTTCAGACAATTTTTGTTTTATAAATTTTGATGCTGTTTGATTAGGTGCATATAAATTTAGATTCTGCTGTCTTTCTGGTAAATTGAACTTTTCTAATTAGGAAGTTTTCCTTTATTTTTTCCTAAAGGCTACTTGGTCTAACATTAGTATAATAACATCAGTCTTCTTTTGGTTAGTGTTCATGTAGAATATCTTTTTCCATTCTTTTAACCTTCTGTCACTTTATTTTCTTTTCACATTTTGACAAATTTTAAACCTATGGAAAAGTTAAAATAATTGGCTAGTAAACATCCATATACCTGTCAACTGAGATATACCAGTTATTAACATTTTGCTCCATTTGCTTTCTCTTTAAACATACATTAAAAAAAAATGAGCTTTTTATTTTGGAATAGTTTTAGCTTTATAGAAAAGTTGCATCTAATGTATGGAGAGTTCTGGTACACCCTTCACTCAGTTTCCCCTAATATTATTTTATGTAACCTTGGTTCAGTTGTCAAAACTAATTAATACTGTTAACGCTGCCATTAACTAAAGGCTTCATTAGGATTTCACCAGTTTTTCTTTTTTTTTAATATGTCTGTATTTTTATAAATTTTTATTTATCTTTGGCTGTGTTGGATCTTCGTTGCTGCACGCAGGCTTTAGTTGCAGCTGGCGGGGGCTACTCTTTGTTGCGGTGCGCAGGCTTCTCATTGCAGTGGCTTCTCTTGCTGCAGAGCGCGGGCTCTAGGTGCGCAGGCTTCAGTAGTTGCGACATGCGGGCTCTAGGGCTCGGGCTTCAGTAGTTGTGGTGCATGGGCTTAGTTGCTCCATGGCATGTGAGATCTTCCCAGACCAGGGATAGAATCCATGTCCCCTGCATTGGCAGGCACATTCTTAACCACTGCGCCACCAGGGAAGTCCCACCAGTTTTTCCGCTGATGTCTTTTTGCTATTACAGGATCCTATCCACTATACTGCCTTGCATTTAGAATATAGTTTTTAAAATTTTTGAACCATTTAACAGTAAGTTGCAGACACCATGACAATTTACCTTTCAATACTTTAGCATGTAACCCCTAAGAACTAGGACACTATCTTGTATAATAATAAAATATATATATATATATATATATATATATCTATATCTTGCCCAAGAAATGTAACATTGGGCATATATTTTATATGCCCAGTGTAGTTTAGCAATAATATTAGGGTTTTTTTTTCAGGGTCTATTCAGAGATTAAGCATTACATTTTGTGGTCATGTCTCTTGATCTCCTTCACACTAGAACAGTTTCTCAGCTTTTCTTTTTTGGTCTTTCATCACAGTAACATTTTTGATGACTCCATGCCAGTTGCTAGTAAGTTTGCCTCACAGTCTGGATTTGTCTGTTTTCTCATGGTTGGATTCAGATTTTAAAATCTTGGCAAGACTACTACAGGGTGATATTTCCCACTGCATCATGTATTGATGATTGTCAGATTCATATATTGTTGGTGTGTTCCCATTACTGATGATACTTGATCATTTGGTTAAAGTAGTATCTTTAGATTTCTCCATTGAAAAAGCAGTCTTTCCCTTTTGTAATTAGTAAGTAGCCTGTAAGGTGATATTTTAAAATTTATGTGAATATCCTGTTTACCAGCAAACTTTCAGGAAATGGTAGCATTCATCGATCATCTTTCTGCCAGTAACTACACGGGTAGTTGTAATAGGGTGAGTTCTTAATTTTATCATTTCTTCTACATGTATTAGGTATCATTCTTCTATAAAGGTTTCCCTTTTGCTTCCATTTTTTGCCTTTCACCATTCTTTACAAAGCACTATGGACTGATGGGTTCTTTTTTTCATATATGCTATAATCTGTTACTATTGTTATACTTTGACTGCTCAGATTTTCTGGAGTTATCCAGTGGGAGCCCCGTTCAGCCTAGTTCCTGTGTGCTTTTGCTATCTCCCCATCAGTCTTGGAACATTTCTTTGCTTAATGGCACAAGCAGTTTCCTGTTCACCTTGTATTTTCCTGTCCCCAGAACAGGAATCAGTTTTTTCTCCAAGGACCTCTGCTTCATTTTAATGGAGAATGGTATTAAGAAAGCAAGATCTGGGTGTTTTGTGTGCTTATTGCTACTAAGTTCTGGGTTTTTTTTAGGCTTTTCCAACAGGCAGAGCTAAGAAATATGTATATATAAAAATCATAATTTTATCTAATACCACAATTCTTTCTTGCATTTTCCCTGAAAATATTTGTATCTTTCTTCTTACACAGTGAAAATTCTGGTTCCCAAGAACCTTGGTATATTTACTCATTTGCTCTGTTAATAATTTCAGACTTGCCAATGCAGTGCTACTATGAACAACAAATTTACTAAGTAGAGTTCAATATATATTTTTTGAAAAACAAATTTGCAATTCTTCGTGTCCTTAAGGTGTTTCTCACTAAGGGAAATAGTCAAAGCACTGTGTTTAAATGTTACTTGAATGAATTCCTTTTCATTTGTGGTTTTAATATAAAGTCATTTGTTTCTATTATTCAATTTTATGGGTTTTTCCCCTTTTTATTTATTTTTTGAATAAGTAAAGTACTTACACTGTTTGAAAGTCAAAACTACATCCATTCAGAGAATTTTTACTCTCTTGCACCACATTCCCATGTTCTATAGCTAATCATTTCACTAGTTTCTAGATTATCTTTCCTGTGTCTCTTTCTAAAAATAAACAAATATTTATTTATATGTACTTTACTTCCTCCTTTCTCATGTAAAAAGATGTTATCGATAATTATTTTATACCTTGCTTTTTTAAGTTTATTTTATACCTTGCTTTTTTAAGTTAACTTTATTTTTTGATAAATATATGTATATATTTATTTTTTTACTTTAGTTCATGGAGATCTCGTTCTTTGTCCTTTTCCTCCCTTGCCCCCTTCTGTCCCTCCTCTTCTCTCCGTTGTGTTATACTTTTGTAAAGGTGTACCGTAACTCATTCTGTTAGTTTCCTATGGATGGGCATTTAGGTGTTTCTAAGTTTCTGATATTTTATAGAGCCTGATATTTTATAGTGAGTACCTTTGTGCATATGTGGTTTTCTATTTGTGGAAGTGTATCTTAAGAGTAAATTTATGGAAGTTGGCTTGTAGGTCCAAGGGTAAATGCATATATAGTTTTGTTAGCAGATAATGGGTAAAAAAGCATATTAGGCAGAGGGTACAGCAGGTGTAAAAGCTCTGAGGCAGGGGCGTGTAGCTGGTGTGCTGAAGGGGTAGCAAAGAGGCCACATGAAGAAACAGGTCTAGAGAGGACAAGTGACCTGTCCAAATCCTATACATCAGTGGCAGAGCTGTGTTAGAGCCCTGGCTTCCATAGCTCCAGTCCATCGCAGCATACTTATTAAACAAGGAATGCATGCATGGGAAACAAGAATGTCTTTGACCAAGGCCAGCGATGTCAGGGCTGTTAGGTCAGAAGAGGGAGAAGTTTCTATGGACTTGAGTCAGATAAGACTTCACAGATGAGGTGTGCCATGAAAGATGATTAGGATTGGAGTAGCAGCTAGGAGAGCAGGGCCGCATTCCAAGCTTTTAGAACCAGGTGTGGATAAGGGCTAGGAGGTGAAAGCAAATGCATGGCTTGTTTGGGAGATAATGCCAGGAATGGAATGTTTATCTTGGAGGAATGAGAGAGAAATTGGAAACAGGTAAGTAAATTGGGCCTTATTTTAACAATTCTTAGATTCCAGGCAGAAATTCGAAGTTGATTTAATTACCTAGAGAGTCACTGCAGATTTTTAGGTGGGAATGAGATGATATGTTCCTTCATGTCTTTTACAGTTTGTGGTAGTTTTGTCTTTCGCTTGAAAAATTCATTCACTTAGTCATTCTGATGACTATTTACTAGATACTTATGTGCCTGGCTCAGGTAGGTTCTCAATGTTAGCTGATACTTTGTTATGCTATTTTCTCTCCTTAATATCTTTGGACATAACTTCACATCTGTATTAGAAAATACTTAGATGCCACCCAAGACTTACAGCATCAATTAAGTTTTCTAACTGCTCACGGCTATCCTTAAAGCTTAATTGATTATAAGGTAGGGTACCCCTCCCCCAACACACACATACACACGAAAAAAAAACAGGATAGGACAGGGTCCTTACTCCTAAGGGCTTAAGGAATGTGACAAAGGAGTAGTTAACTGCATTTTCACTTTGGAGGACTAAGTGGTGATTTGTTGTATCCCTTGTTTTCCTTATATTGGAGTTAGGTCTAGAGCTGTGCTGTCCAATAATTTAGCCACTTAACCACATGTGTCTGTAGAGGACTTGAAATGTGAGTAGTCTGCATTGACGTGTGCTGTAAAAGCGTAGAATACACTTCAGATTTCAAAGACTTATGACAAAGAGAACGTAAAATACCTCAATTTTATGTTGATTACATGCTGAAATAATTTGAATAAATTGGATTAAATATATTAAAGTTAATTTCATCGGTTTCTTTTTACTTTTTAAAAAGTAGCTTCTGGAGAATTTTAAATTGCATATGTGACTCGCATTTTATTTCTGTTGGACAGCATGGTCTATAGACAAACAGATTTAGGTTAAACGTTACTTCCTGTTGTATCATATGAAGAGATATGTAATATCAGTTTGTCCCACTCTTAGTGATGCTAAATTTGATACTTTCTCAAACTCTTCCTTTTAAAGATACATTTTGATCACTTGCAGAACTTTCCATTATAAAGATACATATTTTTAATCACTTTCAGAGTTTTTGTTGTAAAGATACATTTAAAAAAAACACTCTCAGGACTTTCCATTGTAAAGATACATTTTGAGTATTTCTCCAGAGTTAAGATCCGTTATTTCTTTTACAACTAGAAATCTGTAGAGTGACGTTTTGGCACTTTGCAAATGTCCTGTTCCCAATTTTTTACCTAATGGTTTTATTACCCCCGATCCTTTCTGAATAAATTATGTTGGAGACTGTGCAAAATGGTGATTTTCTAATGCCAAAATTATTAGCAAACCAGACTTGGGTTTGCTTACCTGCTGCACAGCAAAGCCAAGCTACTGACACTGGGTTGTGGTGAAGGAAAGTGCAGCATTTATTTGCGGGGTGCCAAGCAAGGATAATGGACAGGCAGCTTGTGCTCAAAAGACCGTAACTCCCTGATGGCTTTCAAGTACGAGTTTTTAAAGGCAACATTTGGGGTGAGGGTTGTAGCTCCTGGACTTCCTTCTGATTGGTTGGTGGTGAGGTAACAGGCTAATGTTTTGGGAATCTTAGTCATCAACTTTCTGGTTCCAGCTAGTCTGAGGTTTCTGTGCTTATGGTCAGCAGATCATCACCATCTTCTACCAGGTTGGGGGTCTTAGTTTCTGCAGAACAACCTGAAGATATGCATCAGATTGTGTGTGTATCCCTTTAGGAGGAGCTCGGCCTCTGTTTTATTGCTGAACTATTTGCTTTTCCTTTATTTTTGCATTCCGTCACTTCCTTAATTAGTAATTGCCTTAGTCTTAGCCCTTTAGAACTTAGGGGGAAGGCCTAGGAGACTAAAGCCATTTTCTACAAATAAGAAACAGGGAACATGGAGGGACTTTTGTACCTGAGAGTGCCCTGCAAGGTCCTGCTCGATTTCAGTCTCCCCTTTTCTTTGATACTACTCAGTCCTGAGGGAAAGAAGGGCTGGACAAGAAAGAGAAAGTTTTGGATAGAGTGGTTATTCGTAAACTCAGCAGGGGACTCTGTTTCAGGGGACTGGGTTTCAGTTACCATTTCTTTTCCATAAATAGTTGTCATTCTTCTATAAAGAAGAACATTTCTTTTTCTTCTTTCTCTTTTTCATTTATTTTTAGGTGAAAAAGCTGTGTGGCATGTGGATTGGTCACTTCATACAATAGATGTTTGATTAGAAAAGTTGGCACAAATGAAATTTTAAAATATGGAATCAGCTTACATGTGCAATGTTTGCTCATTCTTCAAAGGAATCTTATTGTAAATCTTTTTGCAAAGCTAGTAATCACTTAATTTCTGTTATAAACTTGAATTTTCATATATAGCACATTTATTCAACAAATTATTGAGTGCTTATTAACAGTGTTTCAAACACTGTGTTAAGCACTTGGAATAGAGTGGTAAGCAGAAGAAACATGGCTGTCCTTCATGTGGGATGCATCCTCACAGTTAAGAAGACAATGAGAGTTGTCTAGAACCTAGTGAGTGAAGGCAATTATGAAGCTGTATCTGAAGGATCTTGATTTGGGTGGTATTATATAGGCTTTTGCTAACAACCCTGTTCAAGTAAATGCTTTGAAGTTCAGAACCCTAAACAATCGTTCTCTATGGGTCTGATGAGAATATATAGTAGAGTTGGCAATTTCCGCCTGTTGTCTTTCTAGTATAAATAACATTGAATTTTTATTACAGACCCCTACCCTCAATGTGCAATTTTCTCTAATTTTATTCCTCTAGGAACATTTTCCTAGTGTTTCTGGCGTCCGTGCCTCTATAAGACATGCTCTAGAGGCATACTTCAGAAGCGCCTAAGACCCTGAAGATTCAGAGCAGTAGGGAGGCGATAACCAGCCAAGCCCTGCTTTGTTCACCAGATTCCATTTGGGCTGTGTAGGGAAGAAGCAGCACCACTTTCCCAGCATGCTCAGTGAAGTCCATGGAAGAGTAGGAGATTTCTAGAAGTTGTAAAAATCCTTAGAGACTTGGGACAACTTAGCATAGCTTGAACTTTAGGAAACCATCTTTTATTAGGTGGTCTCAAGCACGATATCTGTGCTGCAAGACCTTTCTTTCCGTCTCTGTTTTCAGGTTATTTGTGGGACTCATACCCTCTTGCTGAATTGGACCAGCAGCCCTGGGGATGATGAGAGGCCCCCACTACTTCTCAGTTACAAGGCATGGCGGAAATCTGTAGCCTTTTGAGTCCCCTAAGGAAAGGTCAAGTGACACTTAGCTAGATAAATGTTTGCTAGAGTTATCTCTTAAAGCAAAGGGATTTTTCCACCAAAGAGAAGTTTTCTTTTTATTTAACTTACATTATATCTTCAGCAGTATCTCCCTTCAGGTTAGTAAGACGGACATGCCCATAGTTAACTGTGTACCTGTCTTTAAAGAAATACACTGCTATGACCTCAGGTTCCAGAATATCTAGGCAACATTCTTTAGATGTTTCATTTTGGATTGAACCTAAGTTTAGAATCAGTCAGCTTATTGTTGAAAGGAAAAGGATATCCCAAGTGGCAAGAAAATACCTATTAACTATGAATTGGTTTGGAAATTACTTCTCTAAGTTTCCTGAGGATATTTCCTTCCTCAACACACACTCACCTCTGTTGCTTTCACTCATATCATCTGAAGATGAACAACATTTTATTTCCAGCTTGAGGTAGGGAGTAGGGTGATTTTACCCCCAGCTTTTGCTCTTTGGTTGGAATATCAAATCAATCTCCTCTTATAAGGAGCCAGGAAAAAGAAAACTGGGCTCAGGAAGAAAGCTGCTATCATTTCCCATATGTACTTGAAAAGGAGGCAACTGATTATTTCCTTCTGGCCTTGCTTGGCTGGTGAAAAGAGAAGAGCTGGCTTGGATGGAAAGGTGTCTCTATTCTTAACTGAAAATGTTGCACCCTGACCAAGTGAAACTTTATTTCTGGTGGCTGCCATTAATTTCCACCCTTTTGAAATCAAAACTCAAGAGTTTTGACTTCAGTTAAGAGTTTTAGATGGATCATCAAGGAGGCCTCAGTGGAAGGCAGAACAAACTCTTAGTACTGCAAGTTTCATTAAGGTAGAGGGTGACATGAAACCCCCCAGGCTGAAGCACCAGGTGTGTGGGAACATGCAGTGGGGAATGTGTTTAGCTGCTAGAAGAGGTGAAGGTTAGGGTAAGGCTGAAAAGGGGGAAGGCTGTGTGTCCCATCCGTTGTTTGGTAGGAGCTGATAACTAGAATGACTGCAGTGAGTCCTCTGCCTCCCACCAGCTGAAGCCTCTCTCTGCTTCTCTCCTTTATGGTGACCAACCCTCTTGGTTTGTCTGGGACTGTTCTAATTTTAACACTGAAAGTTTTCCATCCTGGGAAATCCCTTAGGCCAGGGCAAACTGGGATGATTAGTCACCCTGATTGAATTTTAAGGTGTTTGGGTAGCACATATGACAACTGAGAAACTGCCCCCAGTCTCCTCCCTCTGTTCTTCGTTTCTCAGAAAAGTGTTCAGGATGCCCTAGGGTATGTGCAAGATCCTTAATTTAAATAATAACGGTAGCTGCCATCAACTGCATGCCTACTATATGCCAAGTACATAATCTTGTTTAATCCTCAGGGTGACTATGGGGGTACGATAGTTTAAATCCAATTTTATGGAAGAGGAGACCAGAGCTGAGGACTGCGACAAGTTGTATTTTACAGGGTCAAACAACTAGAATGCAGCTGAGCCACATTTGTACTTTAGTGTGCCTGAATCGAAGCGCTGTCCTCTTTACACTAAATGAAGAACTTGCTGAATTTGATGGCAAATGGATAGCTACTCTGATTTAGAAACTGTGTGACCATCAGCTTCACCCGCTGCTTCCAAACTCATTACTGGTAGTGTAAGATTCTATCTATCTAGAGTAATATACAGAGCTAAAAGCTATGTAGGAAGCTGCAATAGCTACTTTAGTCTGACACCTGTAGCAGCCCCTGAATAATTATTCAATTCTTAAAGGAACTACTAAGTGCCTGGCACATAGCAGGTACTTGGTGAAGGGTAGCTGTGCTTCTTATTTTAATTTTGACACATGAGCTATAATCTTGAACTGAAATGTTTTAGCTAATGAATGTCAATTCAAACATTTTAATATAAAAATCACCAAAGATTCAGAGTATTAAGGAAAGAAAATAATACAGTTCTTGAGTTCAAAATTAGGCAAACACACACACAAAAACCCCTTTTTTTCTCCCACCAAGGAAAAGCTACCCTCTTAGTTATTTGATTTGCAATAGCTAGAGGACAGGCTTCCTTGCCATAATAGGTGTTACACATATAATGCTGAGATAGAAGCAGAAAATTCTCTTCTAGGGCTCCAAGCTATAAGTGCGTTTCAGGGGAAAATCTAATCTAGGGGCTCAGCGCTAAGAAACTCCTTTACAAAAATTGCTGGAAACTCTTAGTGTAATAATGGAAGTCCCAACTTGCAGGGATCACGTTGAGAGGTAAATGCCCTGGGTTATGTGGAGGCATGCAAGAAGATTTTAGGCTACTCTCAATAAAAATTCTTGATGTTTTTATGTAATCAATTCACACCTGAGAGTTGTGCCTTTACTAGAGAATGAAACATGGTTAAGGTCACATAATCTGTAGCTAGATTTGAGGAGGACTCAGATATAATGGAAGAGATGTGTGAATTGAGTTTAATCCAATTCAACAGTTGTTGTGCACCCACTAGTTTTCAAGGAGTGCACTGGATTCTGGGGATACAGGGAGAAGCAGCAGGTGCCCCCTGACCTCAAGGAGTTCACATGGAAGTAGAGGAGATAAGATATGTATAGAGGTAGTTTCTTCAGGACCAATCTGAAGTCTTCATAGGTGTCTTAGTCTGCCCAGAATTTCATAAAAAAAATACCACAGACTGTGTAGCTTACAGAAGAGATACTTATTTTCTCACAGTTCTGGAGGCTGGAAGTCCAAAATCAGGGTGCCATCATGGTCCAGTTCTGGTGAGGACTCTTCTTGGTTTGCAGCCTTCTCTCTGAGTGCTTACATGGCCTTTCCCTTCTTATAAGGCCAGCAGTCCTATTGGACCAGGATCCTACCCCTATTCTTTATTTAACCTTAATTACCTTCTTGAAGCCCTACCTCCAAATACAGTCACATTGGGAGCTAGATCTTCAGCATATGAATTTGGGGAGACACAATTCAATCCATAGCAGTAAGCTTTAGCCCACACCATAGCAAATATATTAACATGTACCCATACCTATGTTATATCCTTTTTTTTTTTCCTGTATACTAAGTGAAAGGATTTTAATAATTTTGCTTTTGAAATTATTTGAGTAATTTAATTTATGATTAGCTGCTGCTTCTCAGCAGTCATTCTTGTTTTTTTTTTTTCAAAATGAGAGAATTGTAATTTGTTTTCAAATGTAATAAAATATGTGTGAATTCCAAATTGGACATTCATGTGACAGGTATCATGCTAGGTTTTTGTGTTTAATTGAGCATTAACTAATTTCAACTTTGCAGTTTTTTTTTTTTGTTTTTTTGTTTTTTTTTGCGGTATGCGGGCCTCTCACTGTTGTGGCCTCTCCCGTTGCGGAGCACAGGCTCCGGACGCACAGGCTCAGCGGCCATGGCTCACGGGCCCAGCTGCTCTGCGGCATGTGGGATTTTCCCAGACCGGGGCACGACCCTGTGTCCCCTGCATCGGCAGGCAGACTCTCAACCACTGCACCACCAGGGAAGCCCCAACTTTGCAGTTTTTATATCTTGTAGTCAGTACTTTTTTCCAGGTCTCAAACACTTTGATAGGTTCTTGAAAAGCTTGTTAGACCCTACATATTGTCTATAATGCCGAATGGATAAAAGGGTGGGGATGTTTCATAGCTCTACTTTCACACTTCTAGATAGGTCACTCCCAACTCTACTCGCTCTTCCAAGCTCTTGTGCAGCATTCCCAGCTGTTGGCTGGGATGCCTCTCATGTCTCACTGGCACTGTAGATTGGCTGTGCTCCCAGCATCCTCTTCCCTTCTGCCTTGCCTCCTATTCTATTTTCCTTGCCATCTCTGTTACATTGACATTGCCACCTACCTGATAGGAGATGCAGAAGCCATGGCAGTGATCATCAGTGGTCTCCAAGTCCACCTGTATCAGGTTTCAGGCTGTTATCAGGATGACTACATGGGCATTGCCTGGGAACTTTATTATGGACACTGATTTCTATACCTCATCCCTGGAGTCCTGTACAGTGGTCTGGGGTGAGGCTTGGGAATTTGTTTTTTTAACAAGCCAATGTGCTGTCAGGTTTGGGAGGGTGTGGGTAGTATTGGTGGAATGAAAAAGAGATGTGATCGTAATAACAAGAACAGTGCTCCCCATATTATGATACCTTGAAATCCCATTGGATTTAATGTCCCAAATCAGAGGTTCTCAAAGGGCTCCACAGCTGTTTCCAAGATGCCCACAGGGTGTTGCCTTAAGGATGCTCAGGAGTATTCTACTCTGGCCTCTAGGTTTTGTGTCCCAGGTGTCCCAGGTGCAGAACTTTGGTGACTATTACTGTAACAACAGCTGTTACAGGAAGAAATTCTGCTGTCTTTTTATTTTCTCTCAAGTATGAGGCAAGCTCTTTATTTCCTCATAACACATCAGAGACCAGGTACAAAACTCTTAATGAAGCTTGCTAAAAGGGTAGCCCCAAACAGAATAACTGCTACTATGTACAGGCTGAGACTCATTCTCATTCTTGGGCCCCTCTATCCCGCTCTTGACATGTCCCTTCCATGAGGCTAGATAACAGCGTACCCTTCACTATAGGACTCACTCCAGGTATCCCCAGGGTAGGCATTCAGGCAAAACTAACTTTCAGCCCCAGAAAGAGAAGGAAGGTTTTTTCCTCACCTCACTTTTGAAGCCCACCCCCTGGGCCTGTATTTCTATTTCAGAATGACTGAATGAAATATCTATGCCCTTCAGGGAAAATTGAACCAGAGTTGTATTATGTGGCTGCACGAGGACAACCATATAGTGGTTTGATATCAAGATATATTCTGAAGTCTGGGTTATTCATTTAAATGATACTACCTGTCCCACTTCAGTAGCCTCATCCAGATTTAGATGTACCATTCAGTCCAATTCCTTATTTGTCTTTTCAACAAAGTTTCAAAATCCTTGCACACAGCCTCACTCAGGGTCACATTGTTACACATGCTGTGTGCACAATAAACAAGTTACCTGTCCTTCAGTTCACATAATAACCCTGTGAGGTAGTTTTTTCATCTTAAATTTGAACAAACAAAACAGAGGTTAAGCCACTTAACCAAGGTCAGGCTTTGAGGAAGTGGCATGCTGGGGCTTGAACTGAGGACTCTTGGTTCCAAATTTGTGAATTTATTATTAAACACTGAGAAACACTGAGGAAGTAGACTGGACATTGAGTCTGAGTGACAGAACTTGGAATAATAATGCCACTAATAAAAATGGGGCAAAAAATCAGAGGAGGTACGATGGAGGAAGAGGGAGGGAGATGGTGAAATAAGAGCCACTGGGCATCACTGGGTCCCTATCTCTTTATCACTGTGTCTTGGCTTGATGATTATCCTTCTGAACCATCTTCTTTGTTTCCAAGTTAATCACCATCCTTGACTCTCCAGGAGCCATGCACCAGCCCAGGCTGTGGTGAAGCAGCCTGTCCGGGGAGCCAGTGGCAGGACCACAGTCACAACGATTGTCCAGACTGGTGGGGACTGGAGCACCGGCCTCTTCAGTGTCTGCAGAGATAGGAGAATTTGTATGTTTTTTCTCTTCCTTTAAGTTCTCCTTCACTATTTTCTTTCCTAAGACACCAGTGGGTAGAAAAGCTGCATCAGGCACAAGGACAGAAATTAAATGGTTTCAGACTAACTAGACTAATATTCTAGTGACTCAAATACACTCCTTGGCAGGAAGGATCTTGCTTTTCAGGGATGTGGATGTTTTTATAAAATAAGTGATGACTTCAAAGGTTTTTTTAAATGACAAAATCCATTGCATGTAAAGACACACAAAATGGGCTCCCTTATCTGCAGCTGATGGAGTTTAAATTGGTACAAGCTTCCCAGTGAATGGTTAGTAACACCTATAAAAAGGACCTCAAGTGTTACGTAGCCTTCGACCCAGTAATTACAGTTTTAGGCATTTAGTCGAAGGAAATAAATCATGTGCAAAGATTTAGCAGCATCATTAAATGTTGCAGCGTTGGTTATTGTAGCAACAATCTGGAACAACCTAAATGTTCAGTGGGGGCTTCAATACAATGAATTATACAGCCATGAAAAGTCATGTTGTAGAATAATACTTCCTGAGATGGAAAAATGTTGGGATACAATTTTAAGTTAAAGAATCATATTGTAAAACCATGTACATTAGACATTAATTTGGGGGGATATTTAGAAAAATATCTGGAAGGATATAAATACAAATGTTTACAGCAAGTGTCTCCAGATGGTACGCTAATGAATAATTTTTCTTTTTGCTTATCTCTAGTATTTCTGTGAGGAAAGTGTAGTACTTTCCTCACAGAATAGTGAGGAAGACCAATCATTGAATAAGACCAATCATAAAAAGATGCTCCCTTTGTTTTTTTTTAATTAAGTTTTATTGGAGTATAGTTGTTTTACAATGTTGTGTTAGTTTCTGCTGTACAGCAAAGTGAATCAGCTATATGTGTACATGTATCCCCTCTCTTCTGGATTTCCTTTCCGTTTAGGTCACTGCAGGGCATTGAGTAGAGTTCCCCATGCTATACAGTAGGTTCTCATTAGTTATCTATTTTATACATAGTATCAATAGTGTATATATGTCAATCCCAGTCTCCCAATTCATCCCTTCCTCCCTCCCCGCCTTGTATCCATACGTCCATTCTCTATGTCTGTGTCTCTATTTCTGCTTTGCAGATAAATTCATCTGTATTGTTTTTCTAGATTCCACATATAAGTGATGTTATATGATATTTGTTTTTCTGACTTCACTCTGTATGAGTCTCTAGGTCTATGCACGTCTCTGCAAATTGCACAATTTTCGTTCCTTTTTATTATGGCTGAGTAATATTCCAATGTATATATGTACCACATCTTCTTTATCCATTCTTCTGTTGATGGACATTTAGGTTGAATAGCTCCCTTTGTTGATTGAAATCTTTTCAGACACTGGTTTAGATGTAAAGAAGTACCAACAACACTGCCCTCTAGCTGCATGATTTTCCACTGGGTTTGAAGTTCAAAGCACATTGATTCTATTTTTACCTTAGGACATTCGGACCCATCTCTGGTACCACATGTCAGTATCCTTTTCCAGGACCTGATGTTCTTGCCCTAGGGAGTAACTCGGTCACAGAATCTTTTTTTTTTTTTTTGCCGGGGGTGG
>NW_006789049.1:362294-380391 GCF_000442215.2 Lipotes vexillifer
GGGGGGGTGGGGGGCTGTCCGTTTTGATGGATGAGGGCCAGTCTCTTAAGTTCAACAGACTCTGGATCTGCTATTTTTGAAGAATATGGCTCCCCCACCCTTTAGAGGGTCTGGCAAGACCTGAATTTATCCTAAAGCCTCACAAGATGGATCAACCAGAGAGCTCTGAGCTGCTACCTGATCCACGTCCTTATTCAGCTGAGTCTTGGCTGAGGCAAAAACTCTACAAAATTTTTGGTGCTCTGATCATCCAAGCCTGAGCCTTCACTGTTTGCCTGGGCCTCACAGAGAAGAGACCGCCCAGCACCAAACACTACCCTCCATCGCTGTCCCTTTGACCATCTGACCCAGAGCTCAGCAGATTTCTTCCTGCCACAGCTACCCATGTGTACTTCTGACCAGACAATTATGGCAGCTGTTCTCTGAATCACTCAGGATTCTTCCTGGTTCTTGTCCACATTCTCTGACTTTGGTTGTCACCCAGTACTGTGGTACAGAGAAGGCAGAATAGCCACGTGGAGATGTGGAGACCTAGCCCCAGTTTGGGGAGTGGACCATTTTCCTTTCATAGCTTATAGTTGGTGGTTGGAGGGGTGAGGGTATCAGTGCATTTCCAAGTAGAGCAAAGCCTGGAACATAATGTAGTGGTTAGGAGAGCACATTTGTATTGGATATAGACCTTGCCCTGAATCTTAACTCTGCCTCTTACTGGCCATTTGACCTTGAAAAAATTCTCAGGGCCTTCATTTTTCCAGCTCTGAAATGGGGGTAAATAAAGGTGCCCACCTTAAAGATTGTCAAGATTAAAGCAGATAATGCATAGAACCCACTCTAGAACACTGGTTTGGAACATAACTGGATCAGAGTTTTTTTTGGTTGCATGCTATATATTGGGTTAAATAGTATCCCCTCAAAATTCATGTCCACCTGGAGCCTCTGAATGTGACCTTATTTGGAAATAGGTTCTTTGCATTGTTGTCAAGTTACAAAGAGGTTATAGTGGTTTAGGGTGGGCCCTAAGCCAGTGGCTTGTGTTCTTGTAAGAAGAGGGAAATTTGGACGTACACACAGAAAAGATGTGAAGACAGGCACAAATTAGAATAATGCATCTATAAGCCATGGAATGCCAAGGATTGCCAGCAACCACCAAAAATTTGGAGAGAGGCATGGAACAGATTTTACCCCAGAGCTTCCAGAAGGACAAAGCCTGCCAACACGCCAATTTCAGACTTCTAGCCTCCAGAATTCTCCAATGAGAGAATACTTTCTATTGTTTTAAGATGTCCAGTTTGTGGTATTTTGTTATGTCAGCCCTAGGAAATTAATACACAAGCAAACATAGGATTTCATTAGAAGGTTATGGGGTAGCTCACAAAATCAGGAAATCAACTAAAAGCTAAGCTTAGGAGGGACAAGATGCATTATCAGGAGATAGCTGAAAGTCTGGTCAACTCCAAACATTTTAATCCTTTTGCTTTCCTGTCTGAGAACTGCTGTTTCAGCAATGGAGCCCAATCTGCCTAGCCTAGGTCATGACTGCTGCTTGACTAGGCCAGGGCATTTAGAATGACAGTTCTCTTATTTCCCACAATAGGGAAGGGATAAATTCCTAAATTTACTATTGGGGTGTGTTACTATGAAAATTCCAACAAATATACAATAATGCACTTAGTAAATCGTAGGTATTAATGTCATTGTTGTTATAAATTTTTATTTTCCAGAGTGTTGAGAGCAAAGAGTAGAATCAGGAGACTTAGACTGGTTGCTGCCCAATCCCAAGAGTACCTAAAAAGTTGACCAAAGAAAGGACCACATGCCACCCCCTCAGCCTTAAACATTGTTTCACTGCTTAGTTCTGCGCTCCACCCCCATCAGTGTTCAGGAGACCAACCACATGGGTCTTCTGGGTCCCTGCTTGTCCACTGGAGAGCCCATTCTAGGGGCAAGAAGGAATGACATGTGGAGAATACAATATTCTTTACAGCTGGACGTGATCTGTGGAGGACAGGCCATGAATATACAGTACCGGCTGATCTCAAATGTACTGTGTCCTAATTGTTGTTCTCTGGATGGGCCTCCATTTTGTGACTGCTCATGGTATCTCTAAGCTAATGGTCTCACAAGAAAAAATTTATAGGCAGTATCAATGTGTACACTGGTGATCTGCACCATGATTCCCAGGATGCAGCTGGAGTATGAGTGCTCTGAGTCTTAGGTTTTTTTCCTTCCTTGTTTAAAAGGGCTACTTCATCCACAAAGTTTTATTTTAAGCAAATCACTGTGACAATAGTTGTGACAAACTTGGAAACAAAAAGGACATCTTCTTTCCACGACTTTGTTCCATGTCAGATTCCCATCTTGGGATAGTTTACCATTAAATGTTGAGAATTACTGCCACAATTTGTCATCCATTAAGCACAGGGTACATTATGAAGAGTGATAATTTCCATTTATTTTTGACATTTTGCTTCTTCATTCAATTGCACTTCTGTTTTTTAAACTGCCTGCCTCTTCCCACCTCTGTGCTTTCTTCTGAATTCACACTGCCCTGGGATGAGAAAATGGGTGCTTTTGTGTCCTTTGAGGATGTGGTTTCTGAAAGCTCAGATGTGAAGCTGAAGTGGAGGTGAAATAAGTGGCTATGAAATGGCCTTGTGGGTGAAAGGCTGGCTGTTCCAGCTGGGGATGTTTGTGATGTTGTCCCAGAGGAGGTTTATGTGGAAGGTGTAATCAACACTGGTTTGTAATTCAGCCAGCCTTTACTGAGTTCCTACCTATGTATGGTCATGTGATAGGCGCTACAGATATAATAGTGACTCTGACAGAGACGGTCTCTGAGAGTACATAGGCAATAAGCAAAAAGACAAAATAATTGCAGTGGTGCTGAGTGCTGTGGAGGAAGTAAACAAGGTGTTTTGAAAGGAAATTACAGGGGGCAAAGGATGGCCTCTCTGAGGAACTGACTTAAGCTGATACCTAAGAGATGGGAAAGAACCAGCCACTAAAATCACCTTTCCTGTGGAGGCACCACAAGCACCTGGCAGTAAAGGGCTTTGTGTGGACGAGGAGCCATCAGAGGCCCAATGTGGGTAGGGTGGAGCAGTCCAAGAATTTCTTTGGTCTTCTGGAAGAGGACGGAGGCGTGAAAAGGCCTCAGACTGGGATTCGTGTCCTTCAACTGTATCTTGGGTAAACTGTACACTGCAGTCTGAAAGCAGGGACCACTGGTCCTGCTCACTGGTCTTGCCCAGCGGAGCACCTGACCAATAGAAGGCGCTTATGAATATTTCCTGAACGACACATCTATGAATGAATTTTAACCTGTATTCTCACTTGCTTCCTTCTTTCCTGCACTTCATTGAAACAATCACAAAGACTTAGATTCAGAAGGGATATTGGGGTCAGCTGGCCTGGCCCCTCACCAGCTTGTCTAAGTCCCCTCTGTAGCAAGCCTGGTAAGGACCTGACAGCCTTGGCTTTCTGAACATTTCCAGGGAGGAGGGCTCCTCTCCCTTGGAGCCATCTCAGTGCTTTAAAAAAAAAAAAAAAGGTTTTTAATAGGTTACCAGGTACGTGATGCAAAATTCAAAAGTACCTACCCCTTAGGTATATGAAAAGCAGCAACTCCATCCTTGCTCTCCTGCCCTGCCCAGTTCTCCTCAGAGGCCACCACTCTTACCTGAGCCCCAATATAGTCTATATGCTTATAAATATATAAAAAATTTTAATGAAAATAGATTAATCTTTTTATTATAAAAGTATCATATAATCATGGTAAAAAAGAAAAATGCAAAAGGCTATAAAAGAAGAAAGCAGTATCCTGTAATCCCGGTGTTGTAGATATACATTGTTAATATTTTGGTATGTATCCTTCCAGATTTTTTCTGTATATGTGGTATATATAATTGACACAAATAATAGAATTGTAAACACACACAGTTCTGCATCTTTATTTTGTTTTAATTTAACAATATAGGTGACCATATTGTGCAGACCATATCAACACTTCTGAAGCTAATATTTTAAATTGCTGCATAGATTCCATTGTATGAATGTACCATAATTTATTTATTTTTTAATTTTATTATTATTATTTTTTAATATCCAAACTTCAGGCAAGTTCCTCTTTTTTTTTTCCTGAAGATGTTGGGGGTAGGAGTTAATTAATTAATTAATTAATTTTTGCTGTGTTGGGTCTTCGTTTCTGTGCGAGGGCTTATTCTAGTTGTGGCAAGCAGGGGCCACTCTTCATCGCGGTGCGTGGGCCTCTCACTATTGCGGCCTCTCTTGTTGCAGAGCACAGGCTCCAGACGCGCAGGCTCAGTAGTTGTGGCTCACGGGCCTAGTTGCTCCGCGGCATGTGGGATCCTCCCAGATCAGGGCTCGAACCCGTGTCCCCTGCATTAGCAGGCACATTCTCAACCACTGCGCCACCAGGGAAGCCCCCATGATTTATTTATCCAAAAATTCTTATTAGTGGATCTTTATGTGGTTTCCAGACTTTTTGCTATTGAAACCAATGCTTTGTGAGTATTCTTATATAGGTGCCATTTTGTATGTGTGTGAGGTATCTGTTGTATAATTGCTGAGGGGTAAACCTACTGGTCAGATAGTACGTACCTTCTTAAATCTTGATAGATGTTTCCAAATGGCTCTCCATTTAGAAGCTGTACTAATTTGCACTCCCACCCACAATGTATGAGCATGCCCCATTCCTTATTTATTTATTTATCTATCTATTTATTTATTTATTTATTCTTGGCTGAGTTGGGTCTTCTTTGCTGCATGTGGGCTTTCTCTAGTTGCAGTGAGTGGGGGCTACTCTTCCTTGCAGTGCATGGGCTTCTCATTGCAGTGGCTTCTCTTGTTGCGGAGCATGGGCTCTAGGCGTGCGGGCTTCAGTAGTTGTGGCTCATGGGCTTTAGAGCGCAGGCTCAGTAGTTGTGGTGCACGGGCTTAGTTGCTCCACAGCATGTGGGATCTTCCCCGACCAGGGCTCGAACCCGTGTCCCCTGCATTGGCAGGAGGATTCTTAACCATTGTGCCACCACAGAAGCCCCCCATTCCTTTTTTTTTTTTTTTTTGCCGTACGCAGGCCTCTCACTGTTGTGGCCTCTCCCGTTGCAGAGCATAGGCTCCGGACGTGCAGGCTCAGCGGCTATGGCTGATGGGCCTAGCCGCTCTGTGGCATGTGGGATCTTCCCGGACCGGTGCACGAACCCGTGTCCCCTGCATCGGCAGGGGGACTCTCAACCACTGCGCCACCAGGGAAGCACCAGGAACACATGAATATGTTCACTTTATTAAAGTAATGAAACATTACAGAAAAGGGATCCATGTCACTCTTTTTTATTAAACGAATCTGGAGTGTTTTCTTCCAGATCTTTTTCTCTGTATTTACATGTGCATCTATTAGTAACATATACTATTGCTTCGTAACTTTTTAAACAAAGTGTAAATGGTATTATGCTGTAATATCACTATGCGATTTGATTTTTTTAACTCAAAATATATCTTAGAGATTTATCTCTGTTGGTACTTAATTGATCTTTCACTGCGTTCTTAATTATTCCCTAGTATGATCTGCACCATCATGGTTTATTTACACGTTTGTCTATTAATGTACTCTTATTTTAAATTTGAAGCCACAAATAATGCTGCAGTGGTTATCCTTGTACTGGCCTCTTTGTGTGCATGTGTAAGCATTACTCTAGGGTAGATGCTAACAAGTGGAGTTACTGAATCCCAGAGTTTTTAAAATTTTACGAGATTCAGCCAAGTTGCTTTCCAAAGTGACTGTGCCAATTTCCATCTCCATCAGTGTATGGAGCACCTATTTCTCTGTGGTGCCCCACAGCATTTGACATGCTCTAAAAACCTTAGAGTGTGGCCAGCCCTGAACCAAGATGGCAGAGTAGAAGGACGTGCTCTCACTCCATCTTGTGAGAACACCAGAATCACAACTAGCTGCTGGACAATCATCAACAGGAAGACACTGGAACTCACCAAAAAAGATACCCCACATCCAAAAACAGAGGAGAAGCCACAATGAGATGGTAGGAGGGGCACAATCACAGTAAAATCAAATCCCATAACTGGTGGGTAGGTGACTCACAGACTGGAGAACACTTATACTATAGAAGTCCACCCACTGGAGTGAAGGATCTGAGCCCCACATCAGGATTCCGAACCTGGGGGTCCAGCAACGGGAGGAGGAATTCCTAGAGAATCAGACTTTGAAGGCTAGTGGGGTTTGACTGCAGGACTTCGACAGGACTGGGGGAAACAGAGACCCCACTCGTGGAGGGCACACACAAAGTAGTGTGCACATCGGGACACAGGGGAAGGAGCAGTGGCCCCAGGGGAGACTGAACCAGACCTACCTGCTAGTGTTGGAGGGTCTCCTGCTGAGGCGGGGGTGGGTGTGGCTCACTGTGAGGACAAGGACACTGGCAGCAGAAGTTCTGGGAAGTACTCCTTGGTGTGAGCCCACCCAGAGTCTGCCATTAGCCCCACCAAAGAGCCCAGGTAGGCTCCAGTGTTGGGTTACCTCAGGCCAAACAACCAACAGGGAGGGAACACAGCCCCACCCATCAGCAGTCAAGCAGATTAAAGTTTTACTGAGCTCTGCCCACCAGAGCAACAGTCAGCTGTACCCACCACCAGTCCCTCCCATCAGGAAACTTGCACAAGCCTCTTAGGTAGCCTCATCCATGAGAGGGCAGACAGCAGAAGCAAGAACTACAGTCCTGCAGCCTGTGGAACAAAAACCACATTCACAGAAAGATAGACAAGACGAAAAGGCAGAGGGCTATGTAGCAGATGAAGGAACAAGATAAAACCCCAGAAAAACAACTAAATGAAGTGGACGTAGGCAACCTCCCAGAAGGAGAATTCAGGCTAATGATAGTGAAGATGATCCAGGACCTCGGAAAAAGAATGGAGGCAAAGGTCGGGAAGATGCAAAAAATGTTTAACAAAGACCTAGAAAAATTAAAGAACAAACAAACAGAGATGAACAATACAATAACTGAAATGAAAACTACACTAGAAGGAATCAATAGCAGAATAACTGAGGCAGAAGAATGGATAAGTGACCTGGAAGATGGGATGGTGGAATTCACTGCTGTGGAACAGAATAAAGAAAAAAGGATGAAAAGAAATGACAGCCTAAGAGACCTCTGGGATAACATTAAACGCAGCAACATTCGCATTATAGGGGTCCCAGAAGGAGAAGAGAGAGAGAAGGACCTGAGAAAATATTTGAAGAGATTATAGTCAAAAACTTCCCTAACATGGGAAAGGAAATAGCCACCCAAGTCCAGGAAGCGCAGAGAGTCCCAGACAGGATAAACCCAAGGAGAAACACACTGAGATACATAGTAATCTAATTGACAAAAATTAAAGACAAAAAAAAATTATTAAAAGCAACAAGGGAAAAAAGACAAATAACATATAAGGGAACTCCCATAAGGTTAACAGCTGATTCTCAGCAGAAAGTCTACAAGCCAGAGGGGAGTGGCACAATATATTTAAAGTGATGAAAGGGAAGAACCTACAACCAACATTACTCTACCTGGCAAGGATCTCATCAGATTCGACAGAGAAATCGAAAGCTTTGCAGACAAGCAAAAGCTAAGAGAATTCAGCACCACCAAACCAGCTCTACAACAAATGCCAAAGGAACTTCTCTAAGTAGGAAACACAAGAGAAGAAAAGGACCAACAAAAACAAACCCAAAACAATTAAGAAAATGGTCGTAGGAACATACATATCGATAATTACCTTAAACGTGAATGGATTAAATGCTCCAATCAAAAGACAAAGGCTTGCTGAATGGATACAAAACCAAGACCCATATATATGCTGTCTACAAGAGACCCACTTCGGACCTAGGGACACATACAGACTGAAAGTGAGGGGATGGAAAAATATATTCCATGCAAATGGAAATCAGAAGAAAGCTGGAGTAGCAATACTAATATCAGATAAAATAGACTTTAAAATGAAGAATTTTATAAGAGGCAAGGAAGGACAGTACATAATAATCAAGGGATCAGTCCAAGAAGAAGATATAACAATTTTAAATATATATGCACCCAACATAGGAGCACCTCAATACATAAGGCAACTGCTAACAGCTCTAAAAGAGGAAATTGACAGTAACACAATAATAGTGGGGGACTTTAACACCTCACTTACACCAATTGACAGATCATCCAAAATGAAAATAAGGAAACAGAAGATTTAAATGACACAACAGACTAGATAGATTTAATTGATATTTATAGGACATTCCATCCAAAAACAGCAGATTACACTTTCTTCTCAAGTGAGCATGGAACATTCTCCAGGATAGATCACATCTTGGGTCACAAATCAAGCCTCAGTAAATTTAAGAAAATTGAAATCATATCAAGCATCTTTTCTGACCACAACGCTATTAGATTAGAAATGAATTACAGGGAAAAAACCGTAAAAAACACAAACACACGGAGGCTAAACAATTCGTTACTAAATAACCAAGAGATCACTGAAGAAACCAAAGAGGAAATCAAAAAATACTTAGAGACAAATGACAATGAAAACACGATGATCCAAAACCTATGGGATGCAGCAAAAGCAGTTCTAAGAGGGAACTTTATAGCTATACAAGCCTACGTCAAGAAGGGAGAAAAATCTCAAATAAGCAATCTAACCTTACACCTAAAGGAACTAGAGAAAGAAGAACAACCAAAACCCAAAGTTAGCAGAAGGAAAGAAATCAAAAAGAAACAAAGAAAACAAGAGCAAAGATCGATAAAACTAAAAGCTGGTTCTTTGAGAATATAAACAAAATTGATACACCTTTAGCTAGACTGATCAAGAAAAAGAGGGAGAGGACTCAAATCAATAAAATTAAAAACGAAAAAGGAGGAGAAGTTACAGACACCGCAGAAATACAAAGCATCCTAAGCAACTACTACAAGCAACTCTATGCCAATCAAATGGACAACCTGGAAGAAATGGACAAATTTTTCAAAAAGTATAACCTTCCAAGACTTAACCAGGAAGAAATAGAAAATATGAACAGACCAATCACAAGTAATGAAATTGAAACTGTTATTAAAAATCTTCCAACAAACAAAAGTCCAGGACCAAATGGCTTCACAGGTGAATTCTATCAAACATTTAGAGAAGAGCTAACACCCATCCTTCTCAAACTCTTCCAAAAAATTGCAGAGGAAGGAACACTCCCAAACTCATTCTATGAGGCCACCATCACCCTGATTTCAAAACCAGGCAAAGATACTACAAAAAAAGAAAATTACAGACCAATATCATGATGAATATAGATGCAAAAATCCTCACTAAATACTAGCAAATAGAATCCAGCAACACATTAAAAGGATCATACACCATGATCAAGTGGGATTTATCCCAGGGATGCAAGGATTCTTCAATATACACAAATCAATCAATGTGATACACCATATAAAGAAACTGAAGAAGAAAAACCATATGATCGTTTCAATAGATGCAGAAAAAGCTTTTGACAAAGTTTAACACCCATTTACGATAAAAACTCTCCAGAACGTGGGCATAGCGAGAACCTACCTCAACATAATAAAAGCTATATATGTTAAACCCACAGCAAACATCATTCTCAATGGTGAAAAACTGAAAGCATTTCCTCTAAGATCAGGAACAAGACAAGGATGTCCACTCTCACCACTATTATTCAACATAGTTTTGACATTCCTAGCCACGGCAATCAGAGAAGAAAAAGAAATAAAAGGAATACAAATTGGAAAAGAAGAAGTAAAACTGTCACTGTTTGCAGGTGACATGATACTATACACAGAGAATCCTAAAGATGCCACCAGAAAACTACTAGAGCTAATCAATGAATTTGGTAAACTTGCAGGATACAAAATTAATGCACAGAAATCTCTTGCATTCCTACACACTAATGATGAAAAATCTGAAAGAGAAATTAAGGAAACTCTCCCTTTTACCATTGCAATAAAAAGAATAAATACCTAGGAATAAACCTACCTAGGGAGACAATTGACCTGTATGCAGAAAATTATAAGACACTGATGAAAGAAATTAAAGATGATACCAACAAATGGAGAGATAATCCTTGTTCTTGAATTGGAAGAGTCAACATTGGGAAAAGGACTGTACTACCCAAAGCAATCTGCAGATTCAGTGCAATCCCTATCAAATTACCAATGGCATTTTTTACTGAACTGGAACAAAAAATCTTAAAATTTGTATGGAGACAAAAAAGACCCCGAATAGCCAAAGCAGTCTTGAGGGAAATAAACGGAGCTGGTGGAATCAGACTCCCTGACTTCAGACTATAATTCAAAGCTACAGTAATCAAGACAGTATGGTACTGGTACAAAAACAGAAACAAAGATCAATGGAACAAGATAGAAAGCCCAGAGATAAACCCACGCACCTATGGTCAACTAATCTATGACAAAAGAGGCTAGGATATACAATGGAGAAAAGACAGTCTCTTCAATAAGTGGTGCTGGGAAAACTGGACAGCTACATGTAAAAGAATGAAATTAGAACAGTCCCTAACACCATACATAAAAATAAACTCAAAATGGATTAGAGACCTAAATGTAAGACTGGACACTAAAACTCTTAGAGTAAAACATAGGAAGAACCCTCTTTGACATAAATCACAGCAAGATCTTTTTGATCCATCTCCTAGAGTAATGGAAATAAAAACAAAAATAAACAAATGGGACCTAATGAAACCTCAAAGCTTTTGCACAGCAAAGGAAACCATAAAGAAGATGAAAAGACAACCCTCAGAATGGGAGAAAATATTTGCAAATGAATCAATGGTCAAAGGATTAATCTCCAAAATTTACAAGTGGCTCATGCAGCTCAATATTAAAAAAACAAACAACCCAATCCAAAAATGGGCAGAAGACCTAAATAGACATTTCTCCAAAGAAGACATACAGATGGCCAAGAAGCACATGAAAAGCTGCTCAACATCACTAAAGATTAGAGAAAGGCAAATCAAAAGTACAATGAGGTATCACCTCACACCAGTTAGAATGGGCATCATCAGAAAATCTACAAACAAATGCTGGAGAGGGTGTGGAGGAAAGGGAACCGTCTTGCACTGTTGGTGGGAATGTAAATTGATACAACCACTTTGGAGAACAGTATGGAGTTTCCTTAAAAAACTAAAAATAGAATTACCATATGATCCAGCAATCCCACTACTGGGCATATACCCAATGAAGATCATAATTCAAAGAGACACATGCACCCCAATGTTCATTGCATCACTATTTACAATAACCAGGTCATGGAAGCAACCTAAATGCCCATCGACAGGTGAATGGATAAAGAAGTTGTGGTACATATATACAATGGAATATTACTCAGCCATAGAAAGGAACGAAATTGGGTCATTTGTTGAGACATGGATGGATCTAGAGACTGTCATACAGAGTGAAGTAAGTCAGAAAGAGAAAAACAAATATCGTATATTAACACATATATGTGGAACTTAGAAATATTGTACAGATGAACCGGTTTGCAGGGCAGAAATAGAGACACAGATGTAGAGAACAAACTTATGGACACCAAGGCGGGTTAGCGGCAGGGGGTGGTGGTGGTGGTGGGATGAATTGGGCGATTGGGATTGACATGCATACACTGATGTGTATAAAATTGATGACTAATAAGAACCTGCTGTATAAAAAAATAAATAAAAGTAAAAAAAAAACCTTAGAAAAATTTGGCATTCTTATATGTAATAAATGGTTTCTGATCGTCTTAGTATGCAATTCCCTGATTACTAACGACAGTGAGCAGCTTTTCATTTTTGTTCTTGGCCATTTGTATTTCTTCTTTACCTGTTCATGTGTTGTGTTCATTTTCTTCTTCTGTTTAATCCTTGGTATATTGATTTGCAGGAATTCTTTCTATGTTCTGGATACTTATCCTTGGTCTGTGATTTATTTAGCAAAATTTCCTCCTACAGCCCCCTGAAGACAAAGGATTCCATCATCCTACCCTTGTGCATCTCTTGTTTAGGACAGTGTTTATCCCACAGCACTCCATCTCGGTACACCTGACCCAAGGATCTTTCCTAAAGAAGTTGCATGATTTCAGACTCTCCACAGGAATAAATACCAAACAGTGGTAGTGAGGACACTGTCTTAGAACACACAAGTCCACAATTGTTTACTAGTTAAATACATAAAACATGAGAACATTTGGGCATATGTGGTATGTGTAGTAGTTAAGACTTTGGAGCCAGACTACTTGAGTTCAAACGTGACCTCTGCCCCTTCTTAACAAATGTATGAATTTGGGAAAATGGCTTAAGTCCTCTGGGCATTAGTTTGGTCATCTGTAAAATGGGCCTAATAATAGTAAATTGTATAGGATTGTTGTGAGAATTAAATGAGTTAATAAATGTAAAGTACTTTTAGCAGGGCTTGGCACATGGTGAAATCTGTATAAATATTATCTATTATATAATAAAACTTTGGCTTTTATAGTATTTTTTTTTCTGTCCCAAGGTAATTGAATTTTGGGTGTGTTTCCTCAGTATCTAGTACTCCCTCATAATGAACACTTAGATAACCTGGATATACAAATGGAAAGGCTTAAAAATAAAATTAACAGCATGTGTTATATGAGTCATAAAAATAAGGTACAGGAGTTTCAGTGCACAAAACAACTTCTTTACGATATGCTTATTGAGGATGGTGAGCATTTCTCTCTGCCAGTTAAAGTGGTGCAGCTCAGGCAATTGGGTAAATACAATGTATTACTCACTTAGCTTGCTAGCTTTATAATTATGCAACTTTTGATTAATTTTTTATTTGCAGGGATATACACTACAGTATTTTGTAATTCATGCGTAAGTTTTTTTTTTTTTTTTTTTGGTACGCGGACCTCTCACTGTTGTGGCCTCTCCCGTTGCGGAGCACAGGCTTCCGGACGCGCAGGCTCAGCGGCCATGGCTCACGGGCCTAGACGCTCCGTGGCATGTGGGATCTTCCCGGACTGTTTTTTTGTTTGTTTTTTTGTGGTACGCGGACCTCTCACTGTCGTGGTCTCTCCCGTTGTGGAGCACAGGCTCTGGACACGCAGGCTCAGCGGCCATGGCTCACAGGCCCAGCCGCTCCGCGGCATGTGGGATCTTCCCGGACCGGTGCACGAACCCGTGTCCCCTGCATCGGCAAGCGGACTCTCAACCACTGCGCCACCAGGGAAGCCCCATGCATAAGTTTTGATTGATTTTTATGTGCCATGATTTCAAAGTCCCCTAATTCAGGGTTGTATACAATATTACCACTCTGAACTCACTGCACGTTCATGGGCCATTTGCTGTCCTCTGACCTGTTTATACCAGTTGTCAGTGCTGAGTGGGACCTGCTGATCTCTCTAGGAGTAATGATTTTTAAAAATGTGGGACAAAACATCCCAGACTTAATCAAGGCTGAATTTAGTGTTTGCTTTGGGCCAAGTGATGCCTATAATACATGATTTCGTGATTTTCTTTAGATTCCTGATGAAATAGATTTTCTGTTCCTCAGATAGGCTGCTCCTTGTCCCCCTCCCCCCTCCAGTCCTCATGCCCTCCGTGCACATGTGTTACCTCACCTCTTATATGAAACTGGAGAAGTCCAGAGTCCAGGCACATCCCCTGGAGGTTCTAAGATAAAACAGCATTCCTAGATTTCTGCTTCTTTGTCACTGAATTTGGGAGTGGGACTCTGCACTCCTCACTGTTGAAGAGGGAGAGAGGGATGAGGCAACAAAGACAGGTGTTTGACAAGGAATTCTTCTAGTATGCTAGCGACATGGTATGTGAGCCTTTGTGTCTGGTGCACTAGAAGGCTATGAACACTACCATTTCACACTCATTAGAATGGATAAAATAAAAAAGGCTGACAATAGCAAATGTTGGTGAGGATGTGGAACAACAAACTCTCATACATTGCTGGTGGGAGGGTAAAATGGTACAAATACTTTGGAGAACTCTTTGTAAATTTCTCGTAAAATTAAACATAAATCTACCCCATGACCTAGCAATTCCATTTCCAGGAATCCACCCAAGTGAAATGAAAATATTTGTCCACGTAAAGACTTGTATATGAATATTCATAGTGCTTATTCATAATAGCAAAAAATGGAATAAACGGAAGAGTGGACAATTTGTAGAACATTTATACATTGGTAATACTACTCAACAATAAAAGGAACAAACTGCAGATATACATAACAACATAGATGAATCTCAAGAACATGATGTTGAACAAGAGAAGTCAGATACAAAAGTAAACATGATTCCACTTATACGAAGTCCAAATTGAGGTAAAACTCATCTATGGAAATAGAAATCAGAATAGTGATATGTCTGGAGTGGGGGTGGGAGGACTGGGATTGTCTGGGAAGGGGCACATGGGAACTCCCTGGGGTGATGGCAGTGTTCTACATGTTTGGTTACGTGGGTGAATATGATTGTCAAAACTCATCCAACTGAACATTTATGATCTGTGCATTTTCTTGTTTATAAATTATGCCTCAATAACATATTTATTGAATACATTTTTAAAGGTTATGGTTAGTTTTTTTGCTCTTTCGTAGTTCAAATTATTTGTATTCGTCAAGGTTGTCATCTTTTGCAATGATATAGCATCTTAATCGTTTACCAGGGGTTCTTAACCTGTGGTCCAGTGATAGTTTTCAATGGATCCTTGAACCCCGTGAAATTGAATGCACAATTTTGCATGTCTGTGTTCATGTATTTTTCTCTCCCCTTCAGGAGCAAGTTCATAGCTATCACCATATTCTCAAAAGGTTCCGTGACCCAAAACGTATTTAAAAGAGAACTTCTGTGTTAATGGTTCATGCAGGATGTGTAGGAAACAATCTCAGTAGTTAAAGATGAATGAATGAATAAATGACCAACTATTTCCAGCTGATGTTCAAGGAACCAAGCCTCTACTAGTTTACAGATTAAAACTGGCAGATGTCAGTGGCTCCATGAAACTGCAAACATTAGAGAAAACTTCTGGCCTGAGAAATAGAATAAAGTCCTTATAAGAACAGCAGGCAGAATCAGTGTACCATATAAGAGCTTTCAATCACATTTATAGAAAAAGATGCTTGCTATTCAAAAGTATCATATACTGTGTCTATTTTAAATATTGAAATTAGATGAACATAAGAGAAGCAACAGTTATGTTTCAACTATAAAAAATTATTTAATGCTTTTCTCTTGACAGAAAAAACAGTTACTGTAGTGAATGTTAACAGAATTGTAGCAGGTTCAGCTTTGCCAGTGTTTAACAAAAGAAGACAATTTTGATGTGGCTCAGTTATGGCAATTCTCATACAGTGAGTTTTGCAAATTGGTTATTCAGTCTCAGTCCCTGATTGCAGGGGGACAATGCAGTATTAAATTGATGGCATAGGGCTATAAATGCTCTTTGAGATGTGAAGTTGCTCCAAGCACAACTGAGAACCTGAGCTTGCTTTTATGTGGTTATTGACAGGTTTCTGTGGTCTCTTTTGTCCCATGTGTCTTGAGTGTGACATCGCCAGACATTATGGAGAGTGTTTTTGTTGGCCATTGTTACCTGGGTCCACCTTTGCACTAAGAATTGGCACCAGAGAGAGACATAAAATACGGGTAAGTGTGTTTGGATGTATATGTGAAGCTGGATCTGTATGAGAACCTGGATGCCTTTCAAACCTGTGATTTTTTTTAAAAAATGAGGTGTGGGTGAGGATGCTTAAAAACACCACACTTAGTGGAATATTTTGAGAAAGGAAAGGGAAGAAATTTCTGATTTCATTTGTTACTAGGATGTATATTAATGAAAATGGCACATTGTGAAGGGTATTTCCAAGGGGGACCTATTATAATGTAGATTGTAGGCCACTTCTGTTTCTCTGTCTCTTATTACGTCCAGAGAAGATGATACGTAGAAGTGCACCAAATTTGGAGGATACACTTGGGATAATCTCACTTAAAATGTAGCCCATCAGCATATACAGAATTCACTTTGGGGGTTCCCTGGGCACCCTTCAAAGAGCCAGACAATTTCCAGTGCAGCTGAGACTGAGGTACAATGAGAGATTGAGGACAGACATGTCATACCTACTAAGATGTGGACAGATAAAAAGGCATCTTTTTATTTTATTTGTTTTTTTTATTGGAGTATAGTTGCTTTACATTGCTGTGTTAGTTTCTGCTGTACAGCAAAGTCAATCAGCCACACGTATACATATATCCCCTCTTTTTTGGATTTCCTTCCCATTTAGGTCACCACAGAGCACTGAGTAGAGTTCCCTGTGCTGTACAGTAGGTTCTCATTAGTTAAAGGCATCTTTTTATATATTCATGTGAAATGATCCCTAAGATATATTTTTAAGTGAACAAAAGAGTAAGGCGTATAAGTATGTAACGATTTACTTAAGAAGAATATATATATGTAGGTAAAATGTAATGTGTATATATCTGTATGTATCTATATATTTGTCTAGACATAGAATTTATCTGGAAGTGTATATAAGAACTACCAACAACAGTAGCCCCCTGACAGGTAACTGGGTGGCTGGTGAGAGCTGTAGAAGGGGGGGATTTACTTTTTATTTCCTATCCCTTCTTACTGTGGGAATTTTGGACCATATGCATTTATTACTCCAAAAAAGTAAATAAAATAATTATAAACATTAAGTTCTAAGAGGAAATAAAAAGATGTTGACAGAGAATTTTCTGTCAGTGAGACAGTGGTTTCAGGTATGAAGTCTTGAGGGCAGGTCTCTGAATTGCAAGGATCGATTAGCAGTCGAGCTGCTTGGCACTTGGGTAACGCAGTGGAGTTGTGTCCCTGGGCGATGACTTCAGGGTGGTGGCAGATCTTGGGGGCAGTGGGTGGGATGGGCCATGAGGTAATACTGCGGAGGTTCCTGGGAAAGGGAACTGAGCCTGTGCGATTGAGCCAGAACAGAGGCCCGGTCTCCCCTAGGGCACGCTGTGCGAGGACTGGCTGGCAGTGCACTGCTGCTGGCCTTTTTCCATCTGCCAGGTGGCCCGGGAACTTAAAATGAGGACCTCCCAACTCTACGAAATCTATGCGGCCCCTTCGACTAAGGAAAATCTTATCTGACAGAGCAAGAAATCTCCTCACTTCCCCGTGCCCTCCTCTCAAATCCCTCTTAGTAGAGAGATTGTTCTTAAGGTTTCACTGAAATAGTATGAAAATAAATGATTTCCCACTACTGTCTTTACTGTTGTCCTTTCTTTATACGTACCCCCGATGAAGACTCTGTTATTTGTCTGAATTTGCTATCCCAGCCCAGCCATATTAGGCAGATTCGAGAGGTGAGTTTTTTACCCTCCATCACCCTGCCTGGAGTTTTGGAAGGCTGCATTTTCCCCCATCTTCCCCTTTCACAGGAGACATCTGGGAAGCTGGAAGAACTATTATATGGCTAAGCTAAGCCTCTTTTCCCAAAGTACCAATGATGGGGCAGAAGACGGTTTATTTTATTTTTTTATTATTTTTAAAAACTTTTATTGGATTATAGTTGATTTAAAATGTTGGGTTACTTTCAGGTGTACAGCAAAGTGAATCAGTTAGCACCTGGACTGGGCCGTAAATATCACTGTAATGCAGGAGCATTGTCCTTCCCTTGTCCTGACTCCTTCAGTCCTGACTGGCATAAAGGAGAAAGTCTCAGCTCGTTGCTGATCATGAACAGCTCTCCAGCATTTGTAAATTTTCAGCCCCAGATTCAAAGCCATAGGTGGGCCACTGTTACATGCTGAACATGCCCCCCCAACCCCTTCCCACAAAAGAGCTACTGAAATCCTAATTCCTCATATATGTGAATGTGACCTTATTTGGAAATAGTCTTGCAGATGTAATTAAGATGAAGTCATTAGGGTGGGCCCTAATCCAACATGACTGCTGTCCTTACAAGAAGAGGAGAAGAGACACAGAGGTAGACACACAGAGGGAAGACAGCCATGTGAAGATGGAGGCAGAGATTGGGGTGATGCTACCACAAACCAAGGAATGCAGGGACTACCTGAAGCTGGAAG
>NW_006789049.1:380576-397064 GCF_000442215.2 Lipotes vexillifer
GGAATGCCGGGACTACCTGAAGCTGGAAGAGACAAGGGAAGATCCTCTCCTAGAGGTTTTGGAGGGAGCACTACCCTGCCAGCATCTTGACTTTGGACTTCCGGCCTACAGAACTGTGAGAGAATAAGTTTCTGTTGTTTTAAGCCACCCAGTTTGTGGTACTTTGTTACCGCAGCAGCCCTAGGAAGCTAATTCACCAACCATCTACCATGGGAATAGAATACTTTTGTTCTTGTTAGCGTGGCAGCACAGAGCAATGCTGAGGAGCTTGGGGTCTGAAGCTGAACTGCCTCCTTCATTTACTAATTGTGTAACTACAGGCAAATTTGCTAATCTGTTAGTACCTCAGTTTCCTCCTCTGGAAAATGACAGTACTGTCCTCATAGGGTTGTGAGTATTTTAACAAGTCAAGACACTTAGCACAATGGCTGGGAAGGAGCAAGGACCTGGTAAATATCAGCTATTATTACTATTTACTGTTACCTTATATTTGCTGCAAATGATATAATTTTCCATTTACAGTTGGGATATAAAGTTTTCTATCAAGTTTTAGGTTAAAATTGAGTTAATTAAAAGAAGAACATTAGGTAAATAATAATATAATTGGTTGGTGGATAGAGCAAACATTATGAAGGTGGTAAAACATGAATTGTATTGAGTGCTTGTATTGCCAGGCACTGTTCAAAGCACTCTACTTGTTTTAAGACATTTCATCCTTAACATCCCTCAGGAAGGAGGTATTACAGCTCCATTTTCCAGACAAGAACCTGAGTCACAGAGAGGTTAAGTAACTTGCCCAAGGCCACACAGCTGGTAAGTGACAGGCAGTCAGGCTATTGAGGCTGTGCTCCTAACTCCTGCACTAAGTAAGCAGAGAAAGTTTCTGGCTAAGAGGCCTTCTTGGGCCCTCGTGGTTGCACAAACCAGAGTTTGCTCTAGGGAGGCAAACTCAGCCTGGTGAGTGTTGAGGGGAAGTGTCACTCACCCCTGCATTCAGCCATCCCCACTGAAACTAAGCAATTCCTGTCTGACGAAGGACTCCTCTCAGCCCTCCTTTTGGATGTCCAGGGCAGCTGCCAGGGGCCAAAGCTCTTTGGGAACAATAAAATGCGCAATGTTGACATTTAATACATGATAAAGTACTCCCTGCTCCAAGCCAGCTACTGAAAACACCAGGCCTGAGGGACGGGTCTATTAAGTGAAAGTAAACCTCTTTTATTGTTTCATGCAAAAACACATATTGTGCTTCACAAGCTTACAGCTGGGAACAATATGCATTTTTGGCAAAAGAGACTTGGGTGACCTCTCCACTCTCACACGATGACCCCTCACTGTGTGAAGAGTAGATGGCATTTCACACACTGGCTACTGGCCCAGTGCTTCTCTTGGCTGTGGTCAGAGGTGGTCAGAGGTGCAAGCGAACCTCTCCAGCAAGGGAGCTCCCTTTTCCCCTTTGCTTCTTCTGATCAGTCTCGGTGGTAGAGCAAACTTAACACTTCTTTAGAGCCACGAACCCAAACAAATAAAACTCTGGGCTCTGAAAGCATTGAGTCTGCCAATGAATCACGGAACATCAGAGAATTAATATGTGGATGGTTCTTTGAAAAACGGATGGTGGACAGTGGTCCTGAAGAAAGGTGGCTTAGGGCCATGACTTCTAGCTTCCCCTAGAACATGTCAAGTCCATGAAGAAAGAACTTAACAAAAATATGTACTTGCTTCCCAGCAGAAAAGTTATCCAACGCCCAGTGCTTAAGTGAGAGACAACAAATTTGATCTTAAACTTCCCATTTCCTCAGACTTACAAGAAGCTGTCAGAGGAACAAATTTGAGTTACCCCACAGTGGAGGCTTCTCTGTGTTTTTCTTCTCACTAGAAAGTTCCTTTTGATTTTCCAGGATGCAAAATGTGGGACAGATCTCTGATGACTCCGTGTGGGCAAACAATAGCAACACATATGCAACAGACATTTCAAAGTAATCCATTCAGATTATTATAAATTACAAAGCCAGAAAGCAAACAAATGAAACCCCACCAAACCTTTTGGCTTTACAGTGCAATATACTAATGAAGGATAAGATGCCAGCCCTGGAACTCTCTATGTTTTGGAACGAAGATATGAAAAGTGTCCACTGCCCTATAAAATAATTTTTATATGTTTATATATTTTACATATCTAAGGTTTATTTATACAATAGTTGATAATGACTAACATGTCATATATACCCTTTTTATAAACATTATTCACATACCTATTACATCTTTTGGTCTTTTAAAAACTGTACTGAAAAAAGAAGCAGAGACACAAGAGTATAGGTTTTCTGCTGATATTTCCTTGGAGGAGTGAAGTTTTCTCCTCTTTCATTTTCTCTTTCCTCCTTTTCCCCCCTAAACAACACCCTCTCCCCCTGACCCAGCATGCAGTAATAAGAAGCAACAATTCCAGAAGATGAAACTCAGACTTCATGGTTAGCAGACTATTCTCCGGTGCATTTCTGGGCTGACCTCATTCTAATCATTCTAATTCATCCTTGGCTGCATTCCCAACACCTCCAGCACTTTTTGACCCACGACAGTTTGGAATATATGTGCTGGAGCTCACAGTCTGGAGATGAAAACTTTAGCAAATGGGGGAGATTTTCTTACGCCTCTGAGTTTGGGTGGGAACAAATCATAGTCTTCATTTTGTGCTTTAGAAAAAAATATTTTGTTTATTTGGCTAAGCAGTTTCAAAGGAAATTGAAATCTTCATAAAACCCTCCATGAAACTATAAGACATGGAAAGTTCCCAGAGAAGAAACAACAGCAAGTATAAAAATTAGGAGTGGTGGTTTCCTGTTATTCTAAATGTGAGAGGGGGAAGCCAGTCTAAGAAGAAGAAAGTCTGAGCGAGAGGGCCTTGGGGACAAAGCTATAATTAGCCAATGTGGTCTAATGGTTTCTGGGCATTAAAAGTTGAATTGTTCCCCCATCCCCACCCAGCTTATACAACTTGCTTTTGTGTGGACAGCTTGCCTATACTTAACCTTTCTGTATATCACCTATAAAACTAAAATTCCTTCCAACTCTGACACTCTGTGACTTTGCCCTGGCAAGTGAAGTCTTTGAAACCTATCTATAGGTGGGTTGTAAGGCCTCAGGATTGTAACAAGTAGATGCCAGAATCTGAAGGCAGCATCTCTCTATTCATTGCTCCTGAGGAGCCAGCCAAACCCGAATTCATCCCAGAGGAAATGGGACCAACATTTAGTCACAGTAGTTCAGAGAAAAGGGATGACCGACAATTGGCAGTACCATCATGGACCACATGTAAGAAGGAGATGTTGTCACTGCATTGGCCTTACTGTGGTCTCATCATACCTCTTGCTTCTCACTCACCTCTTGGCAGATAAAGCCAATGCTTTGGGGCTTCTTGTTGCCTATTATCACCTTCCCCTGGGGTTAACCAAGAGAAGGCTATGATTAAGAAGTCCATTAAGTTCGTCATCCCATTAAGATTCAATGCAATCCCTATCAAACTACCACTGGGATTTTTCACAGAACTAGAACAAAAAATTTCACAATTTGTATGGAAACACAAAAGACCCCGAATAGCCAAAGCAATCTTGAGAACAAAAAATGGAGCTGGAGGAATCAGGCTGCCTGACTTCAGACTATACTACAAAGCTACAGTAATCAAGACAGTATGGTACTGGCACAAAAACAGAAAGATAGATCAATGGAATAGGATAGAAAGCCCAGAGATAAACCCATGCACATATGGTCACCTTATCTTTGATAAAGGTGGCAGGAATATACAGTGGAGAAAGGACAGCCTCTTCAATAAGTGGTGCTGGGAAAATTGGACAGGTACATGTAAAAGTATGAGATTAGATCACTCCCTAACACCATACACAAAAATAAGCTCAAAATGGATTAAAGACCTAAATGTAAGGCCAGAAACTATCAAACTCTTAGAGGAAAACATAGGCAGAACACTCTATGACATAAATCACAGCAAGATCCTTCTTGACCCATCTCCTAGAGTAATGGAGATAAAAACAAAAATAAACAAATGGGACCTAATGAAACTTCAAAGCTTTTGCACAGCAAAGGAAACCATAAACAAGACCAAAAGACAGCCCTCAGAATGGGAGAAAATATTTGCAAATGAATCAACTGACAAAGGATTAATCTCTAAAATTTACAGGCAGCTCATGCAGCTCAATAACAAAAAAATAAACAACCCAATCCAAAAATGGGCAGAAGACCTAAATAGACATTTCTCCAAAGAAGATATACAGACTGCCAACAAACACATGAAAGAATGCTCAACATCATTAATCATTAGAGAAATGCAAATCAAAACTACAATGAGATATCATCTCACACCAGTCAGAATGGCCATCATCAAAAAATCTAGAAACAATAAATGCTGGAGAGGGTGTGGAGAAAAGGGAACACTCTTGCACTGCTGGTGGGAATGTGAATTGGTTCAGCCACTATGGAGAACAGTATGGAGGTTCCTTAAAAAACTACAAATAGAACTACCATATGACCCAGCAATCCCACTACTAGGTATATACCCTGAGGAAACCAGAATTCAGAAAGAGTCATGTACCAAAATGTTCATTGCAGCTCTATTTACAATAGCCCGGAGATGGAAACAACCTAAGTGCCCGTCGTCGGATGAATGGATAAAGAAGATGTGGCACATATATACAATGGAATATTACTCAGCCATAAAAAGAAACGAAATTGAGCTATTTGTAATGAGGTGGATAGATCTAGAGTCTGTCATACAGAGTGAAGTAAGTCAGAAAGAGAAGGACAAATACCGTATGCTAACACATATATATGGAATTTAAGAAAAAAAAATGTTATGAAGAACCTAGGGGTAAAACAGGAATAAAGACAGAGACCTACTGGAGAACAGACTTGAGGATATGGGGAGGGGGAAGGGTGAGGTGTGTTAGGGCGAGAGAGAGACATGGACATATATATACTAACAAACGTAAGGTAGATAGCCAGTGGGAAGCAGCCGCATGGCACAGGGAAACCGGCTCGGTTCTTTGTGGCTGTCTGGAGGGGTGGGATAGGGAGGGTGGGAGGGAGGGAGACAAAGAGGGAAGAGATATGGGAACATATATATATGTATAACTGACTCACTCTGTTATAAAGCAGAAACTAACACACCATTGTAAAGCAATTATACCCCAATAAAGATGTTAAAAAAAAAAAAAAAAGTCCATTAAGTTCGTCATCCCATTAAGACACAGATGCCAATTTGAGCCCTGCAAGTGACAGCTTCACACAGAGGAAAACATTTCTGTAACCACAAAATACAGTCCTTACTCAGCTCATGGTTTGGCTTGGCTCCTTACCAGCAGTACTGGATGAAAGACTGGGGATGCTTCAGTGCAAAATTATGATACTGAACTTCAAAACCATCTATCAATACACATCCAAATCATGCTGCCTTCCTGCCATTGCCTTTGATAATCAAGGTGGCATGTGCTTTTAGAAATGAAACTCTTATTGATGTCTTAAGATGGGAGAGAAGATGAAAACACATGGCTTAAAGAGTCTGGGGGTATTTGTGTGTTTCATTTATCTGTACAATCTCTCTCTCAGGTTAGCACAGATAATTTAAAATTTATATTTTAAATTATAGTTTTTTGAAAAAATAGGGGTAGAATATCTTCTTTTGACTTCTTTAAGATGACTTATTTCTGAACAAAGAAGCCTGCATGGTTATCACTGATTTTTATATCTTTAGACTTGAAATAGCACTGCAGTCTGTGGCATCTCCCTTATGACATCATGCGTGTTTCTTGTCTGAGATTATTTATGTACCAAGTCCTTATTTCCTTGATTGGTATATTCTAACAAGAACCCTCTGGATCAGAAAGTATCAGGGTGGAAAGACAGAACAGAATTGGAATGGAAAAGAATGTGGATGTGGTGGCGAGATGCAGGATGCACAGTCAGGGGAGGGAGTGAAGGCTGGGGACATTGTGAAGAAGCACTAGCCTCTCTGGCTTGAACATCTGAGAGGAGAATATTATGCCATCCCCTGTACTGCTCTAAACCTGAGCTGGAGCAATAGGCCAGACACAGTGTTGAGAGGCATTTGATGTCCGGTCTTTTCATTTGTCAGTTAGGTGCCAAGGTGTGAGAAATTGGCAAGACAAAGTTTGGCTTTGACAGCAGAACAGAATAAACAGGAGGGCCAGGAGTCTGGTGTAACCTGTAGCGGCACATGACTCACGTGCTTTTCTCCAACCTGGCCCACCGCCCATTGATACTGTGGGAAGACACATTTGCTTTTTCTCCTATTACCCTGCTGTCTTGGAGGCTAGCCTGCTGGTATTCCTGTACCATCCCTGATGTCCAAGGAGTATCACATGGTCCACAGCTCTGTACCGAGCGGTTTCCATTCAAGCAGACGATTTGCTCTCTTCAGTAACCGGTTATTGCTAGCCCCTCCTGGGAAGATTTCCAAGGCGGGGTCTGTGAAGGTGAAAAGGATTTTAGAATCTATTGTGTGTGAATGCAGCCTGGTTAGAACTGTAGTTCTTCAAAATTCTTAAGTCTTTTGGGCAGGAATTTGTCTTTTCATTTCACAAAAGAGATGTCGTGTCCTCCGTTCGTCATATCGGGAGGTACACACTATCTACTTGCCCATTACTGGAGATGCTAACTTTGATCTTTTGGTTAAGGTGGTTGTCTACCAGCTTTCTTCACTATAAAATTGTTATTTTCCCATTTGTGATTAATAAGTATCTTTTGAGGAGATACTCTGATACACTAGTTTTAATCCATTGATGACTTTTGCTCGAACCAATTGTTACTGCAGTGGTTGTCAAACTGGGATTTTAAAAAATTCCATCATTCCTTCTACAATTTTTACTTGGCCCCGTACTGTAAGGAAGAGCTTTTCCTTCTCCCTCATTTCTTTATATAGTATGGACTCAGGGATTCCTATGTGATTATTTGTAAGGATTATCATCCATTACTGCCAAAAATGAATAATCTGAATCTATTGATTAAGAAATGTCAGACAAAGCCTAACTGAGAGACATTCTATAAAATAAGTGGCCTATATTCTTTGAAATGCCAGGATCACGGAAGACAATGAATCTTGAGGAACTGTTCCAGATTAAAAGAAACTAAAGAGATATGACAAATGCAATATGTGGTCCTAGATGAGATCCTAGACAAGACATCAAAATCTGTTTTCTCTGTAAAGGAAAAGAATAGGACAATTGGATAAGATCTGTAGAGTAGTTAATAGTGCTATATCAATGCTAATTTCCTGATTTTGGTAATTGCATTGTAATCATGTAACACCCTTGTTTTTAGGAAATGCACACTGAAATGTTTAGGGGAAAATGGGCACTTGATTTTTAGCTTACTTCCAAATGTTAATATCTAGGGAACCTAGTTCTGAAGGGTATACAGGAATTCCTTGTACTATTTTAGCAACATTTCTAAAAGTCTGAAATTATTTAAAAAATAAAGTTAAAATTCACGAGCCCCCAGAATTTCTCCAAAGCCTCAAATATTTTATTTTTGATTTCCAAACTCAGCCTACATTCCTGTCATCCCCACACATGTAGCCAATGTCCTCCCCTTCCTGCCTAGCCCCTGGTGCCTATTCTCTTCCCGAGGCTGAGGATGCTCGGAAGGAAGTGCAACCAACACTTCCAGCTGCCCCTTACTTCCAGGTGAGGGCAGGCGGTTTGGATGGGCATCACAGGAGCTGGCTGCTCTCTGTGACTTTGCTGCCAGTGCTTGGCTCTTGGCCCTCCTGAGTGCAAATGAAGTCCCAACTGACCATGCTGAAGGGGGACAGGAGAAAGCTAAAAGGATGATGGGAAATTGGTCGAATAACATTTGAAACGATTTGCTTTCTAAAAGACCCAGGCTCGGAGTTTGTCCACAAGTGAATTCCCATGAAAACCCAGTAAAACAGGAAATAAGTAGGAGAGGGAGTTTTCTATCTCCTGCCCAATGTCTTTCATTTGGAGCCTGATTCCTTTTCTATCCAACGACTCCTGCTGATTTAACAGGCCAGTTTTGTCTTTGGGGAAATTTTAGTGATGATCACAGACAGGTTCATTCTTTGTGGGGTGGCACAGGACAGCTGGATCTTGCAGGCAAAGTTTATGAATCGTGGCTACAGAGACTAAGTATACTGAAGGAGCCTGAGCTTTCAAGCAGGCAGCCACATCTGGGCTAACAACTGAGCTTCTCTGCGCTCTCAGGGCCTGCCGATGCAAGACAGGACTTACGTGCTCCACTCAGAATAACAGCAAGTAAGAGCCATTGGAGGCTCCAGGTGGCTGCTTCCTATTTAACGGGAGAGGCAGGAATGAATAAATAGAAAGCCTGTGATTATGAGGACGCATTCTGCGTCCCATCATGACAATAAGTTACACAGGATTTGGAGTTATGCTGTCTCCATCGTACACCCCCAAACATGGGCAGGAGTTTCAGCCTGCTATTCACAACTTTTATCCCTAAAAAGGGAAGACACCTGTGTTACACATAGTCTGTTTCTCCTCCCTGTGCCTAAGTGGGTACCGGCACTGATGCTGGGCACCTGCCTTTGGAGATGGGTCAACCCGTTGCTATCACAGGGGGCCTGCCAATGGCTGCTTTGATCCGCACATCAGGCCTGGCATCAGCAGCTGGGGGCATATCCCTCCGAGACTGGAGGCAAGGTGATTTGAGACAACTGCTTCTGGATCTCAAGGGAGTAGTGGTGGTTTGTTAGCTCTTTAACTACCTTTATTGTGATGTAGCATTTCTGAGGGTGAGCACAGGGACAGGGAAGTAATAAGGAAGTAACTGCCAAGGGAAGGCCAGCTGCCACATGAATCTGATCTTCCAGGTTGTGCTAAATGATGTAGAAAGAACTTCAACTCTAAGATCCACTGACATTTTAATGGACACTCAAAAATCCCATCAGTGGCAGGAGGGGTGAATTTACCTATGGCTGGCGTTGTACAGTACTGGGTAGCAGCTCTTATCAGTCCTGTGTCTACAGGCCAGGGGTTTTAGGATTAGGCAGGTAATAATGCTTTGCTTATTGAGCACTCAGGGGACAGGTCTGCTTGAAGTAGAAAACCCTGATGTCTGCAGGAAAGCTTTTGTGTCTCATCTTAAATGAGGTGGCAAGCAGCTAGCAGCATCCACTGGGGTCCAATTGCCTGGGTTTATTCCCAAGCTCCACCAAGTTCCAACTGTATGACCCCATGGAGACTATTTAATCTCTCTAGGTCTTAGTTTCTTTACCTGTAAAATGGGCATAGTAATAGTATTTACTTTGTATGGTTGTAGTGAGATTTTAAAATCAGTCAATATAAGTAAAGCACATAAAAATGTCTGGCACAAGGCAGGGGGTCTGTCTATCATTGTTGGCTCAAAAGTATTACTATAAATTAAGAGACCTCTTCAAGGCTATTTATTATGTTCCTGGTTCTTGATTATCTCAAAGAATGGAAAACCCTACAGGTGGTGGATACAGATCATTAAACTGGCTCATGGTCACACTCATTACTGGAGTCTCTTTTGCCTTAAAGACCTGAATAGAGTTCTTAAAATTTTACATCCTAATCCACAAAATGAGGATAACAATAGCTCAGTATTTACTTTATATGATTGTCATGAGAGGGCCTCTATTATTCTTCCTATTATACAGATGAGAAAATTGAGACTCAGAGAGGTGAAGTGACTTGCTCAAAGTCACACAGTGAGTCACACTTGAGATGCAATGGGTGTTCTGATTCTATAGCCTGGGCTCTCCACTGCTAGGCCAGAGAAAGGTGAGCGGAAGAGGGTGAAGGAGATGGGGGGGGCTGGGGAGGAGGAGGGAGGGAGGGAGGGAAGGGGAGAGGGAGACTCGCAACTAATAATAATATTCTTGGAATGAGTAAGTGGGCGTGGGAATTCAATACATATATCCTAATGATAACAAAGCAGATGATGTTTTATGCCTTGTCTACATAATTCGAAACAACCATTTTGACTGCTTAGAAAAATGAGATTGCTTTTTGCTTGCTGCAGAATCATGGCTTTAAAGAGTTGTGAGGGCCAGTCCCTTTGGAAGGTGAGTACTTAAGATCCTGTAGTCCTGGAATGCTAGTGCCTGAGCCAAGCCCCTTGTTTGAGAGGTGAAACAGGGCTGGAGAAAATGGAAGTAACTTGCCTCTAAGCTTGTGTCATCGCCCATAAGTTCATCTTTCCTGTGAAGGTCCTTCTTGGCAGGAAAAAGAGGATTCATTTATTCTCCAGTTGTTCGTTCAACACATATTGAATGTATGATCAAAAATGTTTGATAAATGAATGAATTTCCTTGACACTTTGAGCTTGTTCCTCTTTATCTCACTATGCTGCATGTCCGATTCCTTCTCAGTCTTCAAATCTCAGTTGAAATCTCACCTCCTTGGAGAATCCTTTCCTGGCCACCCTACCCAATGTAGTGCATACCCCCCAGCCATTCTCTGTCCCACCTCTTTGTTTCCTTCATAACATCTGTCGTATAGAAACAATCCTGTGTGTTTAATGGTTTACCATTTATTCCCGTTCATGAAGGCAGGAACATTACTTGCTTTGTTCACTGCTGTATCCCAACTGTATGGGACAAAACCTCCCACACATAGATGCTCAATCAGTATTTGTTGAATGAAAATGAATGAATAAATGAATGAGGTGACACTGATTTCTACCCAGGAAGAAAACACTCTGTGACTTTAAATGGAGATGGAGTGAGAGCTAGGACTTTGGCCTGGAGCCCCTTGGTCATAATGGCGTGTCCAGCTGGGGATTAACTAATCAGCACATGCATTTTCTGAATTACAAAGTGTGCCAGGGACGTTTAATTTCTGTTAATTACCACCGAGGAGGAGGGGTTGTTATCGAAATCATCAGCCAGCTGGAAGCATGTCCATGTCAGACCTATTTGCAAATCAGAATGGACATTTCATAAACCTTGTCAACCTTGTGAAGCTGCAAATAAGTCCCCAGAGGGGCAGCACCAAGGTGCTCACCGGCTGCATTCAGGGTCACAGATGACCTTAAACCTCAAACCTTCAACAGATGAGGAGGTAAGGTGATAGGGACAACCAGAAGACAAAAGACTGATGAGGGTTATGGCATGAGATACATTTAAAAATAACTGTCATATTTCCTCAACCCTGGTGCCACTGACCAGCTGATCTGAAAAGTGAAGAGAACAAAGAAGCTGAGATTTCTAGTCTTACAGAGCCAGCCCCACTGCTTCCTTTCTGTGACCTTAGACAAGTGATTTATCCTCAGAGCCTCAGATCTGTTTGATCCATAAATAGGGGACAGTAACACCCAACTCATGGCATTGTTGTGAACGTTAAATGAGAAAAGGCATGTAAACAGTCATGATAGCTAATGTCACAGAGCATTTTCTAAGAGCTGGGCACTGTGCTAATGACCTCATGCCCATTATCTCTTTTAATCCCCACCAAACCACTCAAGGAAAGCACAGTTAGAACCTGCATTTTACAAGCAAGGGGACCAAAGTTTGGGAAGATTAAATGACTTCCCCGTGACCACACAGGGAGGAAACGCAGAGCCTGGATTTGAAGCCCGGTCACCTGACTCACTGTGCTTTTAACCACCCTGTAAATGACCCTCTAAGGGGTTAGCTCAGTCCCTGGCATTTAGTAGACATGTAATGAATGGTAGTTAGAAGATTCTGTTCTTATTTTAGCATTTCTCCTGATCACCTGCCTTTGTCATGACTGCAGAATTCACTGCTAGGGTCCCTTCTGCACGCCAGCATCTGGCCTATCTGTCTTACTTAATCTTCCCAATGACTCTGTGCAGTGTTGATTATTGTTTTCACTCTTCAGGTGAGTAAAGAAAGTCTCAGAGAGGTTAGTTAACTTGGTCCAAGGTCAGGCAGCCAAGAAGTGGTGGGGCCAGGATTTGAGCCCAGGGATATGTGATTCCAGAGCCCAGGTGGTTTCCTCTTCATTTCTCCATGCTGCCATTTTTCAGAATCTGTTTCGCCTCAGTGGAGCTCTCCTGACAGCTGAAACACTCCTTCATTACTCCCTGCTCTTGCTTCTGAGCCTAGCTGTTTCTTGTACTCTGTTTTTGAATTGTGCCTCCATTCCCACTTATGGGTAATAGCTACCATTTATTGAACACTTTGATGTACCCCGTGTCAACCATCAGAGCTGTACAAGCATGATCTCATTTAATCCTGCTGAGAACCCTATGAGGTGGAGGTTCTGATTCCCATTTTACAGATGAGAAAGCAGGTTTAGGGAGGTGGTGTAACTTTCTCAAGTTGCTTCAGTCATTTGCCAAAGGAAACCTAACTAGTAAGTGACAAGCTGGGACCAAACCCCAGATGATTTGGTTCCAAAACCCGTCACCCTAGCTATTATATTGTTTCTCCATATCTTGTAAAGTTCTAGTGGATTGGGAATACAGCTACCCCCAAATCCTTGTTGACTGATGTTTTAAAGTTTAGTCCTTTACTGGAGGTCTCCATGAAGACGGTCCAAGCTATCAAATTTGCCAAATCTAAAAAGACTGTAAGCTTAAAAAAGAATTCAATGTATAAATAGAATGTGCAGGATGGAATATTTGGAAATGTGGTTCTGATATCTAAAATTAGCCTTCCGCTCCAAACAGTATGGCACCTTCCGGCTGTCTTACTGCTCTGTCCTTTGTCATGGAAGCTGGTGCCATCTCTCTCGAGCTGTGACTGACATGTTCTCCTCAGGCAGACCTCAGGCAGTGCGGTCCTCCAGCTCTCTCCTAGGCAGAGATGGAAAACATCTCCCAAGGAACTGGGTGGGGAAGGCGTAGGGATCCAGGTACAACCCTTCGAAGGAGATATTTGTTTGAATTCCTCTATGGTCCCCCAGGCGTTTTTGCTGTCTCCTTATGTTTTGATTCACGCTTGCTTTTGCTTATTTGTGAGAGTCTCCTGACTGCAGATAGTTCTCACAGTCCTCTCAGATGGTCCAGGGAGTTGTTTTCATGGGAAGGACATTAGGATGGCTCTGGCCTCTAGGACACTTGCGACTGACAGCCGTCAAACTCTGACATGGCAAGTGGCCTTCATCAAGTCGTTCGGTCACGCTAGCATTGATTCTAATAGCGTTAACCAAGGATACACAAAATGGCCTTTGCGAATGCACTTTGCCTTTCTCCCTGGGTCTTGGCTGGCATCCTTTTAGTCCTTACCAGGCTGCAGCTCTTGTCCATCCAGCAGTGACCCTATCTGCATAATTAGCTTGCATCTGTGGGTGTGTATTTACCCCACCCCCACCCCCAAAAGCAATTAATTGCCTTTGAACTTCGGAAAAATACCAGCATGGAACACTGGAAGGTGTCAGCTCTCTGAGTCCTCTTGTTCCCACAGAGAAGATGAAAATGGGGGTCATTTTGGAAATCATATTCCCCTTCTTCTGGACTCTGTATCCTTTAGAGTGAGGACAGGCAAAACCGGAAGTAAACTCAAGAAGAGAGAGAGACCTAGGGAATGCAAAATAATCATTGTGTTTTGATGTCAATGATCCAGAACCACACTGCAAGCTTTGGTTCTTTTTCAAGTTGCTGGGCTGTGTCTGGCCGCCCTTGCAGATTTGCTTTTTGGGTTTCTCTGTACAGAACATTCTCAGTCACCTTCTTTCCCACCCCTACTTCTTGGATGATAAGACCCTTGTATGGGTTGGCTATAGAGTTCGTTTGGGTTTTTCTGTTAAGATGTTATGGAGGAAACTGAACGAATTTTTTGGCCAACCCAATACTTATTCTGTGGGAGGGCTTTTTTTTTTTTTTTTTTTTTTGGCAGTACGCGGGACTCTCACTGCTGCGGCCCCTCCCGCTGCGGAGCACAGGCTCCGGACGCGCAGGCCCAGCGGCCATGGCTCACAGGCCCAACCACTCCGCGGCACATGGGATCCTCCCAGACCGGGGCACAAACCCGTGTCCCCTGCATCGGCAGGCGGACTCCCAACCACTGCGCCACCAGGGAAGCCCTGTGGGAGGGCTTGACTCCCTGAGTTAAACCATTCCCCCACCCCCGTCTCCATCCTCACCCCTGTGGTCTCAGCAGCACACACACATTTGTGCAACCTCTCCAACCTCAACCATGTTACGTGCTTACAGTTGCTATTGAAGAAGAGGGATGGGGTAACTTAAGATTAAGGTTTGGACTTAGAGTCCTGGGTTCTAGTTCTTGTTGCCTTGGACAGGTCATTTGACCTCTGAGTCATAATTCTAATCCCTAAAATGGAATAATAGCAGTACCTGCCTTCATAGGGTTGGGTAGGATTGGATGGCATAATGCATGTACAGTGCTTGGTACACAGTAGGTGCTCAGTAAATGGTGACAATTATTGCTGGATGAAGAATCAGTAGTCTCCCTTCCGTCTCAAACTAATTATGTGACCTTAATCAAGGCATTGAAACACCCTAAGCCTCAGTTTTTTGATCTGTAGTCTGGGGACAAAAGTAACTTTTCTCTGCACTCTTCATGAGGTTCTTATAAGAATTTGGTGGCAGCAGCATCAAGATCTGTTTTAGTTTCAGAAGTTGAGGAGCTACTCTGGTTTTTGCAGTTGGCTACCCAGAGGCTCCAGGCAAGGCCCAGAGGAGAGCTAGGTAGAAAACCCTGTACTCAAACAATGCAGGCACAGCCACAACCCATATTTTCTCTACTCAGGAGCAACAAGGTCTCCTAAAACAGCTGTACTTGGAAGAATTCTTGTAAAAACCCCTTTAAACTCAACTTCTCAAAACCAGACATGCTGGTGCATCAAAATCTCAATTCCCAGCAATGAATCAAAGCTTTAGAGTCCCAGTGACAGAAGCCAGATGGGAGTTCAAATATTCAGGCAGGGTATCTATGGCCCCAGGTTGCATTATTTGCTTTGACTAGTGCTTACTGAGTACCTCTATGAGCTGCACTCAGAGTTCCATATGGTACATGATTGGGAAATTTACAGGGAGTAATAAGCATGGAATTCAGGATAGTGGTTGTGAAGGAAGTGGGGAGGTGGGGAAGGAAGGAATGGGACTGGGAGAAGCACACAGCAGGTTTCAATTATTTTTTAAAAAGCTAGGTGGTGGGTGTATGGTTATTGGTTTTATGATCCTATATATTTCTATAGAACATTTAATTATGAAAGGGTAGAAAAGCAGAAAGGAGCCCAAAATCCAGAAAAAAGTAATAAGAAACAACATTCTGTGAGGGCCATATGTATTTTTATCTATCCTGGTAACTACTTTATTTCTGTTGCCTCTCATAGAGCCTGGTCCAGAGTACGTGATGAATGAACTGTTGTTGAATGAATGGATGGATGGTTGGATGGGTGAATCTAATGCTCCTCCATCCCATCATCTTTGTCCCCACCTCTGCTGCATTCCATTTGTCAAAGTATAGGTCAATAGGCAGAAGGGCTTCCTGGGAACATTTTGTTTCTGCTCTGGTCTAGGACACAATACTGTGGCCTGGCCAACAGCAGGTGGCTTTGATCATCATTTAACATTGCTCTATTTCAAGCAAAACGTCCTTGTGAGATTTATCCTCAGGGACACCAACCTGCTGCAGGGCTCTCTGGAGTTAATTCCTCTGGCTTAGTCTTGCCTGCCAAACACATTGCCCTAGGTGACTGCCTTTCAGGCTCACCTAAGAGGTTTCTGTAAGTGCTAACACTCCTTTCACTTAGCCCAAGGGGGAACTGGAGTCTTTACTCTCAAGACTAAGTAAGAGAAGCATCAGTGACAGCAGCTGCTGCCCCAGGAGAGCCCAGCTTGTTAAGTACTTGCTCCCAGCTGGAGAGGCTTGAGAGGCCCTCGTTATTCTACCTGCTTCAGCTTCTCACTTCCTGGGAAGGGAGTCAGAGGCTGTGGGGCTGCCCGTGTGAATAGGGGCTGGGGAGAGGATCAAGATGGAGGCCTGCTCATCTTATTGAAGCAAATTATGTGCTTCCGTACCTGCCAACATGATGCCAGAGGAGCTGGGAAGCTGAAGTGCATTACTTATGCCTATGAAACTCTTAGCTGAAAAAGGTAGGTGAATAGGCATGGAAATGCTCATCCTCCAAGTCAGCTCCTTTCCTAAGCTAGGGGCCTGATGAAGGTGCTTGTCGAGGGATGAACAGTGGCCAGGATGGGGGTTGGGAAGAGTGTCAGGTTTGACAGCAGTGCTCTCAACCTCTGGGCCTTATTCTCTATAACAGAGTAACAGTCAAGATATTTAATAATCAGTACGGCATAGGCACTAGCCAGTCAGCATGAGGAAGGGCTTTATTGCTGGAGGTCTCAGCTGCACCCGGCCTTAGCTTTTTAGCTGTTGGATGGGAGAGCGATGGGGAGGACGACATGGAGAAAGGGCCAGGGTGTGGGAGGGGGCAGAGGTCTTGGGGAGCTCAGAGCATCTACTATTCACCTATCAGTACAGGACGATTTCAATATATTAACCACCAGTGAGGTCATACTCCT
>NW_006789049.1:397407-399980 GCF_000442215.2 Lipotes vexillifer
CCTGCTGAATGTCAGATCCAAATGTCAGCTCTGCTATACCACATGAGAAAGGTGCATTTGATTCTCATACTTCATGTGCCTCAGAATCACTTGGGGAGCTTGTTGAAAGCACAGAGGCTTAGTCCCCACCTCAAAACTACTGAACGACACCCTGTAGGGCCCTGGCTTGGCCTGCTATGCTCCTGAGACCTGTGTGCCTGGATCAGTGGATGTCTGAGGATCCAGCTGTAACTTTCAAGGGGTTTATGATGCCTCTGGGAGATGAAGTCAAGCACGCAGTCTCTAGGGGAACACGCCGAGTTCAGGTGCAGGTCGTGAGAGTGAGTGAAGCAGGCTACTGGGGCTGCGTGGCAAATTGAAAAGCGCGTGTCCGCTTCACGGCAGTTGCAGCCCCACCAGATGGCTGCCAGTCGGGAGCGCAGGCCTGCTGTGGACGGACCTTCTGAACTGTCAAGGGAAGTTGGAAGTCAGTGAGTCAGCTCTGCATCTCACCAAGTCACAGGTAGGGCGTTGCTTTAAACTCTTCCTGCTACAAAAGCTCTGTCTGTGGGAGGGGGAAGGGTGGAGGAGGTGCAGCTGGTCCCGCGCGATAAGGGAAGGAGACAAGTTTTAAGTGAGGCCCTTGATGCTGCTCAAGTCAAGTGTGACTCCACCATTTCCTTAGGTGTGGCCCTCAGAGTCTGTCCTCAGCTGGTTGCGCCCCTCCTTCACCTCTCAGATGCCCCCCCCGCCCCCCACTCTCTGCTACCACCCCCAGGAAGAGCCTGCCCTCTGCAGCTTTCCTAGCACTGAGGTGTCAGGTCTGATCACGGGGTGAAGGGGCACCTCTTCTAGGGACTCTGAGTCTTAGCTGAGGAGATGGAGCTCTCACAGGATGGAATATCTGGCTTCAGAGGTGAGGTGCTAGGCATCCAACTGGGATCCCGGGAATGTTCCACAAAGGAGTAGATTCCTCTGTACTTAGGTACAAGAGAACTTGGCTTGATTGCTACGTTTAAACCCATTGCCAAATGCTGCTTTCCCTGCTTGGGCACCCTTTCTCCCACCCCTTTGTCTGCCTGACTCTTTCTTGTCCTTCAGGACTCAGACTGTGTTGTGACCTCCATGACTAGGCTACTTGGTCTCCTTTTAGCACCACATCCCTGGAGAGGCCCTTGTTTTAGGCTTTTTCACCTGGAATTTCGATGGTCTGCTTCCTTAAAAACATTCAAGGCTAACATTTATCAGGTGTTCACTATGTGCCAGCACGGTTCCAGTCACCTTATTATCTCAGTCAACCCTCACAACAGCCCAGTGAGCTTGGCACTATTATTGTTCCTATTTAAGAAGACAAGGCTCAGACAGGTTAAGTAACTTGCCCAGCATCACATAGCTAGCACGTGGTAAATGAAGATTTGGACCCAGTCTTTGTGCAGCAGAGCCTGCAATTGTAACCACTGCATTATGCCACCTCCTTGCAATTTGAAGTCAGTGGCCTGACATCAAGGATGGTCTCTTGGTTCATGTAGCGTAGTCCCAAGTTAGGCTCTGAAGTTAGATAGCTTGAACTCAGGGTGAGGGCAGCTATCAAACTCGCTCTGTCACTGTCTGTGGTTACCCTTCAAGCCTCAGTTTCCTTGGCTCTATAATGGGGACAATTGTACTTGCCTTATAAGGTTATGGTGGACATTATAGGAGAGGATGTATCTCTTGTTCTCATTGCAGTACCCAGCTCATAGGAATATCTGAAACATGGTGGTAGAATAAATGATGGGCAGTGCCCAGTGAGTTCAACTTGTACTGCCCCTTTCAAATCCTCATATGACTCCATAGAGATGGGATTTAGTTTGGGAGTGAGTGAGTCGGATGCGGGGCATGGGGCAAGAAGGCTGGATGGAATGGGGATGGCCAGCCTCTGGCGTTGTTTACACTTCTCAGAGAGGTTACTCTATAGAGATCGTGGACAATGGGAAGAATGTTCTGTTTCACTTGGAGGGTATGGATTGTATCTTCATTAAGCGCAAACAACCTGCTTTTCAGCCACAACAGTTCAAAATTAACTGGCTGCATTGCTACTGAGGCACAGACTAAATGTTTGGTTGGCTGGGCATGCTGTGTATCTGCCACTCTGGGTGTAGATTGCTAAACTCATTAACTCACCGAGAGTGCTTTTTGGGGTAAATATGATGTGTTAGTACTCATATTTTGACAAATCATACAATGCCTGCCTGTCTTTATGACTTTTCCCCATTTCTCCATCTGGATTACTATATTCAGCTCATTGAGTCATGCAGTTGGGCCTGACAATTTTGTGGAATAGACATGGGTCACTATCATACAGAAACACCAGAGCACGTGACCACATTGGCTCTACCAGCCCCAAAGGTCTGACACAGGTGCAGTATTCCTTGGCAGGATTATGGTTTTGTTTTTGTTTTATTAAGGCCTGGAAAAGTCTTGACAATTTAGTTTGCCAAGTGTGTGGTCGGTACATAAAATAGGGATGTTTTTAATCCCAGGATCTTCAGGAACTGTCCAGGGAGAAGGTCTAATTAGACCTGCCTTTTTTTTTTTTTTTTTTTTTTTTTTTTTTT
>NW_006789049.1:400004-405713 GCF_000442215.2 Lipotes vexillifer
TTTTTTTTGCGGTACGCGGGCCTCTCACTGTTGTGGCCTCTCCCGCTGCGGAGCACAGGCTCCGGACGCGCAGGCTCAGCGGCCATGGCTCGCGGGCCCAGCCGCTCCGTGGCATGTGGGATCCTCCCGGACTGGGGCATGATGAACCCGTGTCCCCCGCATCGGCAGGCGGACTCTCAACCACTGCGCCACCAGGGAAGCCCAGCCTTTTTTTTTTTAAATGGCATCCAGGCTTAGTAGCAAATGGCATTTATGCACTAAAGTGCCCACATTGATGGGCATGCAATACATGTTAAATCACAACAATTAAGTTAAATGAGAATTAATGATTTGTCTTACAGCATTGCCTCCACTCCCTGGGGTGTTCTTTTACCCCCGTTTACAAGGCTTTGCCTGGCTGGTCCCACTCACTTCAGCCCCATCTTAGTGGGGTCACCTACTTTTGCAGACTCCATCCTTCTTTCCCCACCTGTCAAGAATGTCAAGGCTGCTCTCCTACCTTTTTATCTTCTTCCCTGACACTTCCCCTAATCCTCTTTTTCTCACTCTCATCACCTCCCCACTCTCTCCTCCGTATTTTCTTCACTCTCCCTTTCTCCTCCTTCTTACCCACTTTTCCTCTCCAACCTGATTTGTCCAGTCCCTTTTTATAGAAACTTTCCTCTAGAAGGCACCCCCAACCCAGCCGTGGATTGGCATCTTCTCAATGACATTGTTGCCTTATTCTGCACCCTGGTGAAACAGCTAGTCTGCCCCAAATAGAAGAAATCAGTGAAAGTAAAGGCTGTTGCAATGCAAACAGAATGTATAACTAGACTCAAACCCCTTACCAAGCTGTTTCTAAGCATGCTTTGTTTTCTTGGGGAAGTCAGACTAGAGCCAGGATGGATGAATTGTCCGTAACACCATACAAGACCCTCTCCACAAGTACGTGATTCCTGCTTATCTATCGTGTAGGATCATATGTGGGCAAACAGATTGAGAAGCTTAAAGCATGACAGTAGTCAGCTTTCTCTCCGACCTTGTTTGGAGCAAAGCCAGGAAGCTGACTCTCTTTGGTTTAAAGGGTTCGGGAATGTTCAAAGTATCCGTCTCACACCCTTCCCAGAAATTCTCCCTTGGCAGCCAGGATTATGACTTGATGGAGGGACAAAGATATGGTGGCTACTAGTGGCTGGTGTCTAGGTCCCAGAAGATGGCAGAAGCTGTTCTAAGATGTTGAGGTCAAAGAACTAATGCCAGCATTCCACCATGGTGACCCCCGTGGCTGAAGCCCCTTTTATAACATCATAGAAATTCTACACAGAACCCAGAGGATGAGAGGCTGCACACTCCACGCTGGGGAACAGAGTGGGCAGGATGAGCTCCCATTCCTTGGTCTGGGTAGTGGCCTTGCTACATTGAATCATTATGTTTGGAAGGTCACCTGGTCTATTTTCCTAGCCAGGGCAGGAATCCCCACTCCCACCTGTCCTTTCCTGGAGGTAAAATGGGCAGAACAAGGACCCATGCTCGAGTCCCCAAAGAATGGCAGGACGCCCTCAGTGGAGGCATACTGTATTTAAATGCAATTCACCTCTTTGGGGTCTAGGAAAAGCCACCTGTAGATTCATTTGCTGGGAAACATGGTCTGCGTGGTCGAGGCAGTGGGCGCTGGGGTCATGATTTTGCTAAAGGTTGACTTCCTCCGGAGGTCTGTCTGCTGTCCAGAATGGCAGCCGCTTCGGTGGGCGAATAGGACGGTCATCTCTGGGCCCAAGGGGGCTGCTTCAGGCTGGGACCCCTTCGGGGTGCCTGGTTGTTCAGGCTTCCCAGAGGTGTGATGTTTGGCAGGAGGAGGGCTGTAATTCTGAAATCTCACGGTTTTGACTTGCTGTAAGACAGAGGAGAGCAAAGGGACACAGGTGAGTGGGAGACCTGTGCTATTTCCCCCTGGGACTTGGTTCATGCTGTTTCTCTACACTTGTCCCTTCCTGGAATGCCTCATTCACGTGTTCATCCAGCAAATACTTGTGTCTGTCATGAGTGTTGACCATGCATCACCACTCTGTCAGGTGCTGTGAAGCCAAGAATGAACAAAACCGCCCTGACAAATGACAATGATAACCAGTGCCACCGCGGGGGAAGCAGAAGATGCTGAGGAATGCAGAGGAGTATCCAACTGAAGCTGGAATGGGCCTTGTCCGAGAAGGCCTCTTAGAGGCAGAGTTATTTCAGTCGAGAACTGAAGAACGACTGGGAATTAGCTACGAGAAATAGGGGGGACAACCACCTACCTGAGAATAGGGTCCTTTACCTCCCCTCTCTCCTTTCCACCTGCCAGTAAGGCCTCCCTGCTGACTCCATCCAGACAACTCCTTCATAAACCCTCAGAGCAGAGTAAGCCAACTGGACACTGCTGACTGAATATAGTCTGCAGAAAGTCTGGGAGTTTGATTTAGTTGCTAACACATAAAAATTGGGAGATGCATATAAAAGTCAGCATTTTATATGTCCCTTAAGATAATCAAAGTGCAGGCACACTGGGGCCTGTGCCCCATTCTGGCAGCAATTGGCTGGAGCTGATTAGCAGGCCCTGCTTTATGTGGGAGTCAATGATCTGATGTTTGCATAAGCCCTTTCTCTCTCCCTTCTTTCCTAGCCTGTTATAGATCTTATATATTAGGTTTTACTTTGGCCATTCCCCATCTTACAGCTTAATAAAGTGTTCTGTGCTACTGCTCAGAAATCTTTTTTTTTTTTTTTTTCCCTATGAAATTCAATCCCAATGTCTTGGGATTGAAAGGTGAGTGGGAGACCAAATGTCTTCATACTTTTGACCCTTACCATGTCCAGCAGAGGTCTGGGCACTTACTAAACACAGTTTGAGGGCTGCATCTAATGGCTTGGGGGTAACTGACAAGTGGGGTCTGGAAAACTTTGAATTATTTGAATACCGTAATTCAGAATAAGAACTCTCAACATTTAAATCAGTTAACACTAACTTTTTCCAAATGCCTTTCCCTGCAAGCTTACAGCTTAACATTAAGAGCATGAGCTTTTGTGTCAGATCTCGATTCTACTCCAGACACTCATGTGTGTCAGCTGTGTGCTTTTGGGTAATGTACTTTAACTCCATAAGCCTCATGTCCTCATTTTTAAATGAGGATGACAATAATAATTATAGCTACATCAGAAGGTTGTTGTCAGAATTAAATGAGATAGGACATGTGAAGTACTCAGCACAGTGCCTGCTAGGTCGTTAGCATTCAGTAAATGCTTAACAGAGAGGAGGAAACCACACCATCTTTCCATTTGGAGGGAAATGGGTGATGGTAGTGATGGTGATGTTGGTGGTGATGGTGGTGGTGATAGTGATAGTAAGGGTGGTGGTGTGATGTTCAATACACTAAAAGATAACAGTCACCTAATTTTCTTCACGTCACCTCCTCCATCCCTGCCTCAAGGATATTGTTGAGAACATAACACTTTTTACAAAAGCTCTTACGACTTCTAGTGGGAAAAGCCCTAGAACCGATAACCGATAACCGCAAAGGTCCCGATAACAGTTGTTGGAGTAGTTATAACTCAGTGTGACCTTACTAAGTCACTTACCTTCTCCTGTGCCTCAGTTGCCTCTTGTATACTGTGAACGAGTACGTATCAAGCCCTATGTAAGTACTTTACTCATTTAACTCCAATCCTATGAGGCTATTACTCTTCTTACCGCCATTTTACAGATTAGGCAAAAGAGACTCAGAAAGGTGAAGTGTTTTAACCAGAGTCACCAGCTAGCAAGCAGCACAGCTGGAATTCAAATCAAGATTGTGTCTGATGCCAAAGCCGTGTTTTTTCCAAGTTGCCTCTGGGCCTCGAAAGAAAGATGTATAAAATCTTCTGGAAGCATAAAGGAGATTCAGTAACATGTCTGGGGAGGGTGCGGGTGATGTGAGGATATGGAAGGGGGGTTGTGTGTGAGGATTCTTTGGAGGCTGCAGTTTTTTTGTTTGTTTGTTTTTGTTTTTTTTTGCGGTACGCGGGCCTCTCACTGTTGTGGCCTCTCCCGTTGCGGAGCATAGGCTCCGGACGCGCAGGCTCAGCAGCCATGGCTCATGGGCCCAGCCGCTCCGCAGCATGTGGGATCCTCCTGGACCGGGGCATGAACCCGTGTCCCCTGCATCGGCAGGCGGACTCTCAACCACTGCACCACCAGGGAAGCCCCTGGAGGCTGCAGTTTTGATTCCTTGTCCATTTATGGTGAAATCTCAGGAGCTGGGACACTGTGCAAAGTTAGGGGTCTAAAGAATCAGCCCCCCCCAATGTCACCTACTCCTACCTTTTCGCTGCCATTTCTTGAGTTCTCTGGTTTCACCAGGATGGATGGCGGGGCAGATGCAGGCAGTTTTGGTAGAGGCTCACTCCTGACGGGGATTTCTTTGCCTTCCATGATGAGGGAACTGGCCGCCGAGTGGATCCTGGTGTCGCTGCCCCTGCTGACGCATGTGAGGGCAGGCTCCCCAGTGGCAGTGGGCTTGGGTCCCATCTCCGCCACCACCGCCGAGGCTGAGGAGGGGGCCCCCTGTGGCTGGTAGAATTGGAACTGCTGAGGCCGGACGACCATGGTGGGGCTGCGTCTGAGGGAGCCCACCACGAGGGTGGGGACCCCTGACTGGACGGGTCTCTGCAGGGATCCATCTGGGGAATTGTATGACAGAGATATCAGCAATGGGGCAGCTGACAGCAGCTTGGGTGGGAGCTGGGTAAGCAGTGTGTCCTGATAGCCCAGAATAGTTAAGTGCCTTCCCAGTTTGACTGTGCTCACATTCTCCCAGGGTCTTTCAAAGGTGACCTTATTCTTTTTTTAGTGCTGTTTGCTGATGCTGGCAGCAAATGACTGGCTAGGCGAATACTGGGGGTGGGGTGGTGTCAGAAGGTATATCACCTCTATTTGTCCTCTCCCTCTCTCTCTGTCACACACATACACACACACACTCCTACTTTCTCCCTCTAGGCCTTTAAGGTGGAAAGGGAAGAAGACAGTCCTAAAGAGAGAGCTTCGCAGTGAGAAATAAAGGCATGGAGACCAAAGAGGAAACAAAAGCAGAGACAAAGAAAGAGACAGCAGAAATTGAGACACGCAAGAGAGAGTCAATGGAGAGGCATGAGTGGGAGGGAGAGAGGGTAGGAGAGAGGGCAGAGGACTCCAACCAGCTACTTAAAGAAAATTCTGATGGAAGCTTTAGGCCTGTGGTTGTGGGACCTCTGCTTTTCATCGGGTCTGCAGGGAGGAAGGGTGAGTGGAATTTAGGGACTGTGTGTACCAGGCAAACGTGACAGCAGCTGGAAGCAAATTTGGAAAGGTTATTCCCAAGTTAGGGATGTGAGTGGATGAGCTTTGTGAAGTCCCATGACACAGGCTCTGGAATCATATCTCCTCCCAGGGAGCCAGGAGCACATCAGTCACAACATCTCCCTGCTCCTCGGTCCCCTGGTTGTAAACTGGAGCTGAAAACAGCACCTCATGGCCTGGGGTGAGGATTACATTTTATGATGTGTGCAAAATGTTAGGATAGTGCCTGGAACATCATAAATGCCCCATGTTTTAAAACTTTTTGTGTGTGTTTTTAGGCAAAGGAGAAGCAAGCTCTAAAAATGCACGGTCCAGAAGTTTGGTTTTGCCCCTTCCGTTTCCCTGAGCTCATTTTTTTTTTTTTTTTTTTTTTTAATTGA
>NW_006789049.1:405845-449846 GCF_000442215.2 Lipotes vexillifer
TTTTTTTTTTTTTTTTTTTTAACTGAGATAGTCCTCCCTCAGTAAAAGGAAGCCATTCCTTCCCCTCAAATTCTCTGGAAGACAGGAGATCCCCGCCCTTTGAGCATATGTCCTGTGGGTGACCTGGAGAATAATAGAGAGCTCATTGTGCTCTGTGGGGGGCAGTGGGAGAGACACCCTGAGAAGCATTGTGGGCTATTTCTTCATAAGGGTCTCCCAGAATTTAGAGCTAGAGGTGACATCCAGCAGAGGTGTTAGTTCTTTGTGACACTCCATGGACACGTGTGTGAATCAAAGTCATCTGTGTCCAGCACAGAAGGCCTGAGCCAAGGCCATGTTCTGTGTCATGAGTCTTTATCAAGCCGGGTGTGAACGTGAAGAACAGATGCTCACTGTCACACCGCTGGCGTTCTCAGCTGCCACCGGCAACCCAGCCACCGCTTACACAAGTCTGACCTTGCAATGTCAATGTCTGTTTTGCCACTGATAGCCCTGTGAGATGCACACAGTCAATTCTCTGTCATTTGTCTTTGCTTTGGGGAGATTGATAGCTTGACCATCCTCACCTTGGGAAAAGGGAGAGAGAGGAAACCTCTGGGACCTAGGAAGGTCAAAGCCACACTAGGCAGACCTGTCCTTAGGCTCTTGGAAATGGGTGACAAATCAGTTTACCGCCTTATGTACTTATCTTGTCAGGTTCCTAATTTCCAAGAGCTTTAATGCTTTCTTATTACAGGTACATATAATGCAAGCGTCAAAACTCCAAGCCGATCAAGATCTACACAAAGATAGAGAGGGAGTGTCCGAAGGGAAGTGTGAACAATTGCCGAGGGGCTGTTCTCCTCGGTATTCAAAAGTGGTCTAGACTATGTGATCATTTCAACGCAAGTGAAGTGAATTACATTCACATTCTGGAGGGACCCAACATGATCTGCTTAGCTGCAGTAGTAATATTGATACTGATAAAATGCTATACTATAAAAATAGCTAACATTTCTTGAGAGCTTATTATGTGCCAGGCACTGGGCCATTAGTGTTAAATGAATTATTTAATGCCCTGATGAGGTAGGTACTATTTTTATTTTCATTTTGCAAATGAGAAAACTGAAGGCCGAAGAGGTCAGTAACTTGTCCAAGGCTGTTGTGGTGGGATAACTTATTGCACGTGTGTTTTGTGGGGAGAAGGTAGAGGAGAGGGTGAGGAGGAAGGCACCGTTGGCTAGAATTAAGAAGCAACAGTGGTGGGATTGGTGGTCAAGCAGATGATCAGAAAGTACTGAGAAAGGGTAGAACTAAGATAATTGCTTTAATTGTCTTGGGGCACCAATTGCTTTAATGTCTGTGTGGCATATGGTCCCTCATGTGAATCTTTTGCTCTGACTAGTACTGTATTTTCACCTTTAATCATTTTTTAAGATAGCAGGAGGGATGGCAGAGCCCAGTTTAAGTCAGGGGATGTAGAACAAATCAAGTTGACTTTGCTTGGCTTGTTTTCTTCTAGAGAGGTGTACGAATATAGAGGCTTGATGTTTTATAGAACGATGGGTTTCAACCACTTTTTGAGAACCCCTGAAAATGAAGCCTTACACAGAAATTCAATATATTAGGAGATAAAAGCATGGCTTTGAAGATGAAGGAGCTATGTAATTGCCATGTGTGCAATGTGGATGTTATATAAAAATAAAACCAAGGTGCAGAACAGTGTACTAAGATTACAAGGTATGTATGTACATGGACGAGAATTTGGGACTGCGGGGGGAAGGCTATGAAGGAGACATTTGTACAATATAATGTACTTTTGTACAATATAATTTTTTTACCTTGTGCATATATTAGTTAAACAAAGTGGGATTCAGGGGCTCTTAGCAATGACTCCTCTTTTCCTCTTCCCGTTTCCCTTTTGGCACCTCCTGAGGGGTTCCGTGGAGCACAGTTTAAGAAGCATTGATCCAGCAAGTGCTTTAGTTGTCCTGTCTTAATAAGAACCAGCATCCACCTTGGCCATGCTCTAATTACATGTTGGCACTCAAGGCTGGTATCATCCCAATCAGTCAGCGTGTGTGTATGAAGTGACTGAGGGCAGGGACCTTGAGTCCATTTGGCTTCATCTGATAAAACAACGCAGTATTTGGGAAGTGTAAAGCAACCTTCACAGAGGCTTGTTTTAAAGCCAAGATCCTTGTTTTTGCAAAAAGCACTCTGTTTGCCAGTGTGAGATCCCCCCATCCCCTAGCTCTAGGCACATACCTCTCTGCCACCACTTACTCTTTCTCATGCTGCTCCGCCCCTTGCGGAGGGAGCCCTGCCCCAGGGTCCCCAGACCGGCCAGGTTCCGCACGGGGTTGACTATGGCCGTGGGCACGAAGACGGACTTGAAGGGCTGGCTCTGCCGGGGATCACCTTCTGAAATGCTGCCTTGGGAGGACACAGAGGAGGTGGATAACGTCCACGTGGCGTAGAGAGCAGAGCTCCGGGAATCTGGAACACTAGATGTCTTTCTGGTTGTGCAAATTTTTTTTTTTTTTTTTTTTTTTTTTGTGAAAGAGAAGGAATAGAGAAAGAAAAGGTTCAGTCAAGAGTCCTGTTTTAAAAAAATGATCAGCTCCCAACTGTATAGCACATGTGGTCCCTCCTCATCGTGTTCCTACCCATACATACATACATACATATATATATGTTTATACTTGTCTTCATCACAGGCTTAACTATGGAGGCCTCAGCTTCCACACCTGGATAACTGTGTGGGCATGCTGAGGGAGGGGAGAGGGTCTCATACTGAGGCCTGGTGGAACTAGAAGACTTGAATATCATCTTTCACTCCAGCTCTGATCACTCTTCACCCCGTGTCCCTTCAGCCCTCAGTTCAGAGCACAAGATCTTGTATGTGTTCATTTCGCTTTGCAGGGGCGATTTCTTGTTCTTTCAGTGACTTTCCCACTAGATCCTAAACTTTTTGAAGGCAGAGATTTTATATGACTTGTTTTATAGCCTCTGTGTTCTGCACATATTGTTTATTAATAAATGTTTGTTGAATGGCTGCCATGATGCTTTTAGCACTGAAGCCAGTCATTTTGTCTGACACATAGTAAGCACTTACTGTATACCCACTGTAACACCCAGCATTGGCCAAACACTTTGCCCACATCATCTCATAGGTTCTTCTCGACAGCCTTCTGAGGTAGGTACTATTAGTGCTACTGTTTTGTAGGTTAAAAAATAGAGATTTACTGTTACTTGTCTAAGCAATTAATAGATCTGAGATTTGAACCCAGGTCCAGGCTGGCCCCTCGCTCTACCACTAAGCTACCTACCTTCGAGCTAGTTAGAGCATTCATCATTTGGAAAACCCTGCATCCTACTTGAAAATTAACAAACTAAAGGAGCTGGTAGGCCCTACACATGCCTCCGTAAGACCTAATTCTTCAGCCTCAGGCTCTGATTTTTAAGAACAGTGTTAATATTTTGTAAAACACCAATCTCCTGTCCATGTTTCCGGCCTGCAACTCCCTGAACCCCATGGGGAATGGTGTCATTTTACATGCCCTTCTTGCCCTTTTACCATCCTGCCGCAACATCACAGCCCCTACCGAGTAGTCCATGAATCCCCTTGTCACTCTGTTGATTAAATAACCCCTGCTAATTCCCTGGAGATAACCAGTTCAACCAAGGCCCCGGCACAGAGATGCCCTCCACGTATTTTCCTTCCTGTCAATGCCTCCAGGTTTCTCTTTAGGTAATTTCCCCTTATTTCTCCTTTTCTCTCCTTGTTTTGCTTTTAAAAAGTACATGTAGTTTAATATTGAGCCACCAGTATTGTACAAGATGGGAAAGGCATCATGTAATGCAGCCAACTCTGCCCAGGAAGCATATGCAGCCAAACACGCTGGGAACTGATGCTTGCAGAGAGGGGCTTCTGTCCACAGCCTTCAGCCTGCTTCTGGCCCCTGGGGATGCAGTCAGTGAGGCGGAGTGGGCTGTACACCAGGAAGAGCTCAGACTACGTTCTGGAGATGAAGGCTGGGCTGGAGAGAACTCCCCAGCACTGGCTTGCCTGGCAGAGTCTGCATCTACCTGTTTTTTTCTTATAAATTTATTTATTTATTTGTGGCTGCACTGGGTCTTCGTTGCTCTGTGTGGGCTTTCTCTGGTTGCAGCGAGCGGGGTCTGCTATTCGTTGCACTGCGTGGGCTTCTCATTGCGGTGGCTTCTCTTGTTGCAGAGCACGGGCTCTAGGAGTGTGGGCTTCAGTAGTTGTGGCACGTGGGCTCAGTAGCTGTGGCTCGCAGGCTCTCGAGCGCAGGCTCAGTGGTTGTGGCGCATGGGCTTACTTGCTCTGCGGCATGTGGGATCTTTCTGGACCAGGGCTCGAACCTGTGTCCCCTGCATTGGCAGGTGGATTCCTAACCACTGCACCACCAGGGAAGCCTCTACCTGTGTTTTAAACAAAGGCCTCAAACTGTTGGATGCTGCAAAATGGACTGGCAACAGGAAAGACAGGTTCCAAATTTGTTGCCAGCAGCAGAAGCAGCAGCAGCAGCCTGGACAGAATACAGTTAATGAGGCCCAAACCGGCCTAATTCCAGCAGTCCCTTCTTTGGACAACTGTATACAGACCAAGGTGCAACTTCATTTTCTGGACCGAGCATGAGGCCGGATTCCAGAAACTCCTAAATCTCAAGTCCCCCATCCAACACTGAGTCCCTCTATGTCTTTTGGCAAAAAGCTCAGCACTTACCCAGCATGTTCTTCTAGCATCAAAGCACTTTGCAAACATATATTCATTAATCTCCATGACACCCCAGACCTGCAGATATTATGATCCCTGTTCTCTAGATGGAGAGACTGAAAGACATTCTGGGTTTAAGTGGGAGGTGTGTGTGTTGCCTCTGATTTGCTCCGCTGGGCTGCTTTGAGTGTGCAGGTCCCTGTGTCCCCTTTTCTACCTGAGATATGAGCCCTTAAGAACTTGCGCTGTATTTGAAAGGGACATGACACACAGCGGCTCTATCCTGCTCAGCACTGTCAGTAACCTCCTGGTAAGGCAAAAGCTTGGGCCATGACAATCTTTATATAGTTCTTTGTAGAAAGTTAAAGGAAAGTGAATGGTGGCCCTCGTGTCACTTTTCTCCACCCCTTAGGCATCAGGATGGCATATGTGTCCAGTGAAGGTTGCCAGAAAGAGAAATATCCTGGCTTATTGGGCAGAAGGGCATTTAATGGGAGGATAGGAGGGAGCGGAAAGAGCTTGGAAACAGGATCCAAGGGAGGCTGCTGATTGGAGGTGGGAAGTCTGATCAGGTGCTGCTCCTTGAGTCCCCGCCATGAATGGCCTTCAACTCTGTCCACATTCTCTCCTCCCTTGTTCCTTCCTTGTTCATGTTTCCAAGTCCCAAGAGGCTGAGCCTGTCCCTCACCTGTGGTGATGAGTTGAGGAGGTTGGGGATGAGGGGAAGGGGGAGAGGGAGGAGGAGGGGGAGGGGAGGGGGAGGAGTTGGCTTCTGCAGCCTCTGAAAAGGGAGGAAACTTATGCCTCTACCGAGACTGTGCATGGAAGAGGAAACCAAAGGGATGTAGGTGCTGTTAGGAAGGGCTTGAATGAAAACGTGACAAGTGTTCTGTACCACCTGAGCCAGGGGATAACTCTGGGATACGGGAACTAGGTCGTGGTGGCAGATATTTAGTTGTGGTTGGCACAGCTGGACAGGCTGGTGGCACCATCGAGCACAGAGGGCTGGAGCTTTACACAGCATAGCAGCCTTTCCTCTCTCAGTAGGAAAGGACTTTCCTCTCCCACTCGGTAGGAAAAACTCAGCTGACAAAGCATGGCATCATTCAGCCCTGAGAAGCGGGAGGAATTAAACCTCCCAGAGTGGGAAGGGTTGTTAAGAACGAGGGTGAGCTGCCCCCAGATAGACAAACTGAGCATGTCATCTGCGTCCAAGATTTTGGGGATGGGAACTTTCTCTGCATCTGAGAGGCTGTCAAGGAAAACACATACACACAGAAAGCATTGATCTGCTGTCACCTAATAGCCCTCAGGAGATTATACTGTGACAGGGACTTTCCTTTTTAGAAATGCTGGCTCCCTAGAAGCAAACACGCACATCAGCATAAGTAGCATCTCAGTATATGCACATATGCAGGTTTCTATGAGCTCGGGGTGGGGATGGACTCATGGCAAACTATGCTGGTGCTGAAACTCCATCCACTGCCTAACACGCGGCCATCATGGAGCGGGTGAGTCTAGATGCTCATGACTCGCCCAAGAACAGATCTAACTTGGAGAAAAGCCAAGAAGGAGAGAAGGGGAAGCTGGAGCCTTGAAGTACACTGGAATGGAGTCCTACATGCATTCTAGTTAGGGTGACCTTACGTCCAGGTTTTCCTGGGAGAGTCTCAGTTTACACCTGCTCTCTTGGTAGAGTGTCCCTCTTTTATCTCAAAAGCATCCTAGTTTGGATGGTAAGTTATATGGTCACTCTTCTTTTAATGTTTTTTTCATGGAATATCCAGGACTTTGGGCTAAGGCCTGATGCATAAGCAAATTCCCCAGTAGTAGAGATGGTCCCTAGAGGGTTCATGATAAGATTCCATGGAAGACTGTTCATGAGTTAGGGTAGGTCCTTGCTCTTCGTTGTCACTTCTGGACCATGCTCCCACTCTTCTCAAGACTTCCCAGCTTGGGTTCACATGATTGGACTCCACCACCTACCACCCTGCCGTGTTGGAGCCATCCTTTCCCCTCTTTCCTTGAGGAATTGAGCTCCTGGATCACTGTCTTTCTCTCCACCTCAATGGATCCTATCATGATGATCTCATCTAGTCTTAGGGCTTTAAATACCATCTCAAGGCTGGACCTCTTTCTTAAATGCTAGACGTGTATACTCAACTGCTTACCAATGTCTTTACTAGGAATACTAAGGCATCTGAGACCTAATCTTCTATGAACCAAGCTTTTGCTTCCCCCCAACACCCCAAAACCTGTTTGTTCCTCTTTTGGTTTTCAACTCCATCTCAGTAAAAGGCAACTCTGTCTTCCAGTTACTCAAAGCAAAAAAAAGTGGACTCACCATGAATCCTCTCTTCTTTTACACCCAGGATTTGATTTGTCAGAAAATCCTGTTGTCTCTACCTTCAGAATATACCGAGAATCTAACCACTGCTCCCTCCCTCCACAGCTAGCGCCTTGGTTCATTTCACCGTCACCCCCTTCCCCAACTGGATTATTACAATATCTGCTTAACTAGTCTCTCTGCTTCAAGCTTTTCCTATCTATAGTTTACTTTCAACCCAGCAACTAGAGGGATTCTGATTACAACATAAGTTAGATCATGTCATGCTTCTGCTCGAAGCCCTATAATACGGTTAAAGCCAAATTCCTCATGACGACCGAGGAAATTCTGTGTGATCTGAATCCCTGTTACCATTCTGACCTCATCACCTACTAGCCCCCTCTCACTTCCCTAACCCAGTCCTATTGGCCTTCATGTCAGGCGTGCTCCTCCCTCAGGGCCTTTGTTCTGTACTTGCTGTTCCTTGGGCCTGGAACACACCTCCCTCATTTCTTCATTCTACCTTCTTACCGCTCAGTAAGGCCATCTCTGACCAAGCTATTAACATTGTAATCACCCCCACGCAAATTCTATCCGCCTTTCCTGACTTCTTTTTTCTTCTTAGACCTTATCATTAGCACGCCACATATATTACTTATATGTCTTGTTTATTGTCTGTCTGTCCCACTAGAATGTAAGCTCCACTGGGCGAGGATATTGTGTCTTTTATTCACTGGTGTTTCTCCAGTATCTAAAAAGGTGCTCAATACATATTTGTTGAATAAATGAATTAAAGCATCAGTTGTAGACATCCTCAGTTTGCCTTTGGAGATGTTGCAGTTTTCTAACAAATTCCAAGAACCTTCCATTTGAAAGGAGTAACTATGATCCTCTATTCCAGTTTTCTGGCATGTGAGGAAATCTTTTTGCCTGGATCTGTTGGAATCCACATTTTGTCTGTAGTCTTTCTAGAAAGGGGATCCACCACCTCACCAGCCAGACTGATTAGAAAAATCTATGGGTTAGAAAGTGCAGTCTTTTATTGAACCAGAACCTTCTAAGTTGTATTCACTGGTTCACGGTCTCCTCATGGAACAAATCTACTTCCTGGTCTACACATTCTGTTATGGTCCCTGTGACCCTTGTCTTCTGCAACTCAAATAATCTTACTTTCTTTATAGGTTTCTCCAGTGATGTAGTTTCTGTCTCCTCACCATTGCTGCCCTCCGCTGGACACACTGCCCCGCCTACATGAAAGTCCCCAAAACTGGCCATATATGACTCTAGCTCTGACCCCCGTAGAGTACAATGGGATTATCCCTTTCCTTGGAGTTATGACTCTCTGATATGTCATAAAGACAGAGTGTATGTGTAGTGATGGTCTTGCTACCTTGTGACAGGCTTTGCCTGGACTTATGGGGGTGGGGGTAGGAGGAACCATGGATAGTTTTGGGGTCTGTGTGTAGTTGTGGTCATATGAGGTGGCTGGACAAACTGTATGCCAGTGAAATTGATGAATGTGCCAGAGAATGAAAAAGATTGAGAAAAGCTGTCTGGGAAGAAGATCTTCAGGGTAACTAGCATGTGACCTGGGGTGTGGATGGATGGGTAGTGGTCTGAGTCACAAAAACCCTGCCTAATGGCCCAGCATCCTGGGAAGTCTCCCAAGGTGCTCCAAGAGGTCTTCTGATCATTGTGTTTTAGCATTGTGACATGATTGTGAAGTGTCAGGGTGCAGGGTGTGAGGTGCGATTTGGGGGGGGGATTATATAGTAGAAAACCTGAAATCTAGTTCTTGAGCAGACTGATTAACTCTGCACATCAATTTCCTCATCTGTAAAATAACATCTACCTTAAACGAGATTCTTGAGCATAGCCAATAAGTTAAGAGATGCAAAAGTGCTTGTAAAATGTGGAGAGCTATTTAAAAGATAACTATTCTGCTATTTTTTTTTAAGTTAAGTGTTAGGAGGGTACTAGAGCAAAAGCTGTTTCTTGGCCCTTACTCTGAAAGGGCATTGAGTCCTTCAGAGATTCAACCCACAGATGGCCCCTGGCCTAGGCGACCGGACCCTCTGATGCCTGAGATTGGAGAGGACCCACCTGAAAATGGGGATGACATAGTTGTTGGGGAAGATGCCGACTCGCCCGGTCACCAAGGAGACACCCCTGAGCCAGCCATCCTGGTACTTCCCCAGGACCCTGATGCCCTCTCCCTTCTGCAGGTCCAGTTCGTCGGGTCCATGGGCTGAGTAGGAGTGCAGGGCTACAAACCTGGGGAGACACAAGGAACTGGTAAAGGAAGCTGGTGAGCGGAGGGCATGGAACCAGTGAAGGGTGAAGCGAGAGGAAAACTCAGAGCCCACCTGCCCGGTGTTTAGCAACAACACCTTTTAAGAACTGAAAGCTCACTATGTGAGGCAGATGAAAGTGGTGGAGCCTGGTTGAAGTAGCAGTGGAGGGGCCCAGATCCCTGCCCCCACCTCCTTCCTGCTCCTCCACAGAGTGCCCCACAGCTGCAAATCACTCATTTAGGTCACATCAGCACTTTGACAATGGGGAAACTGGTCTAGAATAGAGAAAGGAGTTGGTGACCAGGAATCGGTGGCAGAGCTGGGTCTCAAACCTGGAAGTGATGGTTCTATCTAGGATGCTTTTCCACACTGCTTAGAGTATCCCCCAAGACAATGGTCACAGGCATCAACGTTCAGGGAACTGAGGGGTCAGCAGAGAAACCTCTCTGATCCACTCCCTCTCCTGAGGGTAGGGACATGTCTGACCCCCAGGAATGGCCCGAGGAGCTTAGCTTAATGTAGGCCGGAGGCGGACATGGGAAAATGGGAGGAGGGTGTTAATTTCAGTGTTTGGCACGCAGTGGAATACTGGCTGCATGTTGGCATGGAGGAGGATGGGCTTGAAACATGGTAGAAATGTTCTCGGGTTAGAGCAGTGACTTGCCTCTCTGAAGTCCACACAGGAGTTGGGCAGGTAACATCTGGGTATGAGCCAGGGGGTGAAGACCCTGGGGAATAGTGAGGCTGTGGAGTCAGGAGAATAACTGCCTGACTAAAGGCATTAAAAATAACTCACTTTGGGGCTTCCCTGGTGGCACAGTGGTTGAGAGTCCGCCTGCCGACGCAGGGGACACAGATTCGTGTCCTGGTCCGGGAGGATCCCATGTGCCGCGGAGCGGCTGGGCCCATGAGCCGTGGCCGCTGAGCCTGTGCGTCTGGAGCCTGTGCTCCGCAACAGGAGAGGCCACAACAGTGAGAAGCCCACATACCGCAAAAAAAACAAAAACAAAAACAAAAAAAACCTACTTTGGCTTGCCAGGTTCGGGGTTACCAGTGTATGGCCTCAGGCTGGCTGTTAGGAAGTCCTTCTAGACTCTATGGACTGTGAGACACTGAAAGGTTTTATCAGAAGGGCTAGGAGAGTGTTCTCATCTGCAAGGTTCCTTTCCCATCTAAAATGCTATATTTATTTCTTGCTGATTACTAGAGCAACATCTATTGATGACCTAGCATTGTGAATCTAAAGGAAGACAATAGAAATTGCTCAGTACCTAAGCTTCCTGTAATGTTTTGGTATATAATCTTCCAGTCTCTTTCTACTTTTGTAAAATAATGAGCCAGGATGATGTGGTTTGGTAATTTGTGTTTTTCACCATTATTCCCTTTGGAGGTTGTAAAAGAAGGGGAGCTGTTATCTCTCTGGATGTGTTGGTTGGGGACGGGGGATGCTTGATGGCAGAGGGATGGCAAAGATGACCCCTCTATGCCAGGACCGGGAGTGGAGGGTTGAGCTGTTTTTACTCACATGTTAGCTGAGAGGTGTTGCTGGGAGCCGGGCAGACTGATGATGGCCGTGGATTGTCCTGGGGAGGCAGGTGCAGGGTGATAAGTGCTGACCTACACAGACAGAAAAGCCAGGCAGAACCAATGAACATCACCAGCCAGGCCCACAGCAGAGGCAGCCTGACGCAACCAAAAACCAAGGGCCACGCCTGGCACCACCCAGCATGTGTCTTCTCTGTGGTTTGGGGCTGTAGGCAGAGCTGAGTCGTGGTAGATTGGTTTATCGTTTGCTGGGGTGGCATGCCAGGGTCACAATCCAAAAGACTGCTCAGAGAGGGCAGAGGAGAAGACCTATCTAGTTTACAGTCAACAGGGTACTGCCAGGATCCTCGATCTCTTCCCTGGGCCCTTCCCTACCCATCTCCCACTGCACTCACCTCCCTCTATGAAAACCTATTCTCATAAAATGATACAATGGCTAATACTGAGAACTTAACACTCGCCAGGCAGTTTTAAGAGCTTTACAAGTATCAGTTAATTTAATCCTTATTAAAGGGACTATTATCATCCCTATTTTTGGATGAGAAACTGAGGGAAAGAAAAGTTACCTAACTAGTATGACACAAACTTTTAAACCAGGTTCTCTAGGTCCTGAGCCCACACTATCAGTATTAACACACACACACACACACACACACACACACACAGACACTCACACTCACACTCACACACACACACCAGTTTACCCAGTGACTTAAGGAAGGTAAATCTGTATCCTCTTTACTTTTCCAGGATGAAAGAGAGAGCAATAATGCTAAAAGTATCTGGAAACTGCCTATTATCCTGGCACCTTGCCTGTTGTCTAACATCTTACCTTGCTCATTTCCTTCTTGGCATATATCATAGGCTGTGATTGTTTCCTTGATTAGTTACTGACCATCCCCCATCACTAGACTGTAAGTTCCATGAGGGCAGGGACTATGTCTTGTTCATCATTGTATTTCTTATGTGCCCAATATGTACTTGTAGCTTAAAGAATGAATAAATGAACAAAAAGATCTTTCTACCCAGTCCACAAAGGACTAATGAAACCTCAACCATCTCTGTGCCATCCAGAGTAAATACATTCAGTCTGTCTTCAGTTGTTGACTCATAAGCGATGGTAGCTACATATGTGTGCCTTTTTAGGACTATGCTTTTGTGGGTATAACTATTATTTGCATATGTGTGTTTGGGCAGTTGCTAATCCATTACCGAGTACATGTATCTCTGGTTCTTTCTACAATTGCGAATGCTTTTCCAGAACCCATGACAATTGTATGTACATGTATGATGGCACTGGTCTATTGTATGTCTGATTATGTTCACGTATGTGGGTCTGTGGATTGATAAGCATGTATACTCTGTGTGATTATATGTATGTATCGTTGTAAATGTCTATCTGGAATTCTGTGTGTAGGTATGTAAACACTAGAGGTGTGTGCAAATATGCGTGGGTATAGTTTTGTGTGTGTGCCGATGACTGTGTAAATGTATGTATGGCTGCATATGTATGTGTGACATTTCAATCCAGGTATAGGATCAGAAAACTATTCTAGTCAGATAGTAACAAGTGTTGGCAAGAATGTAGAGAAATCAAAACCCTCATACAGTATTGGTGGAAACATTAAATGGTTCAGGCCCTTTGGAAAATAGTTTTGCTGTTCCTCAAATGACTAAACATAGAATTACCATATGACCCAGTAAGTCCAATACCCAAGAGAGATGAAAACATATGTCCACACTAAAGCTTGTGCATGAACTTTACAGCAACATTATTTATAATAGACAAAAGGTGGAAATAACCCAAATGTCCAATGACTAATGAATGAATAAACAAAATGTGGTATATCCATACAGTGGAATATTATTCGACCATAAAAGAAATGAAGTATTGATATATGCCAGAACATGGATAAGCCTTGAAAACATTATGCTAATTTAAAGGAATCAGACACAAAAAACATTACATAATTCCATTTATATGAAATGACCAGAAGAGGCAAATCTATATAGAAAGTAGATTAGTGGTTTCCAGGGGCTGGGGATATAGGGGGATATAGGAATAATAGTTAAGGGTACAGGGTTTCTTTTTGAGGTGATGACATATTGAAAATGGTTGCACATATCTGTGAATATATTAAAAACCACTGACTTGTACATCTTAAATGGCTTAAATGTATGTTATGTGAAATATATTTTAATAAGCTTTAAAAAAGATGGCAAAAAGCATATGATCATCTCAGTAGATGTAGTAAAAGCATTTGATAAAATTCAACATCCATTTATGTTAAAAACTCTCCAGAAATCAGGCAAAGAGGGAACATACCTCAACACAGTAAGGGCCATATATGGCAAACCCACAGCTAACATCGTACTCAATGATGAAAAGTTGAAAGCATTTCCTCTAAGATCAGGAACAAGACAAGGATGTCCACTTTCACCATTTATATTCAACATAATTTTGGAAGTCCTAGCCATGGCAATCAGAGAAGAAAAAGAAAGAAAAGGAATCCAAATTGGAAAGGAAGAAGTAAAACTGCTCGTTTGCAAATGACATGATACTATGAGTAGAAAATCCTCAAGACACCACCAGAAAAACTACTAGAGCTCATCAATGAATTTGGTAAAGTTGCAGGATATGAAATTAATATACAGAAATCTGTTGCATTTCTATACACTAACAATGAAAGATCAGAAAGAGAAATTAACAAAACAATCCCATTTACCACAGCATCAAAAAGAATAAAATACCTAGGAATAAACCTACCTAAGGAGGCAAAAGACCTGTACTCTGAAAACTATGACGCTGATGAAACAAATCAAAGATGACACAAATAGATGGAAAGATATATTGTGTTCTTGGATTAGAAGAATCAATATTGTTAAAATGACCATACCACCCAAGGCAATCTACAGCTTCATTGCAATCCCTCTCAAAATACCAATGGCATTTTTCACAGAACTGGAACAAATAATTTTAAAATTTGTGTGGAAACACAAAAGACCCCGAATAGCCAAAACAATCTTGAGAAAGAAGAACAGAGCTGAAGGAATGACACTCCTTGACTTCAGACTATACTACAAACGTATAGTCATCAAAACAGTATTGTACTGGCACAAAAACGGACACACAGATCAGTGGAACAGGATAGAGAGCACAGAAATAAACCCACACACTTATGTTCAATTAATCTATGACAAAGGAGACAAGACTATGCAATGGAGAAAAGACAGTCTCTCTTCAATAAGTGATGCTGGGAAAACTGGACAGCTACCTATAAAAGAAAGGGGGCTTCCCTGGTGGCGCAGTGGTTGAGAGTCTGCCTGCCGATGCAGGGGACACGGGTTCGTGCCCCGGTCCGGGAAGATCCCACATGCTGCGGAGCGGCTGGGCCCATGAGCCATGGCCACTGAGCCTGCGCATCCAGAGCCTGTGCTCCGCAACGGGAGAGGCCACAGCAGTGAGAGGCCCGTGTACCGCAGGAAAAAAAAAAAAAACATATAAAAGAAAGAAATTAGAACATTCTCTAATACTATGTAGAAAAATAAACTCTAAATGGATTAAAGACCTAAATGTAAGACTGGATACTATAAAACTCCCTAGAGGAAAACATAGGCAGAACACTCTTTGACATAAATTGTAGCAATAGTTTTTTGGATCTGTCTCCTAAAGTAAAGGAGATAAAAGCAAAAATAAACAAATGGGACCTAATTAACTTAAAAGCTTTTGCACAGCAAATGTAGCCATTGACAAAATGAAAAGACAACCTACTGAATGACAGAAGATATTTGCAAATGATATGACCAATAAGGGATTACTATCCAACATATGTAAACAGTTCATACAACTCAACATCAAAAGAACAACTGATTAAAAATGGGCAGAAGGTCTAAATAGATATGTTTCCAAAGAGGAAATGCAGATGGCCAAGAGGCACGTGAAAAGATGCTCAACATTGCTAATCATCAGGGAAATGCAAAACAGAACCACAATGAGATATCACCTCACACCTGTGAGAATGGTTATCATCAAAAAGGACACAAATAACAAATGTTGGTGAGGATGTGGAGAAAAGTAAACCTCTGTACACTGTTGGTGGGAGCCACTGTGGAAAACAGTATGGAGGTTTATCAAAAAAATAAAAATAGAACATATGACCCAGCAATTAAACTCCTGGGTATATGTCCAGAACAAACAAACAAAAAAACAACAAAAAACACTAATCTGAAAAGATACATGCACTCCTGACCTAGAAGAACTTGACCAACAAGTAGAAGCCTGTGCTCTGCAATGGGAGAGCCTGTGCTCTGCAACGGGAGAGGCCACAACAGTGAGAAGCCCGGGTACCGCAAAAAAAAAAAGAAATGAAGACAGCATAAGAGACGTCTGGGACAACATTAAATTCAACAACATTCGCAGTATAGGGGTCCCATAAGGAGAAGAGAGAGAGAAAGTACCTGAGAAAGTATTTGAAGAGATTATAGTCAAAAACTTCCCTAACGTGGGAAAGGAAATAGACACCCAAGTCCAGGAAGCACAGAGAGTTCCATACAGGATAAACACGATGAGAAACATGCCGAGACACATAATAATCAAATTGACAAAAATTAAAGACAAAAATAAATTATTGAAATCACCAAGGGAAAAACAACAAATAACATACAAGGGAATTCCCATAGGGTTAACAGCTGATTTCTCAGCAGAAACTCTACAAGCCAGAAGGGAGTGGCATGATATACTTAAAGTGATGAAAGGGAAGAATCTACAACTAAGATTACTCTACCTGGCAAGGATCTCATTCAGATTCAACGGAGAAATCAAAATCTTTACAGACAAGCAAAAGCTAAGAGAATTCAGCACCACCAAACCAGCTCTACAGCAAATGCTAAAGGAACTTCTCTAAGTGGGAAACACAAGAGACGAAAAGGACCTACAAAAACAAACCCAAAACAATTAAGAAAATGGTCATAGGAACATACATATCGATAATTACCTTAAACGTGAATGGATTAAATGCTCCAACCAAAAGGCACAGCCTTGCTGAATGGATAAAAGAAACAAGACCCATATATATGCTGTCTACAAGAGACCCACTTCAGACCTAGGGACACATACAGACTGAAAATGAGGGGATGGAAAAAGATATTCAATGCAAATGGAAATCAAAAGAAAGCTGGAATAGCAATACTCATATCAGATAAAATAGACTTTAAAATAAAGAATGTTACAAGAGACAAGGAAGGACACTACATAATGATCAAGGGATCAGTCCAAGAAGAAGATATAACAATTTTAGATATATATGCACCCAACATAGGAGCACCTCAATACATAAGGCAACTACTAACAGCTCTAAAAGAGGATATTGACAGTAACACAGTAATAGTGGGGGAGTTTATCACCTCGCTTACATCAGTGGACAGATCATCCAAAATGAAAATAAGTAAGGAAAGAGAAGCTTTAAATGACACAATAGACCAGATAGATTTAATTGATATTTATAGGACATTCCATCCAAAAACAGCAGATTACACTTTCTTCTCAAGTGAGCATGGAACATTCTCCAGGATAGATCACATCTTGGGTCACAAATCAAGCCTCAGTAAATTTAAGAAAACTGAAATCATATCAAGCATCTTTTCTGACCACAACGCCATGAGGTTAGAAATGAATTATATGGAAAAAACTGTAAAAAACACAAACACATGGAGGCTAAACAATACGTTACTAAGTAACCAAGAGATCACTGAAGAAACCAAAGAGGAAATCAAAAAATACTTAGAGACAAATGACAATGAAAACACGATGATCCAAAACCTATGGGATGCAGCAAAAGCAGTTCTAAGAGGGAACTTTATAGCTATACAAGCCTACGTCAAGAAGGGAGAAAAATCTCAAATAAGCAATCTAACCTTACACCTAAAGGAACTAAAGAAGAATAAACAAAACCCAAGTTAGCAGAAGGAAAGAAATCATAAAGATCAGAGCAGAAATAAATGAAATAGAAACAAAGAAAACAACAGCAACAATCAATAAAACTAAAAGCTGGTTCTTTGAGAAGATAAGCAAAATGGATAAACCGTTAGCCAGACTCATCAAGAAAAAGAGGGAGAGGACTCAAATCAATAAAATTAAAAACGAAAAAGGAGAAGTTACAACAGACACCGCAGAAATACAAAGCATCCTAAGCAACTACTACAAGCAACTCTATGCCAATAAAATGGACAACCTGGAAGAAATGGACAAATTCCTAGAAAGGTATAACCTTCCAAGACTGAACCAGTAAGAAATAGAAAATATGAACAGACCAGTCACAAGTAATGGAATTAAAACTGTGATTAAAAATTTTCCAACAAACAAAAGTCCAGGACCAGATGGCTTCACAGGTGAATTCTATCAAACATTTAGAGAAGAGCTGACATCCATCCTGCTCAAACTCTTCCAAAAAATTGCAGAGGAAGGAACACTTCCAAACTCATTCTATGAGGCCACTATCACCCTGATACCAAAACCAGACAAAGATACTACAAAAAAAGAAAATTACAGACCAACGTCACTGATGAATATAGATACAAAAATCCTGAACAAATTACTAGCAACAGAATCCAAAAACACATTAAAAGGATCATACACAATGATCAAGTGGGATTTATCCCAGGGATGCAAGTATTCTTCCATATACGCAAATCAATCAATGTGATACACCATATTAAGAAATTGAAGAAGAAAAACCATATGATCATCTCAGTAGATGCAGAAAAAGCTCTTGATAAAATTCAACACCCATTTATGATAAAAACTCTCCAGACTGGGCCCGTGTACCACAACTGCAAAGCCTGTGTTCTGGAGCCTGTGGGCCACAACTGCTGAGCCCGTGTGCCACCACTACTGAAGTCTGCACACCTGGAGCCTGTGCTCCGCGGCAGGAGAGGCCACCACAGTGGGAGGACTGCATGCCACAAAGAGGGGTGGCCCGTGCTCGCCGCTTCTGGAGGGAGCCTGCGCACAGCAGCGAAGATGCAACGCAGCCAAAAAAATAACTAAATAAATATTTTTAAAAATGGTTAAAAAAAAAAAAACTCTCCAGAAAGTGGGCATAGAGGGAACCTACCTCAACATAATAAAGGCCACATATGACAAACCCCAGCGAACATCATTCTCAGTGGTGAAAAACTGAAAGCATTTCCTCTAAGATCAGTAGCAAGACAAGGATGTCCACTCTCACCACTATTATTCAACATAGTTTTGGAAGTCCTAGCCACAGCAATCAGAGAAGAAAAAGAAATAAAAGGAATACAAATTGGAAAAGAAGAAGTAAAGCTGTCACTGTTTGCAGATGACGTGATACTATACATAGAGAATCCTAAAGATGCCACCAGAAAACTACTAGAGCTAATCAATGAATTTGGTAAACTTGCAGGATACAAAATTAATGCACATAAATCTCCTGTATTCCTATATACTAATGATGAAAAATCTGAAAGAGAAATTAAGGAAACACTCCCATTTACCACTGCAACAAAAAGAATAAAATACCTAGGAATAAACCTACCTAGGGAGACAAAAGACCTGTATGCAGAAAACTATAAGATACTGATGAAAGAAATTAAAGATGATACCGACAGATGGAGAGATATACCATGTTCTTGGATTGGAAGAAGCAATATGGTGCAAATGACTCTACTACCCAAAGCAATCTACAGGTTCAATGCAATCCCTATCAAACTACCAATGGCATTTTTTACGGAACTAGAACAAAAAAATCTTAAAATGTTTATGGAGGCACATAAGACCCCGAATAGCCAAAGCAGTCTTGAGGGAAAAAAGTGGAGCTGGAGGAATCAGACTCCCCTGACTTCAACTATACTACAAAGCTACAGTAATCAAGACAATATGTTACTGGCACAAAAACTGAAATATAGATCAATGGAACAAGATAGAAAGCCCAGAGATAAACCCACTCACCTATGGTCAGCTAATCTATGACAAAGGAGGCAAGGATATACAATGGAGAAAAGACAGTCTCTTCAGTAGGTGGTGCTGGGAAAACTGGACAGCTCCATGTAAAAGAATGAAATTAGAACACTCCCTAACACTATACATAAAAATAAACTCAAAATGGATTAGAGACCTAAATGTAAGACTGGACACTGTAGAACTCTTAGAGGAAAACATAGGAAGGACACTCTGTGACATAAACCACAGGAAGATATTTTTTGATCCTTCTCCTAGAGTAATGGAAATAAAAACAAAAATAAACAAATGGGACCTAATGAAACTTAAAAGCTTTTGCACAGCAAAGGAAACCATAAACAAGACAAAAAGATAATCCTCAGAATGGGAGAAAATATTTGCAAATAAATCAAGGGACAAAGGATTAATCTCCAGAATATATAAACAGCTCATACAGCTCAATATTAAAAAAAACAAACAACCCAATTCAAAAGTGGGCCAAAGATCTACACAGATATTTCTGCAAGGAAGACATACACATGGCCAAGAAGCACATGAAAAGTTGCTCAACGTTAGTAATGATTAGAGAAATGCAAATCAAAAGTACAATGAGGTATTACCTCACACCAGTTAGAATGGGCATTATCAGAAAATCTACAAACAACAAATGCTGGAGAGGGTGTGGAGAAAAGGGAACCCTCTTGCACTGTTGGTGGGAATGTAAATTGATACAACCACTATGGAGAACAGTATGGAGGTTCCTTAAAAAACTAAAATTAGAATTACCATATGGCCCAGCACTCCCACTACTGGGCATATACCCAGAGAAAACCATAATTCAAAGAGACACATGCACCCCAATGTTCATTGCAGCACTGTTTACAATAGCCAGGTCACGGAAGCAACCTAAATGTCCATCAACAGGCGAATGGATAAAGAAGATGTGGTACATATATAGAATGGAATATTACTCAGCCATAAAAAAGAATGAAATTGGGTCATTTGCTGAGATGTGGATAGATCTAGTGACTGTCATACAGAGTGAAGTAAGTCAAAAAGAAAAACAAATATTGTATATTAACTCATATATATATGTGGAACCTAGAAAAATTGTATAGATGAACTGGTTTGCAGGGCAGAAATTGAGACACAGATGTAGAGAACAAATGTATGGACACCAAGGGAGGAAGAGGCAGGGGGGTGGGAGTGGTGGTGTGATGAATTGGGAGATTGGGATTGACATGTATACACTGATGTGTATAAAATTGATGACTAATAAGAACCTGTTGTATAAAAAAATAAAATTAAATTCAAAAATTAAAAAAGAAAAGATACATGCACTCCAATGCTTACAGCAGCATTATTTACGATTGCCAAGATATGGAAGCAACTTAAGTATCCATCAAGAGATGAATGGATAAAGAAGATGTGGTATATTGATACAATGGAATACTACTCAGCCATAAAAAAGAACAAAATTTTGCCATTTGCAGCAACATGGATGGACTTGGAGGGCATTATGCTAAGCGAAATAAGTCAGACAGAGGAAGACAAATACTGTATGATATCACTTATATGTGGAATCTAAAAAATGCAGCAAACAAGTAAATATAACAAAAACAGAGCAGACTCACAGATATGAAGAATAAACTAGTCGTTACCAGTGGGGAGAGGCGGGAGGGACAATATAGGGGTGGGGAAGTGGGAGCTACAAACTATTGTGTATAAGATAGGCTACAAGGATGTATTTACAACATGGGGAATATAGCCAATATTTAGTAATAACTGTAAATGGAGTGTGACCTTTAAAAATTGTATTTAAAAAAACCCCCGAAGACTATTCCATGGTTATCCATCTGAAGGCCTCTAACACTGCATAAAGTGCTCTGAGCTTTGCAATCAAATACTTTCATACTGGTTTCCTTAAACAAGCTGCTGGCTTTGGGCTAGGATCTCCTTCCCCGCAACTGGGCAAGATAAAACCCTGCTGGGATTGGGAGATGTGCCAAGGGAGGACCTTGTTGTGTGAACAACTAATCTTATGTTTGTGTAGGCTGTTGGATCACTGATTAAGCAGGATGAACCTCACTTAACACCTGTGACTTTCCAGTGTTATGTTTGAGTAAAAAGCCCTGCCATCCGTAAACACTATTAATCACTTAGGGAGGAGGAAGATGCCAGCATGCAAAAAAGTCATCCCTTCGTTATACCAGGCCTTTTACCTCTCTAGGTCTTTGACTGGAGAGGGGGTCTTTCCCCCTCTTTGGAACATGGGACCCTGCCAGAACTGAAATCACTGGGCTTGTGATGGAGTTCCTTCTAATGTGGAATGGGAAACGAGGACAGATTCTCAGATTTTGAGGTGTCTGAGAGGAGAAGGAAGAATACAAATGGAGAAGGAGGAGGAGGGAGAGAGGGAGATAGTGGACAGCTCTGAAAGTTGGGGAGAGACTCAGAAATGAGACTGAAACACAGTGGGAGAAAGAGGTAGATCCAGAGGGACAGAGGAAAGAAGAAGAAAAGGGAGATTAAGAAAAGGCTGGGGAAACTCATAACCCATTCAGAAGACAAATAACCCAATTAAAAAGTGGGCAAAAGACATCACAGAAGAAGATATATTGAGTGGCCAGTAAGTACATGAAAAAGTGCTCAACATCAACAATTATCGAGAAAATACAAATTAAAACCACCATGAGATACCATATACACCTATAAGAATGGCTAAAGTTAAAAACTGACCATACCAAGTGGTGGTGAGGATATGGAGCAACTAGAATTCTTTTTTTTTTTCTTTTTTTTGCGGTACGTGGGCCTCTCACTGTTAGGGCCTCTCCTGTTGCGGAGCACAGGCTCTGGATGCGCAGGCTTAGCGGCCATGGCTCACGGGTCCAGCCGCTCCGCAGCATGTGGGATCCTCCCGGACCGGGGCACGAACCCGCGTCCCCTGCATCGGCAGGCGGACTCCCAACCACTGCACCACCAGGGAAGCCCTAGAATTCTTATATGTTGCTGATGGAGATGTAAAATGGTGCCACCACACAGGACAACAAGTTGACCGTTTTAAATAAAGTGAAATATACACTTACCACTCTACTCAGCATCCTACTCACAAGTTTTTACCTAAGAGAAATGTAAACTTATGTCCGTACAAGGACTTGTATATGAATGTTCATAGCAGCTTTATTTATTTTAGCCAGAAACAGGAAACAACCCAAATGCCAATCAATGGGTGAATGAATAAACAAACTGTGGTACAAACACAGTGGAATATTCCTCAGGAATACATGCAACTACATTGGAAGAATCTTAACATCATCCTAAGTAAAAGAAGCATGAAACACGAAATTACGTATTTTGTGGTGCCATTTATGTAACATTCTAAAAATGCCAAAACTATAGTGATGGCAAGATTAGGGATTACCAAGAGCCAGGGATGGGGAGAGATGATTTGCAAAGGGGCACAAGGAAACTTTTGGGGGTGATAGAAATGTTCTATATCTTGATTTTGTTAGTCATTACCTTTTTACCTCTGCCAAGTCATTGAAATGTATGCTTAAAATCGTTCAACTTTATGTAACTATAGCTCAATAAAGCTGTTAAAAAATAGGAATATATTATCTAGTTGGCAGGAAACATCCAAGTGGCCATAGCTTGACCCAGCCCAAGCTCTGGGATTGGTCAGCGAAGGAGATAAGGGTGATGGCTCAGCTTCACAGTGGACAGCTAGGCAGTGGCCCTCATGGCAGGGGGCCACCTGAATAGGAGAGAAATCAAAGGTGGAAACCTATGCATCAGACAGAAGCTCAGTAAATAAGGTGAAAACAAAAATGAATGAATGAATGAATGAATGGAGTGATAGGAAAAGAGAGCAAGATAGATAAAGGCAGGGAAGGAGGACAGACAGAACAAGACAGAAACGAAGGCGCCACCCAGTAAATGAAGACAACCAGGTAGATGGCCAACTTCTGAGGAGGCAAGTCTGTTCCTGTCACTGGCATCCAAGACAGACGACCAGCCTGTCTGAGTGAACGGGCCTCTGGCGGGTGGTTTCCTGAGGTCAGTTGTGACCTCAGGTCCCCGAGCCACAAAGCGTTTGTGAGGCTGCATGCGAGGTCCTCTAGCATCTGGTGCTTCCTGGGATAGGATTTGGGGATCTGAGCAGGATCAGGGAAAGGGTATGTACTTGAGGGTAGGGGTGGGTATTTCTGCCGTGATCTAAAAACAGTTATTCCTCCTTTTTGAAGGAAATGACTCATTTAAAAGAAGTCTTTATCGGGAACAGAAGAATCCACCGCTGTGTGGCCTCTGGGTGTTTTTGGATCTCGAGGTATTAAGTGAGGGAGGAAGGGGGCACGGCGCCTGGCACAGAGCTGCTGCAACATTCCACTGGCCCTGTGCCAGCCTCGTCAGTCACGTGGGCACAGAGTCAGCTCCCGTCCAGGAGTCTGGAGGCAGGTCTAGCCTAGTACTCAAGCATGCGGCTCTAGCATTTTCCAGGATGTGTGATCTTGGGCAAGGACTGAACACTGTGGCTCCTCCACTTTGTCGTCTGTTAAAATGGGGGCAGTAATGGTATTTGTCTCATAGAGTTGTTAGGAGGATTAAATAAAAGAATCCATGTACAGGATTTAGCGCATTGTAAGCGCTCAATAAATATTACTTATTTAAAATTTTTTTTATTGAAATAGAGTTGATTTACAATGTTGTGTTAGTTTCAGGTGTGGAGCAAAGTGATTAAGTTATACATATATATATATATATATAAATATATATCTTCTTTTACAAAATTCTCTTCCATTATAGGTTATTACAAGATATTGAGTATAGTTCCCTGTGCTACACAGTAGTTCCTTGTTGGTTATCTAATTTTTTTTAACTTTTTATTTTGTATTGGAGTATAGCTGATTAACAATGTTGTGATGATTTCAGGTGCACAGCAAAGTGACTCAGCCACACATGTACATGTATCCATTCTCCCCCAGACTCCCCTCCCACCCAGGCTGCCACATAACACTGAGCAGAGTTCCCTGTGCTACACAGTACGTCCCTGTTGGTTATCCTTTTTAAATATAGCAGTGTGTCCATGTCAATCCCAGACCCCCTAACTATCCCTTCCCTCCACCCTTCCCCCGCACCCCGTAACCAAAAGTTCATTCTCTAAGTCTCTGATTCCATTTCTGTTTTGTAAATACATTCATTTGTATTTCTTTTTAGATTTGGTTATCTATTTTATATATAGTAGTGTGTATGTATTAATTAACTATTACTTATTTTGATCTACCAAGAGATTAGCTGCTGTGCAGGGTGGGGTGGGGTGGGCTGAGCAGCTCCTTTTATGTGACAGCCCTGCGAGGTCTTGGACTGAGACCAGGACCCAAGGATGCGGTGGGGGATGGCAGTAAGCAGCCCTCCTCTTCTAGAGGAGTTTTCAGGTCCCCAAATGTAAGTTTGCTGTTCCCCCCCACCCCACCCCCATGCTGTGGCACTCAGCTCTTTCCTCCGGGGCTCATGCCTTTCAGTAGCTTGGTGGGCATGGGGTACTATCTTCCTCAACAGAGTGTGACCTACTCCCAAGCACTTGTGGTCCTGCATCTCAGTATTCCCAGGAGCTAACAAGGGCCTGAACCTACAGAGTGTTCACTCAGGGTCGGGAGAAGGGCTGCATTTTAGAGACAGAAAATTAACTATTATACAGTAGTTTCTATACCAACACTATGGATAATCTAGAGTCGACCACTGAACTTTATAAAGTTAAAAATTCATTCTCGTCTTTAATTAAAAGAGGCTTGCTGGAGAGGTTGTGGAGAAAAGGGAAACCTCTCGCACTGTTGGTGGGAATGTAAATTGATTCAGCCACTATGGAGAACAGTATGGAGGTTCCTTAAAAAACTAAAAATAGGGGGCTTTCCTGGTGGCGCAGTGGTTGAGAGTCCGCCTGCTGATGCAGGGGACGCGGGTTCGTGCCCTGGTCCGGGAAGATCCCACATGCCTCGGAGTTGCTGGCCCTGTGAGCCATGGCTGCTGAGCCTGCGCGTCCGGAGCCTGTGCTCCGCAACGGGAGAGGCCACAACAGTGAGAGGCCTGCGTACCGCAAAAAAAACAAAAAAACAAAAAATAGAACTACCATACAACCCAGCAATCCCACTACTGGGCATATACCCTGAGAAAACCATAATTCAAAAAGAGTCGTGTACCACAATGTTCACTGCAGCTCTATTTACAATAGCCAGGACATGGAAGAAACCTAAGTGTCCATCGACAGAGGAATGGATAAAGAAGATGTGGCACATGTATACAATGGAATATTACTCAGCCATACAAAGAAACAAAATTGAGTTATTTGTGGTGAGGTGGATGGACCCAGAGTCATACAGAGTGAAGTAAGTCAGAAGGAGAAAAACAAATACCGTATGCTAACACATATATATGGAATCAAAAAAAAAATATGGTCATGAAGAACCTAGGGGCAAGACAGGAATAAAGACACAGACCTACTAGAGAATGGACTTGAGGACGCGGGGAGGGGGAAGGGTAAGCTGGGACAAAGTGAGAGAGTGACATGGACATATATACACTACCAAATGTGAAATAGATAGCTAGTGGGAAGCAGCGGCATAGCACAGGGAGATCAGCTCCGTGCTTTGTGACCACCTAGAGGGGTGGGATAGGGAGGATGCGAGGGAGGTTCAAGAGGGAGGGGATATGGGGACATATGCATGCATATGGCTGATTCACTTCGTTATAACGCAGAAACTAACACACCATTGTAAAGCAATTATACTTCAATAAAGATGTTAAAAAGAAAATAAATAAATAAAATAAAATTTAAAAAAAGAGGCTTAAGAGCCACAGTCAGCAATTGCAATGTGTGGGCCATAGTTGGTCCTGGGCACTGGAGTTAATGCAACGAACAAGACACATAGAGCTCCTTCCTCAGGTGGACCTCACCATGTATACCAGGGAAGACAGTTAAACCCATAGTTATGTAAACATGGTGCATGTTGGCGCCGCCGAGGGGTGGGGCTCAAGGTGCTCTGGGCGCTGCTGGGAGACGCTCACCTTGATCTCCAAGAGGTCTTTCACTCACAGCCTACGATTCCAACAGTAACTTGTGATACACAGACCTCACTGTCACCAATTCCCATTTTTACAGATGAAGAAGCCAAGATAGAAAGATTACATGATGTTCAGGAGATGGCCAGCAAGTGACTGGTTAAGTTGACACCAGGAGCAAGGACCCTGACCCGGAGCCCCTTCTGTGAGTCAGCAAGGTTAGCACTTAACTCCATGTGGCTAGAGGGCTCCTGTATGTGAGGCATGTTTGTGCATCCCAGGAAAAAAGCCGTGTAGCCAAATTCAGCATTCTGTTTTTATGTTCACAGGTATGTCATGTTCATGACAACCACCATCCCTGGCCAGTGTCCTCTGTAATATACGATAGATCTGGAGGGAGGTTGAATATGACGTTGTTTTTTTTTGTTGTTTATCTTCCTCCTTCCTTGGCCAAAGCGATGTCCCAACAGAGTCAGAGCTCCTTTTGCCAGACTGCTCTCCTTCGTTCTCTAAGCCTGTCTCAGAGCCAGTCTGGCCTGCAAAGCCTCCCTGTTCTGGATGAGCAGGGAGCCGCCATCCAGTGCTTTGATTTGCCCTGAGAGTAAAAGCGTTGTCTGAAAAAGAAAACTCGATCATGAGCTGGCAGCAGGTCCCTTTAGGTCCACCTCGAAAAATGTCTTCAAAAGTACACAGCGAGGTCAGCAGGGGTAATGTTATATAATGCTGTGAAGCCAACTACATCTCCATTTTCTAGGTAGTCATCGAAACTTTGAATATGCTCTGTGGTCTAGCCCCTGCCCTGCTCTCCAGCCTCACCTTCCTCCCCTCTCCCTCCCCACTTCACTTCCTTCAGCCGTGGGGTCTTTTCTCAGCTCCTTGAGCAGGTCACACTGCTTCTGTCACCCCTGCCCTTTCTATGCCCCCCACCCCCATCTCCACTCTGTTATTTTCCCTCGTTATTGACATTTTAAATTATAAATACAGTAGGCATAGAAATAAGTGTGTATAATTTTTTGTTATTTAAAGAAGAATAACAAAACTAACACCTGCATACATACCACCCAACTCAAGAAACAGAATAAAAATAGGAATTGAATACTGTACTTAGAGGCCCTCTGCATATTCCTCTCTAATCAGTTCTCTTCCCTCCTCCCAGAGCTAACTACAATGCTGAAATTTTATTAATTGTTCCATTGATTTTCTATGTAATTTTTAACAACGTTGGTATACATCCCTAAACCATATGTGGTTGAGGTCTGCCTGTTTCTGAACACAGTGTGAATAGATTCACATTGCGTGTGTTCTTCTGTGACTCGCATCTTCGGCTTAACACTAAGTTGTCGTGGTTGGTTTTCACTGCTGTCCTGTATTTCACTCTATGCATCTACCACCATTTAACCATCCTATCATTTATGTGTCATTTGGGTGATTTTCAGTTTGGGGCTCTCCTGAAGCATGTTGCTATGAACATTCTTGTATATGTTTCCCGTGCACAGGTACAAGAGTCCCCCCAGGATCTACACCTACGAGTAGAATTGATGGGCCGTAGGGTAGGAGCCTGCTCAGTTTTATTAGGCAATAACAAACTGGTTCCCAGCGTGGCTGTGACAATTTACACTCCCACCAGCAGTGAATGGCAATTCCTGTTACCCCACTGTCTCGCCAGCGTGTGTTAATGCTGAGCTTTTTAATACCTGTTTGTGGTGGGTGTGAAATGATCTCATTGTGGTTTCAAATTAATTTATCTGAGTACTAATGAGCTGGGGTTTCTTTTCAAATGTTTATGGACCATTCTTGTTTCTTATATGAAATGCCTGTTCATTTCCTTTGTCTGCTTTTCCACCCCTCTCTTGGGATATTTTCTTATTAAGTTATGGAGTGCCAATATTTTGGATGTGAATTTTTTGTAGTTTGTATTTTTACTCTGTGGTGTCTTCTGAAGAACTGGAGTTCTTATTTTTAATAGAGTCAAATTTACAGTATATTCCCTTATGCCTTATACTTTTGAAGAATCTTGAATACTATTTTTTTTTTATCCCAAGGTCATAAAGATATACTTCTTTGTTGTCTTCTAAAAGTTTTATAGTTTTGTCTTTCCCATTTAAGTCTTTAATCCACCTGGAATTGATTTTTTGACAAGGGAGGAATCCAATTTCATCTGTTTCCACATGGATACCCAATTAGCCCAGCACCATGGTTCATCCTTCCCTTCTGATCTGCAAAGCCTGCTCTGTCATAAATCAAGTCTCCATGTTGTTTGTTTCTAGGTTCTCCAGTATGTTCCATTGGTTTAATAGAATCCCTATGCTAAATTCGTGCCATCAATTACTATAGCTTTAAAATAAAATTTGATATCTGATAGGGTAGATCCCACTCTTCACCCCAACCAAATTCCATCTTCTTTTTTAGAAGCATCTTGGCTATTGGCTTTTTGTCCTTCCATTTGAATTTTAGAATCACCTTTTGAGTTCCACACAAAGAACCCACTGGGATTTTAATTTATAAATAAAAATGGGGAGACAGTGAATCTTTCTATCCAAGAGCATGGCATAATTCTTCATTTATTTTAGGTCTTCTTTTTAATTTTATTAAAGTATAGCTGGTTTACAGTATTGTGTTAGTTTCTGCTGTACAGCAAAGTGATTCAGTTCTACATACATACATTCTTTATCATATTCTTTTCCATTATGTTTATCACAGGATATTGAATGTAGTTCCCTGTGCTATACACTAGGATCTTGTTGTTTATCTATTCTATATATAATAGTTTGCATCTGCTAACCCCAAACTCCCAATCCATCCCTCCTCCACCATTTTAGGTCTTCTTTAATGTCTTTCAGTAAAGTCTGATACATTTTCTCCATAAAGGGCTTGCATATCTTTTGTTGGATTTAAAAATTGTGTTGCTGTTGTAAATGGTATCTTTTTTAAAAAAATACTTTTCTATTTTCTTTTTATTTATTTTTAATAATTCTATTTTATTTTATTTGGCGATGCCATGCAGCTTGTGGGATCTTAGTCCCCCCATCAGGGATTGAACCTGGGCCCTTGGCAGTGTAAGCACCACCTAACCACTGGTCTGCCAGGGAATTCTCTGTTTTCTTTTTAGAGTACAGAAGTGCAATTAACACTCTTGTATTGTTTTGTATGCAGTAGCCTTGCTAAGTTCTTATTTATTCCTAATACATTTTTCTGGATTCTTTTGAGTTCTCTATATAGACAACAGTGTCATCTACAAATAATGACAACTATGTTTCTTCTTTTCAAATACTTAACCTTTTACTTCTTTTTCCTGTCTTCCTGTACTGGCCAGGTACTCTGGGAGGGACAGTGTTGAGTAGAAACATAACAGACATTTTTTTTCTTTTTCCTAATCTTAAAGGGAATGCCTTCAACATTTTACCATTCAGTGTGATGTTTACTGTAGATTTTACATGGATTCCATTTATCGTGTTAAGGAAGTTCCCTTTTACTCCTAGTTTGCTAAGACTTTTTTTTTCTGGTACGCGGGCCTCTCACTGTTGTGGCCTCTCCCATTGCGGAGCACAGGCTCAGCGGCCATGGCTCACGGGCCCAGCCTCTCCGCAGCATGTGGGATCTTCCCGGACCGGGGCACGAACCTGTGTCCCCTGCATTGGCAGGCGGACTCTCAACCACTGCGCCACCAGGGAAGCCCTTGCTAAGACTTTTAAAATATGTGTAATGAATGAGTAGAGAATTTTATCAAACTTTTTTTCTTTATCTATTGAAAAGATCTTTTTTCCTTTAATTTGTTAATGTGATAGATTACACTATTAATTTCATAATGTTAAATGAACCTTTCAAATCTTGGGAAAACCCCAACTTAATCATGGTTTATTCTATTTTCCTATATTTCTGGATTTGGTTTGCTAATAGACACTTGAGGGGTTTTGCATCTATGTTTATGACTGAAGTAGAACTCAAAATTTCCTTTTCTGTGTTGTTGTTTTCTGGTTTTTGATATTAAGACTATCTTGGCCTCATGAAATGAGTTGGGAAATGTTTTCTTTTCTTCCATTCTTTAGAAGAGTTTGTAAAAAGTGAAATTATCCCCTCCTTGAAAGCGTGAAAGAATTCACCTGTAAACCCGTCTTGGTCTGGGGTTATCTTTGTGGGAAGATTGTAAATTTCTTTAATGGTTATTATACGATTCTAAAGAGTTGCCAAGAACTGTGTCCCAGATGTAAAATGTTTTTCATAAAGCATGTTTGCTGAAGATAAATTTCTGATTAATTTATTTGCTTGACGGCCTCCGTTGGGGAGAAAAGGTGATGCCTGGAATATCTGTACAGAAGCTTGGAGAAACCCAGGTGATGTGGACCACCACGCTGTCAGTTCAAGTTCTTAGCGTCTCCAGGGTCCCATGGCATTACTCAAGAAGAACTGCATGGGGACAGTCACTGATTTGGTGGATTTCTATAAATCCTTGAAACACTAGGCCACCATAGCTAAGAGAATGGACTTTGGGGGCCGTCTGAATTGAGTTTGAAATTTGGCACTGTAACCAACTGTGTGAGGCTCAGACATAATTCCTCTGAGCCTTAGTTTCCTCATCTATAAAAGGGGCCAATAACGGTAGCTATCCCTTAGAATTATTGTGAGAATTCAACAGAACATATATGCAAAGTACTTTGCACAACATCTGGCTCATATGAAATACCCCCCAAATTGTAACATTGTTACTATTACAAGAGGGGAGACATACAAAGCAGATGTGTGAGAAGAAGCAGCAAAAGATAGGACTTTCTCAATGAGACTGGATTTTTTAAAATTTTTATTTAAAAAAATTTTAATTGGAGTATAGTTGCTTCACACGAGTTTGGATTTTAAGGAGGAAATATTCATTCTCTGGGACACAAGGGCCTCAATAGTCCGTATTCCCTTTGAGAAAGACTGAGTGACGGGCAACTAGCCCTGTGTGTGGGACATGTATTCACGAGTCCTTTCCTGACACTGGACTGGGCTTTTCTCATGTACCCTGAGGCTTCCAGTGAAGGATGGGGTCTGGCACCTCTCTGTAGCTGTGCTCTGCACTGGCTTCTTGGGAAAATGCAGAAAAAAGGCCACACCCCAAACCAGAAAGGCAAAATCCCCTTCTTTAAGCTGGGTCCTCTGGTTGGGCAAAGAGTATCCCCAGCCCTGCCACTCCCCCTTCCATTTTCTACCTCATGTTCTCCTGAGCCTAACAGCCTGCTGCCTGCAAGGTGGGATTTTGTACCAAAGCAGAATCTGATGAGTTGAGTGCTATTAGCGCTTTTGAAATGCCATGGTATACCAAAACCTTAATTATAACCCTTGCCCTCCTAGTCATAACGGTCCATTTGAAGAAGTAACTGCTTGGCAATAATTATAATTAAATCCTCTCCCTGGGCTTCATTAGGGGCCATACAAATCTAAACAAGCAAAGTTCCTCTTAGATCTGCTGTGAGTCCTCTCATGGCATTTATTCCCAGGAGATGCTTGTCATGCATCTATGGAGTACCGAGTATTGTGCTAGGTCCTGGGGGTCGATGACAAAGGCCACTGCTCACCAGGATAGCGCAGACTGTGCAAGAACTCTTCTGTCTCAAACCCGACAGAACCTGGGTCCCGCCTGCACATCTTCCAGACACAAGCAACCCAAAGAGGAGTCATTTCTGAACATCTAGAAATTCACATGCTGTACTGGCCTCTGATACAGACTCCATGACTTAGAAAGTGGCTTTTTATGGCAGAGAGAGTAGGGCTGACAGTTATTTCCTGAACTAAGCAAAATGGACCCACAGGGAGAGCTGGATGGGGAAAGCAGCAAACCAAAACCAGTCAAGAGACAATATGGCATAATTGCTAAAAACGTGGGTTCTGAATTCAGATTTTCCTAGGTATGGCTCTCTGCTTTATTACTCTTTTACCAGGTGACCCTGGGGAAGTTAACCTGGTCCTAAATTTACCTACCTGGTCCTAAATTCCTTCGTCTGTTTTAGGTGAGGTTTATAGGTTTTTCTCTAAGGACTATCAATCTTTATAGGCCTGTTGCTTTTACTTTGAGGGAGGTAGCTGGAGAAGCAAACTGAAGCAGGGCTTAAAGGAAAGTTAAAAAAAAAATTCCCTTCTAAAAAATTTAGTGAAGGGAATTCTCTGGTGGTGCAGTGGCTAGGACTTGGTGCTTTCACTGCTGAGGGCTCAGGTTCAATCCCTGGTCAAGGAACTAAGATCCCACAAGCCACGTGGCAGGGCCAGAAAAAGAATTTAGTGAGCCCAGAAATCATGTGACAGTGTCAAGTTCACTTGGTATCTTCAGAAAGTTAATTTCTTGCCACTTATTTGTTCTCTCTTCTGTTGGCATTAAGAAGTTGTTAACACCAAACAAGGTATATATATATATTTTTTGGGGGGGGGATGGACAGTTTTACTTTTTGTTCTTTACCTTCTCTTGATGTTCCTTAGCTCAGCCTCTTCTCACAACTGTGTCATTTTTCTCAAAAGAAGGCTAGGTGCCAGTGCCCATGGATTTTGACTAGCAGACCTCCTATAACATTTGAGAATGAATGTCTGATGGCTGTTGACTGACAAGCGTTCTGAGTGTTCCCAGCCTTGGATGAGGCAATGTGAGGATGGGGTTGAGAGGAAGGTGTAGTCCCTGCCCTTAAGGAGTGTATAATCTCACTGAGATAAGATGGGGAACACCATCCCCAGATTTTGCAAATCACAACCACCACAAGGGCTAATATTTGAATGCTTCCTAGGGATCATCCATTCCTAAGCACCCTATTAGCTCAGGTCATCTTCACAACACACCAAAGGGCTAAGTACTATTATTATCATCATCACCATTCCCATTTTACAGATGAGAAAGTCAAGGCAAAACCCATGAAAGTAATTTGCCCAAGGCCATAGAGCCAGCAAGTAAGCAGAGCTGGGGTTCAAACCTAAACATCCTGACTTGAGAGCCGACCCTCTCAGGACTCTCTACAGTATGCAAAGCTGTGTGTGCAGTTTGGAGGTTGGATCAAGAGGCTGTCAGGGCTGGAGGGTTCTCAGAGCGCAGGAGTCTGTGAGGGTTGGAGCCCTCAGACAAGTCCTCTCCCAATGTTTGTGCCTTATTTGCTGGGCTGAGCCAGGGCAAGTATGCCTGGTTTCTGGGAATCCTGCAAGGATGGCTGAGAAGAGATTTCCCAGTCCTTTCTCTCCCTGGGGTTTCATGGTACACTTCCATGGCTTTCATAAGGCACCGGCAGTGGGATGTCAGGCCAGGCTTTGGCTCTGGGCAGAGGCTCAGCAAAGCCTAAGGGAGAGGAATGGCTGCATTTGGATAGTCACACTTGATGCTCAGATGGCCGCTGGACAAAACAGAGATGTTACCACACCCAGTGTCACTTTATCTCCATCATGAGCCAGATGGAATGGCTGTCCCTTATGCAATAGTTAAAGTTTTTTTTTTTTTTTTTTAAGAGTTGTGGTCAGGGAACTGAGGTTCTTATTAACTAACTATATATGAACCTTGAAAAATCTGAAGCCCACTCCCCTTGGCTTTAGAACTGTAGTATATGAGAGCTTCAAGGGACCTTAAAGATAGTCTAATTTAATCTCCTGAGCCTCCGAGAGGCGAAATGGCATGTTGAAGGTCATACGTGGGATATGGTGGCAGAGTCAGGTCAGGTCTCCATTGGGAGAGGGGATCCTGTCTTGGTAGCTGGTTCAAGCGGTTGGTTTACATGACTTGTTTTCCAGACTATGTTTCACTCATTTTTGCCAAGTATTTATTGAGACTTCCATGTGCCTGGCTCTGTCCTCAGGGAGCTTATATTCTAGTGAGGGAACAGGCAAAACAATAAACATACACAAAACAAAAAACAAGGAAAGAGACTAAAAAATATGTGCTAGGAAGGAAACAGAATACCGGGAGGGGCTGGCTTTGGAGAGGGTGTTTTTGATTCCATGTCTTCCCACCTGGTTAGGATGACCGTGGCCATGAATGTCATCCAAATCAACATGTTGCCCATCCCTTGCCCTGGGAAAGTGTGCCTCTGTGGGGACCTCAGCTTTTGGGGTAGGTCCTATTCCCATGCGGTGCACAGAAGGGATGGGGCTGAGGACGCATCAGCTGAAGGTGTATCTTTTCCATATATGGGAGGCCACAGTAAGGGAGGCACAGCCATTCGGCCTCATGCCCAGGGGCACAGGTGTTTTTGTCCTCTGACAGAAGCCCTAGATGCTAAAGCACTAAAGCATGGGCACACCCTCAGCAAGGGAGGGTGTTGATTAAGCACAAAATCCCCACGGCTGGCAGGGCATGAGCAAGCAAGGCAAAATGAGGGGGTCAGCAGAGCTTGGCGGTGACACCCTTCATCTCCTTTACGTGGCATTTGTAGAGAGCCCATCTCCCACTTTCACTTGTATACTTCTTTCTTCAGTTCCTCACTCTTACAAGCATTCCCTCACTCATCCATGTCTCCTGTCTTTCATCCAACCCCTAAATCACTTGATCATTCCTTACTTCAACCATTTCTTCAGTCTCTTGTTTATGTTTATTGACTCAGACACATTGGTACACTCACTGGGTTTCACTCACTTCCTCACTCAGACATCTATGAACATTTACTAAATATTTCCCCATGCCAGGCTCAACTAGGATTAACCCTGGAGGGGGTCAGGAGGCACCAGTTACCTTGCTGTTGTGGAGTTTAGGGTAAGAACGCAGCAGTTAGGTAAATGCCAAAACAAGCTGCAAAGTGACAGCTGTGTACTCAGAGGCAGATATGAATGGCTATGGGGGCTCAGCTGGTGCCTCCCAGGCATCTGCTGCTGCCTCTTCCCTGCAGGGCTGCAAGTGACCAGGTACACGCATTCTCACCAAGGCATTAGGGACCTCAGATGTCGGTAGACCAGCAAGTATTTGCATTTTAAAGGAAGAGAGAGAGAGAGAGAGAGCAAGGTTTCACCTAGGGGTTGGCAAACTTTTCCTGTAAAGGATCAGACAGTAAATATTTTAGGCTTTGTGGAACATACAGTCTTTTTGAAAGTCCTCAGCTCTGCTGTGTGGTGTGAAAACGGCCGTGGACAATACGCAAAGAATGAGTGTGGCCGTGTGACAGCAAGGCTTTATTTTTGGATGCTGAAAATGGAATTTTTACATGTCATGGAGTATTCTTCTTTTGATTCCCCCCTACCCTCCAACCAATTAGACCTGTAAAAACCTTCTTAGCTTTGTACCATACAAAACGAGGCTGAGGGCCACATCTGGCTGGTGGGCTGTAGTTTGCCATTCCTATCGTAGCACCTCCCCAGCAAATAAATGACTAGTGGATAATTTCCAGGTGCCAATAGCAGAAATAGTTTGCAGTGCATAGTCCTTCCCCTGGTGACTGCTTTCTCTATTTGCATAGAGAGGTGAGGGCCCAGCAAGGGCCTAATCCCAGGCATAGGGAATATGACTTTGAACATCAAGGGTAGACATTCTCCAATCTCATTCATGTCCTACCCACTTGAAATGGATGCAAGAGAATGATTAAAATCGTGAGTGCGCTCTATGACCTGGTACATGCTGCTTCAAATATATTTAGGGTTGGTCTCCCCAGTGCTTGCCCAGAACTTGGCACATGACAGGGAATCAGGAAGTCTTTATTGAATGAATGGTTGGCTGGCACGTGGTGGGCACTCTGTGTTAGTGAACAGGACCGTGAAGGCAAGGAGCCTTCCCTAATCAGTGCCAGCACAGATCAACGTCAAGGCCAAGGCAGCAGGTGGAGCACAAGAGCTCACTTAGGCAGCTTGAACTAAGCCCAGCAGGAGGGAAGGATCTGTTCCCATTTCTGACTCTACCCTCTCTGTCCTCAGGGTTGCCCTAGACTCAGCCATGAGAAAGCACGTTTCCCTAGCCGAAGTGTCTGGAAACAGGCGAACTGGTGTTTGCAATGTTCTTTGCACGTGTAAGCAGGTTTTGTTATGCACCTAGTTGTGCAATTTTTCCACCAGGGCTGGATTATTTTGGGGTGGGAAGAGAGGGAGATGGATGGATATTGCATCTTCCAAAGCTTGTGCTTTGAAAATACAGCAAACATTTTTTTCTATGAAAAAAAATGGCCCATTTTCTCAGAAGTTTCTCTTTCCTTTTCTTTTTTGAGAACAGTTTAATCATCAAAAATAAAATTCCTCAAGCATTAACAAAGGGTTGTGATAGGGGCTTTTACCTTGTTTCTCCATGAGAACAATGTGTTAAGAACAGGCTCCTTGTGCCCTCTGTAGAAACCCTCACCCATGGAGAAGACTTGATTTTCACCTATGCCCCGAGAAAGCATGAAAGCAGCTAATTTGCCGAACAAACCGGGATGTACCCCTAGTCTAGGGTAGACCCCAGAAAATGCCAGCTAGGATGATACAGAATCACTGAATCTTGGATTATGGGTCTGTACAAGGATGGTAAATACCTGGCACACCTGCCTCCTTTTCCTATTCCTGGGCCCATGACAGACATTGCTAATCAATCCCATCATTCCTTCCCACTAAGCCTGGTTGCTGCCCTCGAATTGCTCTTAAACCCTCACCGTGAATGATCAAGTAGGCATATGAGAAGCCCTACTCCTGCCACCTGGGTGGGGAAAGAGCATGGGCTTGGAAGAGAGTCAGACCTGGGTTCTGACCCAAATCCTGAAATGTACTTGCTGAGTAACACTGAGCTAGTTACTTAGCCTCTCTGGGTCACAGTTCCTCCATCTAACATGGAAATGACAACATCTATTCACAGAATTCACAGAGGCTGGTCTGTATATAAGACCCTGGCACTGGGCCTGGCACCTGCTACCCACGCCACAAAATTAGCTCCTTTCCCTCTGAGCTGAGCAGAGTGGAAAGTGGACCTGTTCCAACAATCCAGTGAATATATAGGTCCCTTCAGCCTCTCCATCCCTGTGCACATGAGTCTGTTTGCACATTTCCAGTGATGGCATTGGCAAGTCTACCTGTCCCACCTACAGAAAGTTCCAGTTTTTCTCCAAAGCCCTTATATTCTTGGCATGTGTTTGGGAAGAAGGGTCTGATATTAAGAAAGGGCATTTGCCTTGCACAGACCTTATGTCAGCTGCCGTTTATTCTCCATGTATTGTACACCAGGCCCTGTGCTATCTCCCGCACATAAGTGGTCCCCAGTTGGGGCTAATTTTGACCCTGGGGGACATTTGACAAGGTCTGAAGATATGTTTTGTTGCCACAACCAGGTGGTGGGTGCTCCTGGCATCTAGTAGGTAGAGGCCAGGGATGCTGCTAAACACCCTACCATGCATAGGACAGTATCCACAACAAAGAGTTTTCTGGCCCCAAGTGTCAGCAGTACTGAGGTTGACAAATCCTTCTCTATGTGAATATCTCATTCACTTTCCTAACAGGTCTGTGTGAAAGGTGCTATTACTGAGTCCTTGCAAATTTGAGCCACATGGACAAGGTCCCTGTGCCATTAAGGAATGTCCATGTCTCCTGTACTACCCTTCTCTATACTACCTTCCTTGTCCCTGACTGTTGCCCTGTACACCTCTTTTCTCTTTCTCTTGCCCTTCTATTTTATTTTTCCTCTCCTAGTTTTCCTTTATGCTGAATTCTGTGTGTGTGTGTGTGTGTGTGTGTGTGTGTGTATGTGTGTTAAGGGCCCCAGTGGCCTTGGGTATCAGTTACCCTTGCTCCTGGCTCCCAGGGCTAAAGAGTCTGTGTTAAAATGTCTGCGGTGCAGGCCGGGCCGCTCCCTTTTTCAATCCTGGCAGGGCTGGGTCTCCTGAGTGGCTCACCTGCCAGGATTAATTGGGCAGAATGATGATGTAAAGTTTAACTTCTTGTTGAAGAAATGCTGAATCAAAGAAACAAGCTGGGTTAATTACCGAACTTGATTTGGTCACCAGAAACAAGAATGGTTTTTCCCCAGAGTACCTCAGGGAGCTTGGGCAGGGCGGGGATCTGTGCACTGCAGGCCTCATGGTGCTCCAGGAGCACTGCCGTTTTCTGGCGTTAACTTCAGTATAAAGTGAACTGGGCTGCTGGGGCTCAGGAGAGGGTCTCGCTTCACCACCTTCTTTCCCCAGGCTGACTTCCTTTATCCGTCAGATCTCTCTCTACCTGAAGGTCACTTCCTGCAGGTAGGCTTCCCTGACCACCCTCAGACTCTCTTCATTCCCCATCCTTCAACCTTACAGAACTTTGCACACTTACAATCTTGTATCACATATTTATAATACTTTGTTTAGTATTTGTCTTCCCTGCTGGTCTGGAGATTCCATGAGCTTAGGGACCAGGTCTGCCTGGTCCACTGTATTGCCTGTGCCTGGAGCATTGGGGGCACCTGACAACTCTTTGTTGGCTGCTTCACTGGTGGGCTGTGAGGGGCTTGGGCAACTAGACCAGATGAGGATGTGGCTTACAGAAAAAGCTGAAAGGTGCCAAAAAAACATGGTGGAAACACGGCCCTGCCTCAGTCTCCACCCTGGTCTCCTCCTTTGTCCAAAGTCTTTTTTCGTGGCTTCCCTCCTGCGGGTTCCCCTTGGGATTATTTATAGCTGAGGGTCTGAGCTGAGCAAATAGAGTTGCCCCAAGGGGCCGCAAGATACAAGCCCAAAGCCATACTCCTTCCCTACTTCCAGAATTGCCACTGCTTAACAAGGAAGCACGGGGACTTTTGGAAGCCTCTGCACCCCAGGCAGGCTGTGATGGAGCATCCTTCTGAAGCGTGCTGCTGGTGGACGGCATTCTTAGCAAGGCCTGTTTGCACAGGCCAGCCCTGGGGCATGGGCATGGGGGCAGGTCATAGCTTCCTGAGCCGACCCAACATTAATCATACAGTGAACATTTACTGGGCCACTTACCACTGCCAAACCCTGGCCATTATCTCATGTACATGCACCACCTCATTTTATCCTCACAGCGATCTTAAGAGGTTAAAAAAACCCCAAAAATCACCACATCACTTTCATTTTACAGATGGAAGAACAGAGGTCCAGAGAGATTAAGTAACTTGCCCAATGTTATATTGCTCAGTAAGAGGCAGGGTGAGAGCTGGCTGACCCCCAAAGCCCTTATTTTTATCTTCTTACTATACTGTTTCTCCCTAAAGTGCCAAGAAGCTCTTTGTTAAAAAGCTCCTAGAGGAGATCTCTACCTGACACCTATTGAGGCTGAGAAAGCTTTGCAGTAGCCAGAAAGGAAAGAGAACTCTTGTGTGAAAGTGTGCTTGAGAAAAGACCAGAGGAATCACAACCAGGACCATCATTAACTAAAAAATAGGAGCTGTTCTTCCTGGTGTCATTTACCTTCAGAGTGTGCAATTCGCTAAATGAGCAACATAATACTCTGCCAGCTCTGTTTTATTACTCCACCTAGAAAATGAGAAAACTGGGACCTAGAGAGGCAAAATGCTTCCGCCGGGTCATGCTGCTGATGGAAGGGAGCATTTGGGTCAGACTCTTAGGCCTAACTGGTGACATCACGGCACATCAGGTGGTGATGGCACCTGTCTTGTACTAATGATCACTCTTGCAGCCTGGGACCACATGGCTCACGGATGAGGCATTAACTGATGCAGTAAAAGGACTCTTAGTTTGGTCTTAAACCACATTTAGTTTATTTGATTTTGGAGGAAGACGTTGACTCTGTTACGGAATTACCTTTTCCTGCCAATTTTCTCACATATAAAATGAGACAAGATCACCCCTGTGTTGGCCAGGAGTTGTGAAAAATATACCTTAGGGAATTCAGATTGGAAGGGTCACCTGGATCTTGGAAGATGTCTGGCTCAATGCCCGGTTTAAGCCAGGGGTTCTCCTCAATCACACCAATGATGATATATTCTAAACACTCTGCTTGGAGGCAAGCAGGTAAGAGCAATGGCAGCAGCTTACTGAGTTATGGCTAATCCCTGAAAAGACCTCGCATGGAAGGACCTACCCATTTTGCAGATGAGGATGCTGAGGCTCAATGGGGTAAGGTACTTAGTTCACTGTCACTTAGTTATTAGGTAGCAAAGCCGTGGCATGAAGCTTAGCCTGACTCAGAGCCCTTCTATTTATATTAAGCTGCCTTCCTCTACAGGGAAAAATAAAAACCACCCCAAAATCCAACAGCAGCATCCATAGGCTCCTTCAGCATTTTCAGTACTTAGTTTTTAACAATCTATGTGATGGGAGAGATTTCTCCCTGTTCCTCATGAAATCCTTCATGTGCTGATTTATGTTCCTTTCCTCTTCCAGACACAGGAACACAAAACCAGTCTATAAACTCACGTTTGGAAAAATAAAGTCAATTCCTATTCCCACAGCAACACTGAAGCCCTTTCTTCTCCAGGCTGAAGAAACCTCGTCTTTTCCTCCTGGTCTTAGCCCAGCTGTGGGAACCAGTCCTCAGGAGGGGCGGAAGGGTGAACACACGGCTGAAGGGGCCAGGATGAGGAGGCCGGCCTGAGGGCAGTGATAAGGATGTAAACAAGCAGACTGGCACAGGCAGGCAGGGGAGATTAGCCCAGCTGGCAGCGGCCAGTGGAAAAAGGAGTAGCAGTTCGGTGATGGCAAACATGCCAGGAGAGAAGGTGGTGAGAAATGAGTCCTGTCTTTGAACTAGGGAAACGCCCGGGAACAAATAAGGAAGAGAGAGAGAGAAACACGGGGCGGGTGGGGAGAGAATAAATATATGGTGGTTAACACATGAACTTTGGATTCCCCAGTATATGCTGAGGGCCTATGGTATGAAAGTTTGGAGATCACTGTGAAATAATTTACTTAAAACTCACAGTATAGGATCTTACACATCATCAGCTCTTAGAAGGTAGTAGTCAATCTTACAGAAGCATTGCAGCTTAAAAAAATTCAGGAGGGGGACTTCCCTGGTGGCGCAGTGGTTAAAACTCCACACTCCCAGTGCAGGGGGCCTGGGTTCGATCCCGGGCCAGGGAACTAGATCCCACATGCATGCAGCAACTAAGAGTTCGCATGCCACAACTAAGGAGCCTGCCTGCCACAGCTGAGACCTGACACAACCAACCAACCAAATAAATAAATAAATATTTAAAAAAAAATTCAGGAGGGATGACAGATTTGGAATGTCACCATTTTGCAGCCCCGAATAAATGGTCATGAATGGTTCCTCATGAATGGTAGAGAGGACTGTGTTAACATTGCATAGGCTCAACCAGTACTACCCAGAATGTGGAAAATTCAACAGGAGAAATGACTTTGCTTATTTTACATGTCCATGGCAAAGGACGAGAGAGACAGAGAGACAGAGAGAGTCAGAGACAGAGACAGAGAGACAGACAGACAGAGAGAGAAAGCAAAAGCAAGAGGACCTGTAGAATAAAAGAAATCTAATAGACATATCAACCCGATGCAAGGTGTTTACCTCATTTAGATGTCATTTAAACAAAACATCTTGTAAAAAACTTATAAGGCAAATATGGACATTTGAACACTGAACACTTAATGTTTTTAAGAAATTATTTTCCATTTTCTAGTGTGTGATAATGGGATCACTCTTATGTTAAACTCTTGGAAGAAAATACTCCCTGAAAATTTTAAAGAGATACTGAGATGTGTATGGATGAAATGATATTATGTCTGAGCTTTGCTTTAAAATTACTCAATTAGGAGCAGGTTCATGAGCGGGGTGTATCACTGAAATAAGATAGGCCTGTGAGTGGATAATTGCTGAGACTGGGTGATATGTACTGGAGGGTTCACTGTGTTCTTCTCTTAACTTTTATATGTGTTTGAAATTTTCTGTTACAAAAAAGTTCAAAAAACCTGGAGGAGAATGATTGAAGAGAAATCTAGCAACTGACTACTAAGAAATTTTGACTGCTAACATTTTTAATAATAACAAAAATAATAAAAATGGGAGCCAAGCACTTTACACCCACTTTACATCTTTGATATTCCTGACAGCCTTGTGAGGTAGGGGTTATTCCTGCTTTTTTGATGGAAGCTGAAGCTTAGAGTGGCTACGGACTTGTCAGAAGTCTCACTGCTGAGACAGGGGAGAGCTGTCTGGGTCTAAGGCTGGAGTGGTTTCCCCTGGACATAACTCTGCTTCTCTAGGTGGCTCCTGACAGCTCTTTACCCAGGGGATCTGGCAGAGCAGAGGGCAGCAGAGGCCCTCTGGTTCTACCCTGTGTCTTTTTTTTTTTTGCTTTTTGCTTTCAGATGTCAGCCAGGGAACTCCTGCTAAGGCATTAACTGATAATGTATGAGAACAGTCTAAGGGGCTGTCTCCACCCAAGGGGTATGTTCTTGAAAATTTAATAAACATATTTCAAGCACCTGTTAGGTCCCATAGAAGGTACTTTGGGGCAGATAATGATGACATGGAACAGAACAGTTTGAGGGGACAGGTGTTCATTTAGTGGAGCCTCCCCACTTTTCACTCACGACTCTTTGGGGCCAATCTGGCCAGTTCAAGGGAGCTCTGACAGCTTCACTTGTGAGCAGGGGTTTGTTGCGTGAAAATTGTAAAGATAAAAATTTATATTGGAAGATAATCAAAATAAGAATATAAGCATAGGGAAAGTTTATGTCTGTAAATTACCTTAGAAGGAGGATTAGCTAAGAATCTTAAACATACATTAGCACTGACACTGTGTCCAAAGGAAAAAAAAATTATCTTACTACTCAGTAAAAACCATCTCTCATGGCCATCCTGAGTACCATAAAGTTGGGTTGGGAGATTTCTACTAAAGATGGAGACAAAGGGACACAGGAGATCTGGACTTATAGTTGAAGCTCCTAGAAATTACTTTCTTCAGAATAATTTGAATATTGGATCGAAAGGAGAGTCAGCTTTACAGACCTCAGGATTCCCTAGGGCACATGACAGCGCATCTACCCAGGAGCCCAGGAAAGATGCTTGGACTTGCCATTATCATCCTGGGATGGGATGGAGGAGGCCTGGGGGAGGGAATCACATCATAAGGAAAGATTTCAGTGACCTGTCTTTCCCCTCTCTATCTTCCCTCTTTTATTTTCTGGGTAATCAGAAGAGGGGAAAGGGATTGGTAGTTATTTAAGTAAATCAGAGGCCTCTGTCTTTGTTTTTGATTCTTGAGGCAAAATATGTTATTAGAAAACTTTATTGGGGCTTTGGAAAGTCAACAGCAACATAAATGAATAAAACACCACCCCTGCCGCCAACAAGTTTTCAAGCTAGTAAGCCTGGTGATAAGATACATATGGGATGCTTATAGTACTAAGAATACAAGTGTAAAAAATGTGATGTGAACACAGGGGAAAGATATTAATTCTACAGAAGCGGGGTGGCAGAAGTTTCCTTGAAGAAATGGTATGCATACAGGGCCTGGGGTATGGATGTGACTGTGACAGGCAAATGAACCAAAAATAAATTCCAGGAGGAACAGCATTTACTTATTCCACAAACATTTGTTCATTGCCCAGAGTAATGCAGGCACTGTGCCGGGTACAAGGACAAAAAGCCAAGAGGTGGCCTAGTATACACTATGCTTACAAATGTTGAGTAGGTCACTGCAACTTGTGTGTGTGCCTGTGGGGTGGGGAGGACATGGGGGGAGGCTGGAATGCTACCGTCAGATCAGGGAGGGTTTAGAATGCCTTCACTCATTTAGGAGAGAAGACACAGGTCTGGCCCTAAATCCTGGGTCTGTTTCTAGCTTTCAGACTTTGGGCAAGATATCTAATTTTTCTGTCCCAAACCTTTTCTGTTTGGTAAAATGGGCATATGAACACCTACTCTGAAGAGTTGTGAGAATAGTCATAATGTCTGTAAATCATCTCATATTGATAGTTTCTGACTTTTAGTGGGCACTTAGTTAATGGCAGGTATTGCCGCTTCTGAAGACTGTAGGTAACCATTGGTGGTCTGGGGAGAAGCAGACAAACGGATTTGGGTTTTCAAGAGTATGGAGGCTATGATTGGGAGAATGGGTAGGGGTGAGGGGGTTGGCAGGGTGAGGGGTTGCGACTGAGCAAGGTTCTGGGAGACCAGGAAGAGGCTGAAGCAGTGATGGGGACCAAAACTAAGGCAGTGGGATGGGATGAATAGAAACAATTGCAATTTAGGTGGCAAACTGAGCTTGCTGACAAACTGGATGTAGAAGGTGAGGGAAAGA
>NW_006789049.1:450016-467435 GCF_000442215.2 Lipotes vexillifer
AAGAGAGAACTCTGGAATGATGACAGGCTTTTTCTATATAGCTGCATTGCAGATGCACTCACCTGGGCCTGTGATACAGGGGAAGGGGCAGGCTGAAGGAGGGGGCTGGAGGGATTGGCAGTGGCGAGTGGGGGAAGGGAGGAAGAGGCTGAGTTCCCTGGGCAGGGAGGGTGCGTAGACTGGGGGAGCAGAATGTCTTAGGAAGGCTAGAGTTACAGCAAACAAGAGCACCTCATGGTGCTGTGAGTGGGGAGATGGGACAAACCGACTCCACATCCTGAAGAAGTCAGTTTTGGAATCTCCAGGGTGGACCTGGCACTGTGGCTTCCCTTAAGAGGCATTACTGACGGACTTCTTTCTAACTCGTGTCTCATGCAGTTGACTTTCCTTCGCCTTCGAAGGCATCGCCGTCCTCAGTGCAGACCTAGAGATAATCTCCAGGACTCCCCCAAAGGCCGACTACATTGGTTCCAATCCCCCTTCTTAACCTCCTCCAGTGCAGTTTCCCACGGAACCTACTCAGAGTCTTCAGGTCTAATCCTGAATTATTTTCAAGCACAATTGTGTTTAGTCCAAAGTTCACCTTTAAGGTCACTTCCTGACGTTCCAGCCAGATGTGTCAGGTGGTTTCCCAAGGGTGGGAGGACCCAATAACAACAGGAAAACAGAATTCCTTGCTTCAGCTTCTCTCTGTGAGAAGATAGGAACTGCTACCCTTTGGTGTTTAAGAGGTGAAGGATAATCCTCCTCTTCATTGTTTCTTTAGAGGTGTTTTCAGAAAACCTACTCCTTGCTCCTCCAAGCCCCCTCCGTTTAGTTGGTGGGGACTGAACATTCTTTAAAGAGCCTTTTCCCTAAAAAAATTTCCTGGACTATTTACACGTCAGTCACAGAAGGACCAATGTTCAAATATTCAAATATCCCTCTCTCAGGGAACAGGACTGAAGCTATCAAATGCCCTCTTCTCTGCTTCTGTAGCACTTCCTACACGTTCTAATTATGCATGATTTACTCTGGATCGGTGCTTTCTAAACTGCATTGCGTCCCATCTTCATGGTTTTTGCCATATCCACATATCACTTTACCTTTGTTAACTCACTCTTCTTTAAAAAAAAAGATTAAACATTTTAATAAAGAATTAAAAATTTTTCATAGACTTCTGTGAACAAGAACTGGTATCACTTGTAAGATATGGAGGATAACCATCCGACAACATGATAAAAACATAACAGTGTTATGAAATTCAGAGATGGGCAATTGCTTGCCCGAAGCTCTGAGCCTGATGCCTTGTTCTCTCTTCCTGACAGAGGGAGATTAGCAAAACCTGATAGAGGATGTTAAAGACAGACTAGCACCAAACTAAGACTTTCTGATATCACCAAGAGGCTTGGGGAAAGTTGGAAAGTTGGAAAGGAAGTAACTTTCTCTGTCAACAGTTCTGTGTTGTAAAATTCCAAGTAACTTCACCACCTAAGTCAGTGTGGGTGCCATCAGGGTGCTCATCTCATTTTAGGAAGCCCTAACTCCACCACAGTCAGTCATTTATTTTCTGTATCCCTGCTAGACTGTGAGTTCCTTGGGGGCAAAAGCTTACTCCTGGTGCCTTCAGTACCATGCACAATGCTTGGACACGGTAGTTCATAAAGGAAAAAAGTGATAGTAAATGAAAGCCTTCTTGAGGTGCAGAAGACTTAGGGAAAATTCTTTACTGAGGGGTGGGCAGGGAAGAGAATGCTGGAAGGCCTTGGAGTCAAGTGAAGATGTGCAAGAAAAGGGAGGCTACAGATATTCAAGATAAACTACATTGATGTAGCGGTGTTGCCTGATGACGTCTCTGTTAATGGCGAAGCATAGTGACAAGAGCTTATGGGCCAGAATCACACAATTCTACGGTCAAAACAGACTCTCACTGTTCACTAATTATAGGAACTGTGGCCCAACCATTTTTCTTTGGGGGTCTTAATTACGTCACTGTAAAGTGGTGAGAGTACCTCACAAAGGCTCTTACCATATTTTAGGATGGAGCACAGGACTCAGGACACTGGCAACAAAGAAAGAATTCCTTCCTCCCTCCTTTCCTCCCTCCCTCCCTCCCTCCCTTCCTTCCTTCCTTCCTTCCTTCCTTTTCTACCTATCAATTCTTTTACTTTCAATAAATGTTTGAGATTATTATTGCTGTTCTTGATGTTTTGGTAGTAGAATCCCCAGGACTCAGTCTGGTAATTAGTACATTGTAAGCACTCAACAGATGTCTACTGGTTGAAAGTATTACACTTACCTGTGATCTTTCTATAGGAAACAATTCCTCCTCCAGTCTTCCCTGTCTATGTATACGTCACCACCATCTGCCCAGATGTTTAAGCCAAATGTCTTGATTCCTTGATTTACTGAGCACCTACTAGGGACTATGTACTATGAAAGGTGCTGGGATGGGGAAGGAGGGGGAGTTTGATAAGCTAGACCCAACCACAGCTCTCAAGGATGTTAGAGAAAAAGGAAGCAGGAGATCTTGTCATTTGCTCAACTTTCCACTCATCTTTAGAAGTAGCTCATAAGTGGGGCATTTTAAGAGTGTGTTTTTGACAGCATCTGGGCAAACATGTAGAAATACTTAATAATCCACCACCATGTGAATTGAGAAAAGGCTATCAGTACTGTGCAGTGGTTCCCTCGGGATAGGATATGCCAATGCCACACTTTGGAATTCTCACCATTTGTGAACATTAGGAAGGAATACTACTTGTTTTGAATCCTACTAGGATTCTCTGCTTTGGTCCAGCCTCTCTGTTGATGAGGTAAATGACCAGGGAGAAGAATGAAAAAGGCACAGGGAAAGTGACTCTTGGTTAAATCCTTTGGAAGCCAACTTATAGCTGAGTGAGCTATAGCTTAGATCTACTGAGTGTGGGCTGTACTTCGTATACCTATGTCTATATATTTAGAAAGGATGGTTTCAGAAAAATTCTGCTAGTCTTTCGCTTAACTGTGAGTCACTAGGCTCCCATGTTGGAGCATGTATGTGTGTGTATGTGTGTGTACGGGGTGTAGAACTTGGGGCACAAAGTGTGTATGTACTTGTAAAAAAGTGTTTGGAGTGTGTGTGTGTAGGAAGGGAAGGGAATTTCACAGTTTTTTAATGCAAGGAGAGTGTATAGGGAGGGGAGAGTGTAATTGTGTGTGAGTGTGTGTGTAGTGCAAGTGGCGGGCAGAATGACGTCAACAGCCAGCCTCCTAGAGATGCAGACAGTGGTATAAGGTCTGAAGTGCTGTAGCAGGTGATTGTTTTCCTTTTAGACCAGCACACAGGTCTTTGAGGAACCCTTGACTTTCTCCTCCTCCTTGTCTTGTTAAAAAGGGCTTAGCGTCCAATTAAGTCATTTAATCCCAAGGTAGAGATTCATGTTTAAAAACAAGATTTACAGCTTAATAAAAATGACATCAGTGCAAGTTGAGGTTTGTCTTTTCAAGTTGTCACCTGCATGGTTCCAAAGAGTGTTTATAGCAGAATATACCTGACATGCAATTCTTAATTACTTTGCCTTGTACCTCTGGTCCTTCATCTTTTAAAGCATCCTTCAACCTAAATAGCCTCATGCTGTTAGAAGTAATTCTGCTTCTGGATTGCCAGGACTGCCCCTTGGCTTATCTCCCTTCAGTTGGCAACTCAGTGGCCAGGCTTAATAATAACAGCAGTTGTATTCATAACAATAGTATTAAGAGCTAATGCTTATTGGGTACTCAGTATGTGCCAGGCATTGTGCTAAGCACTTTACATACATTATCTCATTAAATGCTCCATATGAAAACCACCAGGGCTGGCTTCAAGGGTGTGTGACATGTGTAGTCACACAGGGCTCTGTGCTCAGAAGGGCCCTTCACTTGGTCTGATGCTCTGCTGTTGCCATCTTGAAATTCTTAATCATTTTTGACCTGCATTTTCATTTTTCACTGGGCCTTGCAAAGTATATAGCTAGTCCTGAAAACACCCAATAACCCATAGTTTCTTTTTCTTTCTTTTTCTTCCCTGCCACATGATGCCTGATATATTACTGGAGGATGGAACAGTGAATGTTAGACTGTGATCCCAGAAAACAGATGTCATTATCTCCTTGGAGGGAAGTTCTCTAAGGGACAGGAACCATGCCATGGCTCTTAGCAAGGGAAAGCAAACCCCCCCCCTCTAAACCTCAGTTTTCTCACCTGTAAATGGGGGTAACAACAGCAATAATACCTAGCTCACAGGCTGTTTCAAGGATGAAATGAGATCATGTATAGACAGTTCTGACACATAATGACATTAGTTGTTATTAATGCATTATGGGGGCTTAGCAGGTACTAAAGATCCAATATTGCGTGTGACACGGTGTGGGTCACTTGCCCAACTCCAAGGTGCCCTTATCCCAGGGGTTTGTTCCCTACCTGCCCCACAGAGCTGGGAGGAGCATCCGCTTTCTCCATGTGCTGAGTGATCACAGAGGGGTTGCTGGAGCTGATGAGCACTGGGGTGCTGATCTCCACCATATGGCGCCCCGAGGGAGAGTGCACCATCCTGTTGAGGGTGTTCAAGGCTGTCATGATGGAGAACTGCCCGGGCCCCTTCCTCCTGGACCCTGGGCCCCTTCGGAGTGTGGGTGCGTTGGTCGCCTTGCCTCTGGAGGATGACACCAGGGACATGCCTTTTGTGTGGGATGACTGACGGCCTTTGTTCTTCTGTAGGAGGTGTCTTGCAGTGAGGTTTGGCTGAAAAGGCAAAACGTCTGATGAGAATTTAGGCATCCTGATCTCGAGTGAGCGGCTGTGTCTTACCCAGGCTAGTCTGAAGTCGGCTCAGATGCCACCGCCTCAGTTGTCATTCCTTGGTCAGCTTCCATCTGTTATCAATATATCTCAATTCCTTTACTATATCAGTTAATTCTCACAACTCTCCTGCAACGTAGCTACGACTCTTATTGAGGTCTGAAGAATTTAAAACAAGCCGTGATACTCTACTCTGATTTTCCCGTCTCTCTCAGCATCATCCCAGCCTCCTTTACCTGGGGGACCCTTCCCTCTTCCTCTAGCCACCCCTGAATCCCTCCCCTCCACCCTTGACTTGGCTGTTTGCCCTTCTCAGTGTTCCTGCAGCCCCCATGCTTTCCCACTCCACACGGTAATCATTTATCTTCCTTTCCTCCGCTGGACTGTTAGCTGCCTGAGGGCCGAGACCTTATACATGTGTTCTCTGCTGTATCCCCGAGTGGGTGCTCAGTGAGTGTCTGTGCAATAATGAGTGGATGAAGTTGCTCAAGTTCATACGTTTGATAAGTGTTTAACCAGAATGTAAATCCATTCAGGACCCTGGATCACCTAAGGCTAAGACCACCTTTTACTACTTTCTTCAAATACTTTTACCTCATCACCATTCTCTCTTGTTCTATACCTCTTATCGTCAGTGGTGTGCTGGTGCATCAGGAAAACAAACAAAACAAACAAACAAATGACCCCCCTCACCCCAATCTGTAGAGTTTACCAATCTCTGTGGTGTAAAGATCTACCAATGGTTTAACAACTGGCTAGCAAGATTCCTGAAAACCTAACACCCAGCCCTTGCCATCTAGCTCCAGCCAGCAATAGCACCACCACTGACTTTATTGTATTTTGAGTGCCCTGTCCACCAAGGGCCCTGTGAGTTCACGTCCTTCAGAAATCAGAAATATGCTGACAAAGGGGATTATGTGAATAAACTTTCCAGGACAGTTACTTATATTTCCATCACGATGATTGTCACCAGTTGCCCTCTAAAAGCACGTGTCTCATTCTAATTTAGAGATTCATCTATAGAGGTAAAAGGGAGTTTGCTCCTTTAAGGACTTTTTCTTCATTTAAGAACTTTTTAATAACAATGTGAGGATGATTAAGATGATTAATATAGTTGAGACAGAAAATATTTAAAAAGATGTAGTTCCTGCTGCCAGAAGCTTGTAATATTGTGAAAAGAAACCATCAAGTAGGGGAAGGGGCATTATTATGCCCACTTTAAAGACAAGAGAGCTGAAGGAGTGACATACATGGCAGAGCCAGCATGTAAACAACCAAACAAGAAAAGACCAGGTGGTAATAAATGCTCTCATGTGTCAGAGGGTGACTGCGGGAGGCGGCTACTTTAGATTGGTGGGGGGCTGTCAAGGAAGACCTGCTGAGAAGGTGACATTCAAGCTGAGACACAGATGCCAAGAAGGAACCAGCCATGTGAAGATAGGCATGAGAACATTCCAGGAGAGGGATTGCAAGCTAGTGGAAAGATCCCGAAGAGGGAGAAAGCTCAGCCTGTTTGAGAAGGAGATGCGAAAGAACCAGAAAGAAGGATGGACCAGAGTGAGTGAGGAACAGGTGGTAAAGAGGAGACCATGGAGGCAAGCAGGATCCGGATCGCATACGACTGGGAGGTTCTGAGTCTATTGACTGTAACAGGAAGCCTTTGGCAGGATTTAGGTGGAAGGGTGACATGATCTGATGTATGCTTTTATTTAGAAGCTCATGCTACAGTTTGGCAGTTTCCTACTTAGCGTCTGACCCAGCAATCCCACTCCCAGGTAATTACCCAAGAGAAATGAAAACTCAGGCTTACTCAAAAATTGGTATGCACATGTTTATAGCTGCTTTAGTGATAGCTGCCAGACAATTGGAAATAATCACAGTGTCTTTCAATTGGCGAATGGATGACAGACTCTGGCACATCCGCATCGTGGAGTATGACTCAACAAAGAAAAGGCACGAGCTGCCAATACACCCGACAACATGGATGAACCTCAAAGGCATTATGCTAAGTGAAGGGAGCCAGACTCCAAAGGCTACATTCTATATGATTCCATTTCTGTGGCATTCTGGAAAAGGAAAACTGCAGGAGCAGAAAACAAATCAGTGGGTGCCAGGGGTTACAGTCAGGGAAGGAGCGGACTTCCAAGAGGCAGCCTGCCCTCGTATTTTTTGGCAGGTGTTGGAACTATTTTATATCTTGATGGTAGTGTGGTTATACTGTATGCGTTTATCAGAATGCAGAGACACCAAAAAGAGCAAATTTTACTGTATGTAAATAAAAATAAATACATAAAAAGCTCACTCTGGCTGCTATGCAGAAGTGCCAGACCGGAAGGTGGGAGATCAACTGGGAAATTACTGAAATTATTTAGGGCGCTTCTGCTGGAAGCCTGGACCATGTCTCATGTTCCCCCCCGAGCGCCCATCCCGCCATTGTTCACCCAGTAAGACGATAATACATGCTCTCTGAGTTGACTGAGTAAAGTTCTTTCTGGTCATTCATAGCCACGATGAAATAAGTTAATTTTTTTCTGCCTTCACCTAATTGTTCTGCCCCCAGGTGAACAATACCGTAAGTGTTTCCATCAGCAACACAGGCAAAGAGCCCCGTGTGACTCTAGGTCTTCCCTGTCCTCTGTCAGTGTGATTAATAGCTCAGCCAGGGAAGGACTGCAGAGCTTTTCAATTTGCACCCACTCATTTGAAACAGTATCCTTGAGGTCCACTGGGCTGAGCGAGGTTCATATAACCCAGGCAGGCCCCGCTGGAGAAGTCCTGACAAGAACGGGCATAAGTTCCGCGTTTGTTTTACCACCTTTTACCCAGATGCAATTCAATAAGTCAAACGATATATTAACAAGAAAAATCCTGTTTATGCCAAAAAGCCCACCTCACTCTCAGAAGAAATCTCTCCTTCCTTCCAATTGCTTTGCATGGCGCTGGTAGTTCAAAACTTATTTAAAGGGTTCTCAGCAAGTGCTGGTCTTAATGAAATGACTGGAATCAAATTTTAAGTACTGCTTTAAAGAGCTCAATTTAGATTTCAAGTAATTTTTGAAAACCAGGTTCCCAGATTAGAGCAACCACTTGATTATCTTTTCCCCTCCTAGCAATTAGGAGAACAGGACCCTAGTTTGATGATGACTGTGAGGGTTCTTGTAATCACTAATTTTAGAGGTGGAGTAGTGGGGAGAGTATCCAAATGAATAATCATTAAATGTAGATGTTTTGGGGCTTCCCTGGTGGCGCAGTGGTCGAGAGTCCGCCTGCCGATGCAGGGGACACGGGTTCGTGCCCCGGTCCGGGAAGATCCCATATGCCTCAGAGCAGCTGGGCCCGTGAGCCATGGCCGCTGAGCCTGCGCGTCTGGAGCCTGTGCTCCACAGCGGGAGGGGCCACAACAGTGAGAGGCCCGCGTACCATAAAAAAAAAAAAAAAATGTAGAAGTTTTGGAAAAAAAGGATATCAGAAGTGGGTAATGAAATCAGTGATGCCTTTTTTCCCCAGACCTATGAAGAAGCTTCTTGAAATAATACAGGGGACCATGCAAGCTCTAATCTGCAAAAATTTAAGCACCTCCTATGTATCCGACTAGGATTAGTTGTAGCTCATCTCTGTCCCTGGAGACTTAACGGTTATCTCCCAAACATCGTAATTGTTTGTCTTCAGCATATGTTGCTTGATCCAGCAAATGGCTCTACCACTGACCTAGACACACAAATCCGAAAATGGGGCGTGATCCTTGACCACTTCCTCACCCCTATCCCCCCCTCCCGTGGATCTCCCTCCTAAAAGGTCCTGGAATCTGTCCAGTTGTTTCCGATGTACTAGTCAAAGCTACCATCATTTTCTAACTGAGCCATGTAGTAGCCTCCTGATTGATCTTTCTGCTTTTTTAAAATCCCTCCTCCTCAAATGATTCTTCCCACTGCATCCAGAGCAATCTTTAAGAAACCCAAATCTGATGGAGTCACTGCCTTACTTTAAATTTTTCAGTGGTGTCTTCTGACTTCTGGATCAAGTCCAAACTTCTTATGATACAGCAGAGGTGAGGATGCTCAGCAAATACTCCAAGTAGTCCCCTATACTTCTCAGCTGATTTCAAGCCAGGTGGGACTATGTGACTGCCTCAGGCCAATGGACTATGAGTGGGAGTGACAAATGTCACAGAGCTGAGGCCTTTGCTGATACACAGCTCACTCTTCTTTACTCTTCCCCGCCACGAAACCTAGGAAGTCCATATGTTCCAGATGGCATGGCTACAAGATGGCCCAGCCTCATCAGTCTGGGTTCCTCAGTGACTGTGTGAGCACAGCCTCTCACCATTCTGTGCTGAACATGTAATATGGATTCGAAATAACTTTTTCTTTGTGAAGCCACTGAGATACAGGGGCTGTTTATTACCATAGCATAAGCTAGCTCATCCTGACTAATGCAGGAAGGTTTACAAAGTCTCCTGGTGTGTGTCCCATTTGCTTCCCTGGCTTCCTTTTTTTTTTTTTTTTTTTTTTTTTTTTTTTTTTTTTTTTGTCTCTCTCTTACTCTCTAAGCTCCAGCTCTGGTAGTCTTTGGTCCTTTGGAGGCACCACACTTCCTCATCCTGCAGGACTTTTGCACATGTTACCTCCATTCCCTAAAGCACTCTTCCCTCCGTGCTTGCTCCTCATCATCTGTCAGATCTTGGCTTACAAGGCATTTGCCGACACCCTACCCAGGTAAGTTGAACATCATACTCTCCCCCCCACCCCCAGCAGTTCCCTCTCCTTCACTCTTTGCATCATTCATCACACTTATAATTATTTATTCATGTCTGCCCCTACAATCCTGGAAAGCAGGGACTCATATCCGTCTTGTATCACTGGAACTTAGCACAGGAACTGACATGGCAGGCACTCAATGAAAAATAAGTTGAATGATTGAATATATATTTAGGACAGGGTCACGTTGAAAGGTATGTTCTCTGAATTTTTTTCCTGGTCAGTCAGACCACCTCCCAAATATTTTTTTCATTCATTCACTTGTGAAGCTGATTTTTTTTTTTTTTTATGAAATACGTGCTCTGTGTTGGGCTAGCCTGTGAAGTACAAGCCACACACCCATCATGTGTTCTGAGAAGAAAGAGACAACTGAGTATATTCAACTAGTTGTTGGAATTTTATGGAAAAAGAAGATTTCTAGCTGAGCCTCATAAAATGAGTGAAGTTGAACACGTAGAGAGAATTGGGTGGCTGTACCTGGAAGGGGCTTCAACAAGAGAAAAAGCACGATCATTTAGTGGAGAGAGTAGGAAGACCAGCCTCTCTGGACCATTCCTCTTCCCCTCCCTTCCATCTTTCATTCCTTCCATACAGATTGAGATGAGAGGGTGAGGGAACTTTGACAGCTGGGCAGTGTTCTGGGCACACCATTCACTTCAGAACCTGCTTCGGCTCTTACGAATGGTAGAACTGGTCCCTTCTTTCCAACTCTGCCTCTGTTCTGTTTCATCCCACCCTCCTAGAGGGCAGGGAGCATGCCTTCTACTTCTTTTATAGCTCAGCACTGTTCGCTTTTAATGCTTTATGCCTGGTAAGCACCCAATAAGCGCAGTTAAACGATGAAACCTCTCTTTTTAAATTTGTAATGACCTGCTTCAAGCTGGGGTGAGACTGATGGCTAGAGAGGTTAGGGGCTATAGGTTATATTACTATCCTGGAGAAACAGGTAGATAGCCTAGCATGTGTTCTTTCTTTTTTTTTCAAAGTAGATTTAAAAAAACAATAGAAGTAATATGTGCTCATTTCTGAAGATATACAAAATACAAGTCAGCAGAAGAACATGAAAATTATCTAGAATCTCACCATCTGGTGATCACCACTGTTAATATCTTGGTACATAGTCTTCTAGCCCTTTATCCATTTATATATACACATATGTATTTACAAAGCTAGTTTCAAGCAGTTAATTTTTTTTGATTGTGGTAAAAAACACATAACAAAATTTACTATAATAACCATCTTTAAGTATACAGTTCAGTAGTGTTAATTTTATCCACATTGTAATAGAGCTCCAGAACTTCATCTTCTAAATCTGAAACTTTATACTCATTAAGCTTTATTTTACTTAACAATAAATCACAAACATATTTCCATAATACCAGATACTCCATGATATTGAGTATTCTTTAACATTATTTTTAATGGGTATATATTTTTCCATCACCATAATTTAAAAAAATGAAATCCTTATTGTTGAGTTTTAGATTATTTCTGGTTTTTCACCACTATGCACAATGCTACAATGAACATTTTTGCATATTTTGTACACATATCTTTGCACACTTGTTTTAATACTTCCTTATAATGAACTCTCAGGTGTGGAATTAATGACTCAAAGGAGATGTACATTTTCAACATCCTTGATAGGAATTTGAGTCTGGAAATGAGAGATGGCACCAATTTGTACTCCTATCAGCAGAATGAAAAGGCCCATTTTCCCACACTCTTGACAGAAATGGGTATTATCATCTAGCATCTTTTCTTTCAAGACTTTAGTTAGTTCTGAAATAAGCCTCATATCAAATAGGAATTACTCACTGTAGCACATGTATAATTCTGAGTAAGCTTGAATCAGATGTAGACTTGATAGTCACGTACCTCTACAAACAAGATTGGGAAGATGCCGACTTTATCTCCTAACTTGCCTTCTGCCCAGTTCTCATCCACTCGGTTGATCACAGTGATGATATCATCCTGAAAGAGAGAAAGTCTCCTGGTTAGCATTTACTGTCAGTTTTCAGGTGCTGAAAGCCTTCAGTGGAGATCAGCTTGGAGTCTCAGATGGTGTAAGGGGCAAGGAATGTAACTCTTTCACAATTTATTTACAAAATCTTCCACTAAAATAATCTTTCTCCATAAAGGGCAGTATTTGGGTCACCAAGACCAAAAGAGGAGTAGAAATAATTTGGAGCATCAAAGAAATCCAATAGGAAAACTTGGAAATGTCTCTAATTTTCCATCACCAGCAGAATCTGGGCTTTTCATTTAAATTAATCTGATGGAGAAACCAAGATGGAAGAGGTAGGGAGATAGAATTTTGGCTTAGCAAAAGGAAGAATGAATTGCATTCTGATTTTGAACACTTTTCAGTGTTCAAAAAAATTTTTTTAAATAAAATTTATTTATTTGGCTGCATGGGGTCTTTGTTGCTGCATGTGGGCTTGCTCTAGTTGCTGCGAGCGGGAGCTACTCTTTGTTGCAGTGCGCAGGCTTCTCAGGGCTTCTCATTGCGGTGGCTTCTTTTGTTGCAGAGCATGGGCTCTAGGTGCGTGGGCTTCAGTAGTTGTGGCTCGTGGGCTCTAGAGCGCAGGCTCAGTAGTTGTGGCGCACGGGCTTAGTTGCTCCACTGCATGTGGGATCTTCCCGGACCAGGACTCGACCTGTGTCCCCTGCAATGGCAGGCGGACTCTTAACCACTGCGCCACCAGGGAAGTCCCCCTATTTAATTTTTAATGTATCAAACATAAAGTGGCTTTTTATTTGAATGTTTCTTATTACCAAAGGTTATATGGAGATTTGTAGAAACATTTGGAAACACAGGTAAGCAAAACAAAGAGAGAATTCTATCACAATATAGATACAACCACTGTTAACATCTTGGTTGACACATTTTTTCCCAGATTCTTTTCTATGGGGATAAAATATATGTGCATAGAGACACACTGATTTTTAAAAACTTTTCAGAAAATATACATAGGCATGCAATAAAGTACAAACATTTTAGATGTAAAGCTTGATGAATTTTTTAAATTGAATATATCCACAAAACCCCAACCCAGAGTAAGAGATATAAAATACTTCCAGCACCAAGATGGCTCTTTAGTACTCTTTCCTGTCACATAGCAAGCGGTAACCACTACTCTGACTCCTAGCAAATACATTCATTTGGCTTATTTTGTATTTCTTACAAATGAAGTCATATAGGATACATTGAATTTTCACTTAATATCACGTCAGGAATACCTTTCCATGTCCATGCCTGTTATCAATCTAAATCTGAATATTCATCCACTGATCTCTCTGATCTTCTGATCTATGCCCCTTAGTAACATAGACGAATCCAAATCTAAATCCATTACTGCATTATACCCTTTCTTAGATTTCTCTGTCCTTATTACAACCTGTAATTACATATTTATAGGTTATGATTTCTTTAATGCCTCTCCACCCCATCAGACCATAAACTTCATGTGTGCAGGGCCTGTATCTGTTTTGTTCATTTTTGTCCCTAGGACCTTATATAGTGGCTCCCCTATAGCAGTCAACCAATCATTCCTTTTTAAAATTTTTTTTATTGAGGTATAGGTGATGTACAATATTATATAAGTTTCAGGTGTACAACATAGTGATTCACAGTTTTTAAACAATCAATATTTCTTGAATGCATGCATGCATGAATGAATAAATGCATGTGTGAATAAACTGGAAAATTTACTGAGTTAGAAAATACTAGGAATAAAAGATTCTGGAGAGAAGATCTTGAGTTTTTTTGGACATGCTGAGTTTAGGAAGACCATGAGATATCCTGGTGTAGTCTTGGCCTTCAGCAGGCTTCCAGAAGGGATCAAATCCTCTCTTCTGGGTCCTCTGTCCTCATTTCCCATTTATGTGTCTGTTCCTTCCACTAGACTGCTGGCTCCATGAAGACAGGGACAGTGACTCATCACTTTATCTCCAGTGGACAGCTTGGCACATGGATGGATTCAATGAATGAACAAGCAGGTGGGTAAGTGTCCCAGTTTGCAAATTCCCAGAAAAGGGCAAAAAAGCAGGTACTGCTTCCTGCCTATGTCTTCCTCCAGCTGTGTCCCTAGAGCTTAGTGTCTAATGCCTGGAACAAAGTAAATACTCAATAAACACTTGTGGAATTGAACTGCCCTTCTCCAGCTGTAGTCAAAGTATAAAATTTACAGGTCAGCTACAGAATGACATTCCTTAGGGGACTCACTCTGAGGTGCTAAGACAATAACAAAGATCAGTATTTCAAAATACGGAGGACAGTGGGGTTATCTAGTTTGAGTGAATCTTAAGTAAATCTCATTTCCAGTAGTGATGGAATAAAAATGTTTTACAAAACAAAAGACCTTTCCTGAGCTACTGTAGCAGCGCCACTTGTACTTGTATTTGATCTACTTACCATAAGTAGCAAAGAATGAAAATCACCCCAACTTTGGTTTCTAAGAGAGAATTCAAATGTTTACGGAATAATAAGTACTGAATACGATAACTTAAAGTACAGTCGACCCTCCTCGTCCGCAGCTTCTGTATCTTCAGGAATCAATGTGTCCTAGAACTAATCCCCCTCAGATACTGAGGGATGGTTGTAGTCTAGACTTTAGTAGACTTGTCCTTACTTGCAAATGCTGAAGAATCATCCGAAAAAAAAAAAAGAGAGAGGGAAAAAACCTTAGGGTAACTAATGTGTTTAGAAAATATATCTTGTAAGAGGTGAGTTATGTGTAAAGATATAATTATGTTATTGTGTTGTTTGGAGTGTTTTGAATGCAATGTTTACAAACAAAATAGAGTGTTGCAAACGAGTAGTTCTAGGTGATCAGAACTTGGTCAGCGAGAATACCCCTGCAGATACACAATGAAAAGGTAAGATCTGTAGTTCTACACAGCACGCTGTTAAACTGTGTCTGTAATCTTCTGGCCAAGTGTCTTTTTCTCTCACTACGCTGCCTGAGGGTAGGTGCTGTGACTTGTTCATGCTGTCTCCCCAGTGCCTGCAAAGAACAGGTGCTCAAAAGTGATTGTAGAATGAATGAATGAGTGTGCAGATACTTAGTTTTGCAGTTGCAGTAGAAAAGGTTTGAGGATTCCCATCAAACTCTGGCAACTTTACTACCATATGTTTGAATTATACATACACATTACATATATAGGCACACATTTATACATTTATGGATAAAATATAATTAAAAACAATTAAAAACAATCAGCAAATATTAAACAAAAACTCGAGGTTCTGCCAGTCTTTATGTGGTCACTGGTGACTTTGGTAGCTGCCCAGAATCTTACCTTGAGGAAGGTCAGGCAATCCTGGTTCCTACTCTTGTCCTTGTCACGCAGGTCGAAGTTGTAGAGGGCCCGGCAGAGTGGGGGTGGCTGGGGAAGCTGCTTGAGGACCTCTACGGAGCTGGCTGGGAAGACCCCACTGATTCCATTGATTTCCCCCTGGTACCAGTTCTCATCCAACTGTCTCCGGAGGAGGATGACATCTCCCTTATTAAACCTCAGGTCACCGGGATTCTGCCCTCGGTAGTTGCACAAGGCCTTTGCTCGCGGCACCTGCAGTGTCACGGATCAATAAAATATGTATGGCTTAGAGGCTGGAGGGACACAAGGGATCATATTAATAACTAAATACAGGGCACTTCCTATGTACTAAGTGCCGGACGTGGGTCATCTTGTTTAACCTTTGAGATAGACACTATTATTCCCCTTTCTAAGATGAGGTGACTGAGGCACAGAGTGGTTTAGGAAGTTGCCCAGGTGACACAGCTGGGAAATGGCAGATATGGGGTTTGAACTCTGACAATCTGATTTTAGAGACCTGTTCTTTTTTTTATATATAAATTTATTTATTTATTATTTATTAATTTATTTTTGGCTGCGTTGGGTTTTTGTTGCTGCGCGCGGGCTTTCTCCAGTTGTGGTGAACGGGGGCTACTCTTCCTTGCGGTGAGCCAGCTTCTCATTGCAGTGGCTTCTCTTGTTGTGGAGCACAGGCTCTTGGCGCGGGCTTCAGTAGTTGTGGCTCGCGGGCTCTAGACCAGAGGCTCAGTAGTTGCGGCACACGGGCTTAGTTGCTCCGCGGCATGTGGGATCTTCCCGGACCAGGGCTTGAATCCGTGTCCCCTGAATAGGCAGGCGGATTCTTAACCACTGCACCACCAGGGAAGCCTAGAGACCCTGTTCTTTTTTTTTTTTTTTTTTTTGCGGTATGCAGACCTCTCACTGTTGTGGCCTCTCCCGTTGCGGAGCACAGGCTCCGGATGCACAGGCTCAGTGGCCACGGCTCACGGGGCCCAGCCGCTCCACGGCATGTGGGATCTTCCCGGACTGGGGCACGAATCCATGTCCCCTGCATCGGCAGGTGGACTCTCAACCACTGCGCCACCAGGGAAGCCCAGACCCTGTTCTTAATCACTAGGCAGGGAACAGGATTTTGGACTTGACTCCACAACTATGTGAACTTGAGTGAGGCTGTGACTCTTTCTGGGATCTGAATACTGATTTTGAATTATGGCTCCACCTCTTTGCTCTTGTGTGACTGTGGTCCAGCTATTTCATCTTTCTTAAACCACATTCATTTATAAAATGGGGTAATAATAGAATGTCTACCTCATTAGAGTTGCTGTGAGGGCTAAAAAATATTGATAATGCATTCTGTGTATTGCTTGGTACATAGTATGTGCTCAATAAATGACACCTCTTAGAATTAACACCTGTAATGTAGGGCTCAGTGTTGACGGCAAGAAAATTGAGGTGAAAACCCCCTGAAAATAGAAAGTGCTATGTGAGAGTGATGCATTATAATTTGTCTTCAGCCTGTCTAGAAAGTGTAAACCTCATGTGTGTTTGGATCTTTAGGAAGCACAACCGAGATGAGTTAATAGTCAGAAATCAATAATCACCTAAAAAAAAAAATCAGCTAAAGAATTGTCATTTGTCACATCAATTGTCAGTCTAAATAATTATTTCAGTCAAATGCATTTCTTTTCCTGATTGAAACTGGTTTCTCCACAGAGAAATGGCGTCACTTTGGTCTTGTTTGAGGTCAGTTTGACAAATGGAAAGTTCTAGTAACTTAGGTTTTATAGAAAGCCCATCAGTGTCACCTGTGATTGTATTGTATTTTGTGCTTTCCTTGGCCATTGGGTGGAGTATTCCCCTCTGCTGGGGACAGTCTTGCTGGGACCTTCAAGGACCTTCAGAGTCTGCAGTGTTCATTTGAAAAGGAATTTCAAGCAGCTTCAGGGTCGAGACAAGACCTGAACGGCATCATATTGCTGATGGGACAGCAGCAGAGCAATGGTTTTCTGCTGGTCCCTGGGGAGTTAGAAAACCACAGGAACGTAGCTCATCCTTGGGAAACTGGTGGACAAATGAGCAAAGATGTATGTGCTAGGAGGTTTAACACACTGTTGTAGATAAATGGAACCAGTTGAATAAATTATGATACATCCATACAATGGAAAACCCTACAGTCATTAAAACTGATGATGTTGATCTATAATGAATAACACTGAGAGTTACTCATAATATACTGTTAAGTATAATAGAAGAGATTAAAAACAGTTATGTAGACTAGGCTCTCTTTGTAAATATACATATATATATTTTTACCTGGGGAAAATGCTAGATGGCTATATACTAACATTTTAAGAGTGGTTATTTCTAAATGATGAGATTTTTGAATATTAAAAAAAAAAAGTTTCCCTAAGTGCTTTGCAGTGTTTTCTAACTTTTCTACAATGAAAAAATTGTACTGTCGGGGCTTCCCTGGTGGCGCAGTGCTTGAGAGTCCGCCTGCCGATGCAGGAGACGCGGGTTCGTGCCCCGTTTCGGGAGGATCC
>NW_006789049.1:468630-475967 GCF_000442215.2 Lipotes vexillifer
GTGGGCCGTGGCCGCTGAGCCTGCGCGTCCGGAGCCTGTGCTCCGCAAATGGGAGAGGCCGCGACAGTGAGAGGCCCGCATAACGCAAGAAAAAAAAAAAAATTGTACTGTCTATTACAATTGGATAGTGAAAAGAAAATGAATGAAGCTGGGGGAAAAGAAGTGAAAGGTATGGGAGGAATTTAGGAAGAAAATAAGCCTAGCTGAGTGGGATCAACAAACCACGTAACTACCTTTTGGAGAAGCTTCTCCCTTACCTAAGAAGTAAGCAGGTAGAAGCAGATCGAGAACAGAGGATTTCTGGGGAATGATCTGAATCTGTTAGACTCCCAGGGTTAGACATATCAGGGAATAATAATTGTCCCTAAGCCTTCTCCCAATTTTACACTGTGATATAAATCACATTTTTATGGGTATACGAGCACCTGGCACACACTGGTCACATTTACCAGGCTCGCTGGCAGCTACATCTGGCCAATGGGATATAAGCAAATTTTAGGAAGTGTCCCTACTGAGAGAGACTGACTTTCTTTTTCCTGCATTTTGCTATGTGGGATGCAGAGCTGGCGCTCTAGCTGCCATCTTGAACAATGAGGATAAGGGTCACACCTAAAAAGGGGAGAAAGTAGTCTGTGTTGCAGAGCTGCCAGGCAAGTCCTGGACTACTTTGCTTCCAGACTTGTGTCTGAAATCTAAATAAACTTCCATCTTGGCTAATACACTGTTATTTTGAATTCATAAAAGGAAAAGAAAGAAAAGGAAGGAAGAATGAAAAAATTAGGAAAAAAGGAATTGAAGCTCCTTTGACTTTGCATAATGATGATAATATCAATAGCTAATATTTATTGAGTGCTTCCTCCTATGTACCAGATACTGTGCTAAGCACTCCACAGTGTATTTTATTTAATTCTCACAACAACCTGTGATTAGAAAACTGGGGATCAGAGAGGTTAAAAATTTGCCAAAGTTCATGAAGCTAGAAAGTGGTAGATTTTGGAATTTGAGCTCAAGTGTGTCTATTCTCAAGCCCAAGCTCTTAACTACTCAACCAGTGTCTCTCAAAATGACGTCTGTGGTTTACCTAGATCACAATCTCGGAAATGTAAAAAATGCAGACTCTTGGACCCCATCCCTGACCAATTTGACCAGAATCTCTTAGAGGGCAGTTTAAGTAGCTGCATTTTTATCCAGCTCTCCCATCCATCCAAGTTTGATGCCGCTGGTCTGAGTTATATCTTATTCTAACTAAAATGGAGATTTGATGTAGTTTTATAAATGGCTGAGCTGCTTTTTTCCTTTCTTTTTAGAAGACATTCCCATACAAGGTGGCTTATGTATTTTAATGACTATTGAGCAAGTATATTAGACTAAAACTGCACAAAATGCTTAAATCTCTTTGAAGGGGCATAAACTTTGAAACCCTGAGATAGTACTAATTACCTGACCATCTTCATCTTTTCTCTATCTCCCCTCAGTTGAGATAAACTATTGTGGAAGCAAACTGTAAATTCTATTTTTAACATGAAGATCCTTTTCATCAACTTTTTTCTTCATTCTCCCCTTTTACTCTCAGTTCCACATTCATACTTATAGAAAACATTGGCTTCCATGCTGTAAAGAGGGTGGGGGTGGGGAAGGAGAGAGAAAGAATCTGAAGAGGGGAAGGAAATTAGCATTTATTGTGTTTCTGGCAAGCCATAGAAATTTGTCTTACATTATTGCACTACTGCACTTTCCATGTACAATACTGTCTCATTTATATGAGCTCAAAGCCCTGTGAAGTAGGTTTATCTTAATTTTATCGACGAAGAGACAGGTTCTGAGATGTTCAACCTTCAGGCAGTCACACAGCCAATGTACAGCGGCCCTGAGACTGACTTCCGTTCATTTGATGTCAAAGCCCTGATTTCTCTTTCATCCCGCTGAAGTCACCTAGTATGTTTTTCCATCATAAAACTCATTTGGGGTGATGTTTTATAATCAAAATCTGAATAGAGTTTGAATGCCATCTGCTTGCTGCTGGCTGCACGAGCATGAATTATTGAACTCTAGAGCCCTTGCATAAAAGTTAAGCACCTGCCTGAAGAGACTCAGCTGGTTGATTCTATCCAGTCAGCAGTGGTTCCCTCAAGGGAAAATGATTCCAAGTTCTGCAGCAGCCATCACCCGTTGTTTTGTTGGGTGAAACAAAACACCACCCCAATTGTTTTCTGTCTCAACAGGTGCAGGAGGGAGGGAGAATGGGGATAGAGTGGGTGTGGCGGTCTCACAGCCAGGTCATTACCAAATGTTTCTCCTGGTGTTTTTCAGAAAGCCAGATAATCCAGTGGAAGGCTGTGTGTGTGCCTACAAAGCTTTCCTTCTCTGAGATTCAAAAGGATTAATACTTCTGTGCACCTGTAATTTGTCTATTGATTTGTCACCTCAGTAGGGTGAGGTGAAAGCCACACGAGGTCCATGCTTTTGATGGAAGATAAACACAGAACACTGAAATAAGGAAGCAGGGGGTATGCAGAGACATTAGTGGTAAAATTATATTGTAGTAGTTATGTGTGTTGGTAATAAAATGGCAGGCATCCCTTCTCTGAGGATCCACCCATTTGCTCTCCATCTTCTCATGGGCATGTTATTCACTCTGGTCACACCGCATACACATGGGTATGTGGCCCAGGCTGGCCAGTTATATAACCAAGCAAGGCCCTGTGAAGGCCTTTCTGGGGACAGAAGCACCCCCACCCACCCCCACCATGTCTCTTGCCTCCTTTTTGTAAAAGAGCTTTAGCCTTCTAGGCCTTCCCTGAGTTCCAGAGAATAAATTCAATCAAAAATGAGAAAATGCAGAAACAAAAACAGTCAGGTGAGACAAGATAATAGTTTAGCCATAACACAAAGTCAAGGACCTTCAGTTCCTCCTTAAGGACTATAAATAATATTTTAGCCATGTCCTTGAGTTGTTTTATAGATACTAAAACCCTCCCCAGGTGAAAAAAGTTAGCTGCATGCTGCCCATATACACATAGACCCCAGACCAGTTAAATCCAAAAGGTTGATGATGTTAACTCCCAAAATACCACTCAGTTACCTCTCCACCAACCAATCAGAAAAATGTCCATGAGCTGATCCGGCACCCTGCAACCCTCTCCCTCACCTTGCCTTGAAAATCCCTTCCCTGAAATCCTTCAGGGAGTTTTGGTCTTTTGAGCATTAGCCACCCATTCTCCTTGCTTGGTGTCCTGCAGTAAACGCTGCACTTTCCTTCACCACAACCTGATGTCAGTAGATTGGCTTTACTGTGCGGGTGAGTGGACCCAAGTTTGGCTCGGTAACAGAGTGCCCAAATCCTCCTGGCATAAAGCTTGGTACAGGGCAGGTGTGTGCCCCAAATAGGGTCAGTTAGAATCTTCTTTGACGTTTGATATATAGACACCCAAGAAGAGAGTGTTTCTTTTGGATCATGAGCCTGGAGGTGGTAAGCCTTGGACTACCAGTGGTGATATTTCCCAGCCAGCAAACACACCTTCCTGAGTGAAGCTGCAGAAGGCAGCAGAACTAGAGATATTGTGAGATAAACAGGTAAGTAATGGATAGAGCCTTCACAAGAAAATTTGAATGTCTATATCCAACTGTGCCTAAAGGATACACAGTTAAATGAGATGATATCCTCAAAGTATCGCTTATTACTGAAACTGCTTAGAGTTATTTTCTGACCCCTGAAACTGAAAAAGTCCTGATTAATACATATTAAAAAACCCAGAAACAACAAAACTGCATAACAGTGAAATATCCAAAAAGCAGAATTCAGAAACAGCAGGAGGACTAGCTGCCAATGAGCTCTGAGCTTATTTCCAATTGGAAAATAAAGAAGGAGGCATATGGATTGATAACAGGGTAAGAGAAAAGGAGCCCAAGATTGGAATCATCACAGTGATGAGACAAGGGAAAAAGCCGAGCTGGAGTGATCATTCAGCCTGTTCCTGTGTAATGAACTGTTCACCATGCATGAGTGGCACTCCCACTTGTTTAGAAAGAGGTAGGCCTGGTTCTCTACTCCTGGCATCAGATGGGGCCAAAACCAACATGCTGAGCTAATTGCTTACCTCCCTAGCTAGTCATGAGATGGCCCGTCACAGGAGAATGGAGCCAAGAGAAAACACCCTGGCCTTTGGCTCAGGTTATCATTCACCAGGCTATGAATTCTCTGCCCGAGAGTTTAGGATTTGTGTCTGAAACACCTCTGAAACTCTGTCTCTGAGCCCTGGACACAAGCAGGTGTTTCATAAATGCTTGGTGAATGAATTTGTGAATTAATCAAGAAACATCCAGGAATTGCCATTCCTGGAGGAAAAGAATGCATATGAGATTAATAAATATGACTGATAATAATTATTGGCAAGATCTAGTGGCATGAGCTAGACAATAAAAAAGGAGAGTTTGGGTTCTCTTTTCCAAATTGCCCTGAATTTTAACAGTTTTATGCTACCCATACTCAAAAAGGTTTCCATACTCAAATAAGCTCAGGAATCACTGAGTTGAACAAAGTCACACAGGCTCTTTTGCTGACTGGCTTCTCAGAAGTTTTACTCCACTAATGTGGCCTTGTATTTGCATCTGGACCACTTTGCAGGATTAGCAGAATGGGCCTGGGGAATGCTGGGTAAAGTAAATGTGACTTCCCCTGTGATTTCATACCACTCGTGAGGCAAAGGGTCAGCTAACTGTCCTGGGTCCTAACTTTCCAGCTGCTGCTTAGACAACTGAGCCATCCTGCATCTCTCCCTCATGTTGGCACCCCTTTTGGATCTGATGTCGGGGGCAAGGGAGCATATGTTAGAAAGTGCTGGCTGGCCCTTGTGCTCATGTTTCTCTGGTGAGGAGGGGGAACACTTCAGTGCTCACTCAACAGCATCAGATCTATCAAGCCTTGACAAATCCCAGACCATCTGCTGCTTGGGGGCTTGAGATCACCAGAAGGTCTGAATCCTGACATTCAAAGGCTTGAGATCACTAGAAGGTCTGAATCTGGACATTCAAAGGCTTGAGATCATCAGAAGGTCTGAATCTGGACATTCAAATTTGAGGCCAGGCCTCAAATTTGAGACATACCATGTAAGTTTCTTCCTTCATAAAGAATTTTACTTGTTCGGGGCGGTACTAGGGTGCAACAGAACACAGATGTTAGAGTCAAGTAAGGTGTTGGTTTGCATTCTGGCTTTTGTAACTTTGGCCAAATCACTTAAGTCTTCCTGATTCTTAGTTTGGATTATCCACAAATTGGGGCTAATACTAATACTTCTTTATGCAGTAAACTCAGCAAGTCTGTGTAACCCAAACCCTGCAGATTCCAATGGAAGTTTTGGCCCTTGACCTGGGCCAAAATCTCTAAGCCCCTGGAATATCCTGCCTGACCAGAGAGACTGTTTACCTGGAGTCTTTTTGAGTGCCAACCATGCCAGGCATTGTCTACCTGGTGAAACAAAGATCAAACTTATAAATAAACGAGTATACACATAATTACAAGTTGGAGTAAGTGTTATAGAGAAGAATAGGGAGGTGAGAGACACTGAGGGATGGAAGGAGAACCAGTGCAAGGAAGGTTCTTATTATTGGCCTTATACCAATATCTAAAAGTCTATTCTGTCCTGTGAATTTTGTCATGTATCTCTCTCCTTTTTCTCTCCCCCCCGGCCTTTTGTCTCAGCCTGTCTTCTTCTAGTCCTAGGTAGAGACCCAGGAGAGCACAGCTCTCCATTTTCCTTCCTTTTTGTGTGTGTGTGTGTGTGATTTAAAAAAAAAAAAATTAATTTAATTAATTTATTTTTTATACAGCAGGTTCTTATTAGTTATCCATTTTATACATATTAGTGTATACATGTCAATCCCAATCTCCCAATTCATCCCACCACCACCCCCCCACCTCCTGCTTTCCCTCCTTGGTGTCCATATGTTTGTTCTCTACATCTGTGCACCACCACCCCCCCACCTCCCCCCTGCTTTCCCCTCCTTGGTGTCCACATTTGCTCTCTACATCTGTGTCTGTATTTCTGCCTTGTACCATTTCTATATGCGTTAATATATGATATTTGTTTTTCTCTCTCTGACTTACTTCACTCTGTATGACAGTCTCTAAGTCCATCCACATCTCTACAAATGACCCAATTTCGTTCCTTTTTATGGCTGAGTAATATTCCATTGTATATATGTGCCACATCTTCCTTTTTTTTTAAACATCTTTATTGGAGTATAACTGCTTTACAATGGTGTGTTAGTTTCTGCTTTATAACAAAGTGAATCAGTTATACATATACATATGTCCCCATATCTCTTCCCTCTTGTGTCTCCCTCCCTCCCACCCTCCCTATCCCACCCCTCTAGGTGGTCACAAAGCACCGAGCTGATCTCCCTGTGCTGTGCAGCTGCTTCCCACTAGCTATCTATTTTACGTTTGGTAGTGTATATATGTCCATGCCACTCTCTCACTTTGTCCCAGCTTACCCTTCCCCCTCCCCATATCCTCAAGTCCATTCTCTAGTAGGTCGGTGTCTTTATTCCCGTCTTGCCCCTAGGTTCTTCATGACCACTTTTTTTTTCTTTTTTTTTAGATTCCTTATATATGTGTTAGCATACGGTATTTGTCTTTCTCTTTCTGACTTACTTCACTCTGTATGACAGACTCTAGGTCCATCCATCTCACTACTGACAACTCAATTTCATTCCTTTTTATGGCTGAGTAATATTCCATCATATATATATGTGCCACATCTTCTTTATCCATTCATCTGTCGATGGACATTTAGGTTGCTTCCATGACCTGCCTATTGTAAATAGAGCTGAACATTGTGGTACATGACTCTTTTTGAATTATGGTTTTCTCAGGGTATATGCCCAGTAGTGGGATTGCTGGGCCATATGGTAGTTCTATTTTTAGTTTTTTAAGGAACGTCCATACTGTTCTCCATAGTGGCTGGATCAGTTTACATTCCCATCAACAGTGCAAGAGGGTTCCCTTTTCTCCACACCCTCTCTGGCTTTTGTTGTTTGCAGATTTTCTGATGATGCCCATTCTGACTGGTGTGGGGTGATACATCATTGTAGTTTTGATTTGCATTTCTCTAATAATTAGTGATGTTGAGCAGCTTTTCATGTGCTTCTTGGCCATCTGTATGTCTTCTTTGGAGAAATGTCTATTTAGGTCTTCTGCCCATTTTTGTATTGGGTTGTCTTTTTTTTAAATATTGAGTTGCATGAGCTGTTTATACAGTTTGGAGATTAATCCTTTGTCCGTCCATTTTCCTTCTTTATCTATCTCCTGCCACCGTGGGTCAGTGGGCACGGCATTC
>NW_006789049.1:475977-506736 GCF_000442215.2 Lipotes vexillifer
TCCCTTAATCAAATATCTATCAGGCACCAGGAATATGCCAGTCTTCTTTCCCCTGGTCCTTTCTGCCTTCTTTCTGAGTTATCAGGGGTCCTAGGGCAGGAAAAGTGGGAAGGAAGCAGCATTTACGCCAGTGGGCAGAGAAAGAACCATTCATAACCAGCAGCCTGTTTTCAGGGTCACCATTAGCATGCTTTCATTTTTCCTTCCAGACATTTCGCTGAGATTGCCTTGGGGTGATTTCATTCCCCCATCACAGGAGGTAATCCCAGACATGTTCATGGTCATATTCTTGGCTGCCTACATAAACTGGTTTTTAATACACAGCTTGGGATTGCATTTGAGATGAGCTGGGTGCCAGATCCTGGAGCTGTTCAGTGGCAGAACACTGAATTCTCCAGGGAACCAAAGCATTTTAGTTGCCATCTCTTCTAACAGGAGGGTACAGGACACCTGTGAGGAAGGGCTGGAGGTGCGTGGGAGCCTGAAGGACAGAGGGAGGAGCCATCTCACTCCTCCTGGGAGGCCACTCTGCTCCCTTCCATTTTCTCCATTCCCAGAGAGAGCTTTTCCTGTAGGTGTGGCACTTGGTGGATGAGTCTCTTTCCATATGGCTCGAGAAACTGAGCCAAATCCACCATGCACAGGGAGGGAAGATGAGTCAAATGACCCTCTCACCACCATCACCACCACTCTTCTGACTTAGGGGGAAAAAAACTGTGGTCACATGTACACTGGCTTTCTCCGCCAAGTTGTTTCTCTCTTTCACCTCCATGTGGAGGTTTCTGGAGCTGAAAGAGGAATGACTGGTGACAACATGATTCAGGCAAACAGCAGAACGTTTCTGATAATGGAGCCATCTGGTCTGGGGACTGGAAATGGCCCCTAGAGGTAATACACAACTTACAGACTTGGGTCCTTGAGAGGCACTGAACGTCTCTGGGCCTTGGTTTCCTCAACTGCAAAGTGAAGAAGGTGAATTTTACCATTTGAATTTTTCCTTCAAATGCTAATGATAATGGGATATTAAGTGAATGATCAGAGCTCCAGGAGTATCTTTAGAATATGCTAGAAATAAGGGCGATGGATGAGATGAAACCAAATTGGCAAAATATCTTTTTTGAATTTTATTTATTTATTTTTATACAGCAGGTTCTTATTGCTTGTCTATTTTATTCATATTAGTGTATATATGTCAAGCCCAACCTCCCATTTCATCCCACCACCCCCACCCATGCTTTCCCCGCTTGGTGTCCATACGTTTGTTCTCTACATGTGTCTTTCTGCCTTGCAAACTGGTTCATCTGTACCATTTTTCTAGATTCCACATATACGCATTAATATACGATATTTGTTTTTCTGACTTACTTCACTCTGTATGACAGTCTCTGCGTCCATCCACATCTCTACAAATGACCCCAAATTGGCAAAATATTGATAATCATTGAGATTTGAGTCATGGGTAGAGGCAGTGTATTCCGCTACTGTCTCTGCTCTTGTGTACGTGGTCCTCCTAGAATGGCTGGTGAGTAAAGGTGCCACTGCAGGACAGGCTGTGGTGAGGAGTGAAGGGACGTGAATGCCCCAGAACCGCGGGGCAGGTGACTTTGGAGAGGAGAGCTGAAGTGGCTGGGCTTGTCTTCTACTGTCCAAAAGTTACATCTGGATTTCAAATGCTTTACTTTTTTTTTTTTAACATCTTTATTGGAGTATAATTGCTTTACAATGGTGTGTTAGTTTCTGCTTTATAATAAAGTGAATCAGCTATACATATACATATATCCCCATATCCCCTCCCTCTTGGGTCTCCCTCCCACCCTCCCTATCCCACCCCTCTAGGTGGTCGCAAAGCACGGAGCCGATCTCCCTGTGCTGTGTGGCTGCTTCCCACTAGCTATCTGTTTTACATTTGGTAGTGTATATAAGTCACTGCCACTCTCTCACTTCGTCCCAGCTTGCCCTTCCCCCTCCCCATATCCTCAAGTCCATTCTCTAGTAGGTCGGTGTCTTTATTCCCGTCTTGCCCCTAGGTTCTTCATGACCACTTTTTTTTTCTTTTTTTTTAGATTCCTTATATATGTGTTAGCATACGGTATTTGTCTTTCTCTTTCTGACTTACTTCACTCTGTATGACAGACTCTAGGTCCATCCATCTCACTACTGACAACTCAATTTCATTCCTTTTTATGGCTGAGTAATATTCCATCATATATATATGTGCCACATCTTCTTTATCCATTCATCTGTCGACGGACACTTAGGTTGCTTCCATGTCCTGGCTATTGTAAATAGAGCTTCAAATGCTTTACTTCTTAAATAGCCTCCTCCTCTCTGACTTGGGTGTTTGTGTCTGTGTGCCTATCTACACTTATTTGCACTTTAATTTGGTGATACCCAAAGAAAAAGTCTACATGACTCTTGTTGAAAACAGCAAGCCCTGGGAAGTTAGAAATCTTCCCTCTCAGTTCAGCTGTCCTTGAGACGGCATTGTCAATACCAGGACCTCCTGCAAATCTGCAGTGTATCTGCCTCTTTGAAATCAAAATTCAGAGCATGCCTCTCCTTTACACCAAATGGAACAGATGTGAACTTACAGGAGAAGTACCCTGCCTGCCTGTAGAGCTGGATCCCATTTTAGGAGTGAGTGGCTGGACATCAGAGAGATACTAAAGACCCACATGTCATCTGTCACACTGAGCACAGAATTGTTCCAGTGGAAAGCTTGAATTGAGGGAAACCCTCTGAAAGTCCCTGAGAAATGGAAACCGTTTCCGAGGATTAAGCCACAGAAGTATTACGGCAGCTATTTGCAATCATATTACACAATGAGATAAAGTCACTAGTCCTCCCACGAATATGAGATACTGCAGAATATGCGGACAGTTCCTTTTTTCTTTAAGGTCTTATCCAGATAGGTGCCAATATCTTTGGCATTGCCTCTGTCTTCTGCATCTTGGTCTTTAGAAAGCCTTTGCTGTTTCTTCCCGTAAGGTTGAGTTGGGCTTCCTTTTTTTAGTGAGCCACTGCACCCTACACTTCCCCTGACACAGCACTCATCACTTTGTATTGTAATTGCTGGTTTACTTGTCTGCTTGTCCACCAGATTTGAACTGTGTGGCAGCAGGGTCTATGATTTGTCCATCTTTATGCCACTCACACGTGGCAAATCAATGGCATCCACTCATTCATTCAACACAAATGTTCTGAATGCCTACAGCACATTATACAGATGCAGTCTCTGCCTTTATGGGATTTACATCCTAGCAGCACCTAGTAAGAACTCAGTAAGTATTTGTTGAATGAATGAATGAATGAATATTAAGCCACACGATGCCACTTAAACCCAGCTCCAACTTTGATATTTTGCCATCTCTGCTCCTGACATAAAATTCCAACAGGCCCAACTAGTTATTTTTCCAGGATTGGGGTGTAATCTAGGCATGCTAGCCACAGATAAAAATAGTATTTTTATAGGTCATCCTTTAAAAAGGCTCTGTTACATAAAATGTGCTTTGAGCTATGTCCATATCCCTATTTTTCCAACGGATACCTGCCTTGGAGCCTCCCACTGCTGAAGACTTTTTCTTGCCTACATGTCCTCTTCATCAAGTGTCTAATTTCCACTACAGGAAGCCATGCTGAGTGACAAAAAACGCCAGCTGGCAGTGCCAGGAGAGGGAGCAGAAGGAAGCAAGGAGATATCTTTTTCTGCCTATTCAGAACATTGAAATCCAATTTCTCGCTGGCCACATGAGCCAAAGAAAGCAGCTCCTAGCAGATGTTGATCTGAGAGGCTCCAATCTCATCTCTGTGACCCGGGTGTCACTGGCACTCCTCAGGCACGTCTGTCTGGGAGTGGGTTGGCATGAAGGAATGGCCCTGCTGTTCTCTTCCCCGAGGACTGGCTTTGGGTGGGCCTGTTTCTGATGGCAGAAAAAATGATAGACTCACTCTGTGAAAAATCTTCTTTGCTGTGGATGGACATTCCTTGATAATTGCTGCCCCAGGGTTCCGGCTCTTTCTATTCCTTTCATTCTCACTTGGTGGTGTGCTGGTAAACCAACTCTCCAACAAAGAAAAAAAAAGGCTCTGATTTGTAGTATTTGCCAATTTCCATGGTGTGATTACTCCTACCTGGGCTACCAACCTGGCGTTGCTGAATATGGAGTTGGGAAGACAGGAGACATGTGCGTCATTGCCTTTTGTGGGCCCGCAGGGACCAGGTCCGACACCGTGACACAGCTCCCTAATTCACGGTCACTCAAGGGGTGCAAGATGGTACAGAACAGTACGGTTGTCTTTCTACAACTCGGACTTTAGGGTATGGTTTGTAAAATATTTCTGCATCTGTTGGGTCACTGGGCTCTAACCACAACAGTGCATGGTAAGAATTACTATGCCTATTTGGTGGAGGAAGAAATCGAGGCACAGGAAGCTAGGACTTGCCTCAGCTCCGAGAGCTGGGGTTTGCTCAGGCCCTGTCTCTCCACTCTTAACCCTACTCATTCTCCTACCACACTGCCCACTGCAGCCCAACCGCACATCTTTCTGTACTACCAATGCCTCATGCATGGCTACTTCTTACATTCTTCCAGAATGTTCTTTAAGCATGCCACCCTCTTCCTCTCCTGCCCAACTGCTACCTGTTTTTTCGGTCTCAGCTTAAACAGTATGTCCCTGAGTGTGTCAGGGGCAGGGATCTCTTCTGGGTACTTTAATGACACTGTCTAGCACAGTACCCCCATGCCCCCAGCATGGTATTTGTTAAATCGCTGGTTTATGGACCTTCCTCCTCCATCAGACTGTAAACTTGGTGAGAGCAGAAACTTTTAATGAGCTCATCTTGTTCCTAGTGCCAAACACAGTGTCTGGCCCAATAAGTATTTTTAATTATTATTTATTTATTTATTTACTTTTGGCTGTGTTGGGTCTTTGTCTTCTGTGCGTGGGCTTTCTCCAGTTGTGGCGAGCGGGGGCCACTCTTCATCGTGGTGTGTGGGCCTCTCACTATCGTGGCCTCTCCCGTTGCAGAGCATAGGCTCCAGATGCGCAGGCTCAGTAGTTGTGGCTCACGGGCCTAGCTGCTCCGCGGCATGTGGGATCCTCCCAGACCGGGGCACGAATCCGTGTCCCCTGCATCGGCAGGCAGACTCTCAACCACTGCGCCACCAGGGAAGCCCCCCAATAAGTATTTTTAGAATGAATGAATCCATGAATGATGGTCTCCTAACCCCAAATTCACAGAATGCTTTTTTTTTCTATACTATCTCCTATCAGGACCCCAAAGAATACATTTCCTCATAGATTGGTTGAGGTTTTCTCAGGAACCCGGGGAGGTTTCTGCTAGAATGCACAGCCAGCCAGACGGCTCCATTGTCGGTGGCAGAGGCTCCCCTCCTCTGCCTTGCTGTGGCCACTGTGGGCTTTTCCAAGTGTCACAGAAGTAAGCTGAGAAACCTGTTTGGTGTGGTCTGAAATGTGCTCATTACACACATGCCATGACAGAGACACAGGCAGGAAGAAGGCTCCAGCCAGAAACACCTGCACCTCTGGGAGAGGAGGAATGTTTAGGAATATTCTGGAACCAGCATGTCCTGTAATTGCAAGACTGAGCCTTCTGAATTAGCATTGATTCCCTCAATTTCCCTCTGAGGAGGCAGGAAAGGGTCAGGGCTGCTTGCACGCTGGGAGCTGCTGACCTTTTAGCATCACAGAATCTCATACATACCTGTGGTGCTCATCACAAACATCTAATCATCGTCTGTAAACACAGGTGGCTGCCACTTAAAACAGGCAGGGGTAGTCTGGCACATGTGAGTGACTTCCCTTATATTACCTGAGCCTACCTAGTAACACAAACTTTAAGGTGTTCACCTTTGCTCTTGAGCTCAGATGAGGAAAAAATAATAATCATAGAGGATCTGATGATGCCTCTAGAAGCATTCTGTGCAAAGAGCTGTCTGTGATGATGGAAATGTGCTATTCTGTACTGTCTTATACAGTAGCCACCAGCCATACATGGTTACTGAACACTTGCCATATGGCTAACGTGATGGAAGAACTGGATTTTAGATCTTTATTTTTAATTCGTTTAAATGTAAATAGCCACATGTGGTTAGTGGCTACTACACTGTACAGCATAGCTCTAGATCTAACAGTTACAAGATATACAGAAGACTGAAGACATATTAAATGACACCCCCCACAAAAAAATAAACAAATGACACAACAGGGATGTAATAAGAAAAATTCAGAAAGTGGGAAACTCTAAGACAAATGACCCAATTCCTCTAATGAGTATATTGCAAGGAAAAAAAGAAGAGAATGTGTGTGTGTGTGTGTGTGTGTGAAACAGAGAGATTTAGACATGAACCAAGTGTATTGTGTGGATCTTGGTGGATCCCGATTCAAACAAACCAAGTATTAAAAACTTCTGAGACAATTGGGGAAGTTTGAACACTGACTGGGTATTTGATGATATCAAGGAATTTTTAGATGTGATAATGGTATTGAGGCTATGTTTAAAAAAAAGAGTCCTGGGCCTTCCCTCGTGGCATAGTGGTTAAGAATCCACCTGCCAATGCAGGGGACATGGGTTTGATCCCTAGTCTGGGAAGATCCCACATGCCGCAAGCAACTAAGTCCATGCACCACAACTACTGAGCCTGTGCTCTAGAGCCCACGAGCCACAGCTACTGAGCCCTTGAGCCACAACTACTGAAGCCCATGTACCTAGAGCCCATGCTCTGCAACAAGAGAGGCCACCACAACAAGAAGACTGCACCGCAACGAAGAGTGGCCCCTGCTCACCACAACTAGAGAAAGCTTGCGCACAGCAACGAAGACCGAACTCAGCCAAAAAAAAAAAAAAATTAAAAAAACGAACCGTATTTTTTAAAAAAGAGTCCTTATCTTTTAAAGGTACCTACTGAGTTGTTTACAGATAAAAGAGGATGATTTATGAGCTTTATCTCAATTTAATCTAGTGGAGGGAGAAAGTGGGGTATAGATGAAATAAGATTGTTGATAATTGTGGAAGCCAAGTGATGGCTACACAGCAGTTCACTATTATTAGTTTCTTTGTTTTTGTTTTATTAGTTATCTATTTTATACATATTAGTGTATATATGTCAATCCTGATCTCCCAGTTCATCCCACCACCCGCCCCCTCCGCTTTCCCCGCTTGGTGTCCACACGTTTGTTCTCTACATCTGTGTCTCTTTTCTGCCTTAAAATTGTTGATAATTGTGGAAGCCAAGTGATGGCTACATAGCAGTTCAGTATTATTATTTTCTTCATTTTTTACATCAAGAAACTTTCATAATAAAAAGTTTTAAAAATTATCAGAGGAATGCCAGTGTTGGTGAGAGTATGGACAAACAGGCACATTCCTTCTTTTGTTTTAAATTGAAGTATAGTTGATTTACAATGTTGTGTTAATTTCTGCTGTACAGCAAAGTGATTCAGTTATACATATATATGCATTCTTTTTTTATATTCTTTTCCATTATGATTTATCATAGGATATCGAATATAGTTCTCTGTGCTATACAGTAGGATCTTGTTGTTTATCCATCCTACATATAATAGCTTACATCTGCTAACCCCAAACTCCCACTCCATCCCTCCCCCAACCCCCTCCCCCTTGACAACCACAAATTTGTTCTCTATATCCATGAGTCTGTTTCTGTTTCGTAGATAGGTTCATTTGTGTCATATTTTAGATTCTACATGTAAGTGATATCATATGGCATTTGTTTTTCTTTCTGACTTCACTTAGTATGACAGTCTGTAGTTGCATCCATGTTGCTGCACATGGCACTATTTCACTCTTTTTTATGGCTGAGTAGTATGCCATTGTATATGTGAACCACATCTTCTTTATCCATTCATCCGTCAATGGACATTTAGGCTGTTTCCGTGTCTTGGCTATTGTGAATAGTGCTGCATGTATAGGGGTGCATGTATCTTTTTGAGTTGAGTTCTGTCTGGGTAAATGCCCAGGAGTGGGATTGCTGGGTCATATGGTAGTTCTATTTTTAGTTTTCTGAGGAACCTCCATACTGTTCTCCATAGTGGCTGTACAAACTTACATTCCCACCAACAGTGTAGGAGGGTTGCCTTTCCTCCACACTCTCCCCAGCATTGTTATTTGTAGACTTTTTGATGATGGCCATTCTGACCAGTGTGAGGTGATACCTCATTGTAGTTGTGATTTGCATTTCTCTAATAATTAGCAATATGAGGCATCTTTTCATGAGGCACCTTCCTTCTTGAATGCTGGGAGCTTAAATTTCGCATTGAGAAGTCAGTTTGGGTACTCTGATCCAGATTTAAACTAGGTGTTCTTTTTGACCCAGAAATCCTAGTTTTAGGAATTTCTTCTTCAGACATGTGAAAGAATCTATAAAAGATTGTGGAGTGGGGAATCATTTATATGAGTGAAGAATTGGAAACAGCCTAAATGTCTTTCAGTCATGAAGTGGTTAAATAAATGCTGGTATGTAGCCACTGTGGAGTGAGTGATAAAAGCTTGAGAGAGAATGATATAGATTGGTATGGACCGCCATCAGAAAGATGCCCATGATATACTCTTAGGTTAAAAAGAAAAGAAAATTGCAAAAAACTGACCCGATACAAAGCAACATATGTGTATGTGTACATATATCAGTGTACAAGCACAGAGAAAGCCTGGGAAAAAAGTTTGCCAAATTGGGGAGGGGAGGAGCTTACATCTGTCCCACAAATAATGAACAGCTGGCTCTTCCATCAGACAACCTGGCAGCTCTGGTCTGAATGTTGTGTCCCCCGCAAATTCATATGTTAAAATCCTAACCCCCAAAGATGATAGTATTAGGTAGTGAGGCTTAGAGAGGTGCTTAGGTCACGAGGATGGAGCCTTCATGAACAAGATTAGTGTTTCTGTAAAAAAGACTCCACAGAGCTCCCTAGCTCTTCTGCTATATGAGGACACAGTGAGAAGACAGGGGCTATGAACCAGGAAGAGGATTCTCACCAGAATGAGACCATGCTGGTACCTTGATCTTAAACTTCCCAGCCTCCAGAACTGTGAGAAATAAATTTCTGTTGTTTACAAGCCACGTGGTCTGTGGTATTTGTTATAGCAGCCTGCATGGACTGATACTGGCCCTTCCTCCCAGAAGAAAATGAATGTAACATCTGTGACTGAGAAGTTTCTTTCAGCACAAACTGTTGATCCCTCCTTCCAAAGTGGAGAGGCATTTAATAAGTTCATTTCTATGGTGATAATAGCTACCAGTTACTGAGCGACACCCTGTGCCCAGCATCGTGCAGAGAAGTCTACACACAGGTGCTAAGAAGTCTCTCACTCACAGGCTCTCCCACTTGCTAGCTGTGTGACCTTGGACTAGTTCCTTCAGCTGTTTCCTCATATATAAAATGGAAAGAATAATAGTATCCAACTCATGGGTATGAGAATTGAGTGAGATAATGCATATTAAGTGCCTGGTACGTATAAGGACTCCTATTATTTTTTCACTTCAACATTCCAGCATTCCATTTACCCTACAAGGTAAATACTAAATCCGTCCATTTGACAGATGAGAAAACTGAGTCTTAGAAACAGTGGTGTGCTGGCATCAGCTTGAATGGGTTTATGAGAACTAACTGTTAAATTTTCATGAATTTTTTGAGTTAGTTGACCATCATGTGGGTAGCTTGAAATTAGATGAGATGGGAGTATTTACACCATGGAAACTGGCAAACACTACATTTCCCACCGAGCTGTTTGTTAAACATTTACCAGCACACTATTGCTTAGAGCAGTTAAGTAACTTGTCTAAGCCCCATGGCTGGTGAGAGGCAGAGCCTGGATTGGAGCCCTGCTCTACGCAGCTCCAAACATCTTAATGTTTAGATATGCCTTGTTAGATATGCCTCTAACTCTTTATGAGTTAGAATTCCCATCTCCTGGACAAAGCTAGTAGGATCATGCTCTTCAATATCATGTTCCTAGAAACATGGTTCTCAAATTTTAGGGCACCTCAGATTCACCTGAAGGGCTTGTTGAAACACAGATCACTGGGGATCTCAGAATTTCTTATGCGTTTTGGGTGGGGTTCAATAATTTGCGTTTCTAACCAGTTCCCAGGTGATGCTGTTGCTGCTGGTCTGGGGACCGCACTTGGGGAACTACTATTCTAGTGCAAACTCTGAAGCTTTGCGCTATATATCTTGCCATAATCTTAGTGGCTTTACCAATTCTTCTCTGATCTAAAGATGGGAGGATTTAGATAGTGGTTCTAGGCCCAGAGCTTTCTACAGGAGACCATTTTGCTAAGATATTTGTGCTCCCAGCAGTCTGAGCACAAGAAAACAGGAACCAAATCTTGGTGCCTCTCTCTCCAGTTGGCCCCCATTTAGCTCTGGCAGGTATCCCAGGAACCTGAGCTGCTCCCCACACACAGCGGGAGGCAAATGAAAAAAGAAACATTTCAAAGTCTATCTTTAAAGCCTGGCAGAAAGCTGCCCTATAATTACACTAAGTGAACTAGTTAAAACTTCTCTCGTATTGATGTAGGATTATTAAGAGATTGCTCACACAGCCCTGTGGAATTCAACTAATGAATTTAGACATTTTTTTGTTAAACCGCCCTTCTCTTCTAACCACTTCCTGCCTCTTAAATATGATAGAAAACCAGGAAGGAAAATGAAGTAAATCCTGAATTAATGTTCCTGATCAAAACATGATTGCTGATTTTAGAAAAGCATAACTTTCCTAGCCTAATGTTCTAACTTAAGTATTCATTTTTTGGTAAATGGAGAAAGCAAGAGGACATGGAGTTACATATAAAAACTCACCTGTAGGACACCACTTCAAAGGAGTCTAGAGAAGCTAGGATGGGGATTTAGCTATCCCAGGGTTGCACAGATTTAATTCATTCTCCCGGCAACGATATTCTGTGGACACACCAGCCAATGGTGTATAGAAGGAAATAGACCAGGCCAATGGACTGTGGTGGGCCACTTATATAATCCTGAGCTTGGGAGACAGGACAGACCCTCTTGCCTTAAAATGTACCACGGGCTTATACCATTTAGATTTGCTTTGAATTAGGAAATCAGGGAATATGATTCCAGGAATATGAATTCTTTTTATTAAATATTTTAAATTTTGTATTGGAGTATAGTTGATTTACAATGTTGTGCTAGTTTCAGGTGTACAGCGAAGTGACCCCGCCATAAACATACATATCTCTATTCTTTTTCAGGGGAATATGAATTCTTGCCGGCAATTGGAATCCCAGTTTCTTGAGAGTAGGCACTAAATCTTATTAATCTTTGTAGCTCCATATTCCTGAGCACATAATTATAGAGTTCAATACACTCAACAAATGCTTATGAGTGACAGAATGTTATTGTGGAAAGAAAAAGGGCTTTAGAGTCAGAGCGATTTGCATTCAAATCCCAACTTAATCTCCAGCTCTCTGTGTGACCTTAAGCAAGTTATTTAGCCTCTTTGACGCTCGGCTTCTTCATCTGTAAAACGGGGGTCAATCAGTCCATGAAATTTACTGAGTGCCTGTGCGTGTGCCGACACAGTTTTGGACACTGGGGCACGTCAGCGAAGCAGCCAGAATTTCTGTCCTCAAGGTGTATGTAATATCAGAGCCCCTATCTCAGTTTGCCTCTCACAGAGCCCAGATATGAGACAAGGGTCAGAGTTCCTGGGTTCAAATCCTGCCTTGACCACTAACTAGCTGTGACATCTCAGCAAGTGAACAGTAATAGGACCAGCCATATGGGGATGCTGTCAAGATCCCTCCACCACATATCTATGCATGCCTTTGTGTATATTTGGGCAGATAAGTTACACAAAGAGGCACTCCTACCAAGCAGCTGATGTGGTCGCATTGCAGCGTTTGGTAAGCAGAGGTTGGATTCAGCCTCCGGTATACCTCCTTGGCTGGGTACCATGTGCAAAAACACGTAAAGCTCCTAGAAGAGCAGCTGGCTATCTTTAATCAATAAATGCTATCTTTCATTATTGTAGGTGTATGATGAGAATTTAATGCAAGCAAGGCATCTACAGTGTGTAGTTGGTGTTCAATAACTGTTAGTTTCCTTCCTCGGAGTCTGTGGGAAAATAGTAAACATATATGTCAGAACAAAGTATAGGTGATGGGCAACCATAAGCTATCTTGTTTTTCCTTTTGTTATAGTAGGTGCAGGAGGTAGTTTGACCCAAGAAAAAGAGCTCTGGGCTAGTAATCCGAAGACTTGGGTTCTGGCCCCCCGCTCACCCATTGCTTGTCTCTAATTGTCCCAAGTGACCTTCACCAAGCCTCAGTTTTCTCATCTGTGACTGAGATGAGGGTGTGGGTTGGCCTGGGTCACGTGCTGGTATTATGACATGAGTGTGCTTCATTTGAACAAGTTCTTGCTTTGCCTAGTCTGTGTAAAGACAAAAGGGTATGAGCCAGACTCTGGAAGGTGGTGAGTGGGTGAGTCTTAGAGTGACTTTCTCTTCTAACATGCTTTATAAAACACTAATTGAAATGACAGGGCTTGCCTAGGATCACATAGTGGGTCAGCTTTAGATCGTTTCAAATGACCTCAACTTAGAGAACCATGGGGAGAACTGGATGGAGAGCCTAGCTGTCAACTAGATGGCTTAGGCGTGTGAGCTTCTCTTTCATGCTCTAGGCTTGCTTGGGATAACTGGGTTACAGTGGTGAAATCGCTTCTGCTCAATTTGGTCTAAGAGTCTATCTGGCTCAGACATTTTATCTGTCATTGACTAATATCTTTCACTTCTCACTGACTTTTTAGTTAGAACAAGGCTATTCAAATTCCCAGTCAAGCATGAATAAGGCAATCTTTCTGTCGATTTAGGGAGTGAAACTACAGCAAGGTGTTTTCTAAGAGTTAGTGATTTTAGCCTTTAGGCAAGTGCATTTCAATTGAAAATCCCTTTTTGTTTTCCTTTTTAACTCCATTAGTCTGTAAAATAGCGAATGAAAGTCATTACTTATCATTTAGTGTTTGCTGTGGATCAGGAACCAGGCTAAAGTGCATTTAGATGTAATATCTTATTCAGTCTTTATAACCAGCCTATGAGGCAGGTATTACTGTTATTTTATAGGCAAAGAAATTTGAAGCTCAGAGAGGAGGAGTAACCTAAGGTCACACAGCTGATAAGTGGTGGAGTCTGAGGATAAAGCCCGGCCTCCTTCCTCTGCAGCATCCTACATTTATTTATTTATTTATTTATTTACTTACTTATTTATTTTTTATCGCGGTACGCGAGCCTCTCACTGTTGTGGCCTCTCCCGTTGCGGAGCACGGGCTCTGGACGCGCAGGTTCAGTGGCCATGGCTCACGGGCCCAGCCGCACCACGGCATGTGGGATCTTCCTGGACTGGGGCACGAACCCGTGTCCCCTGAATCGGCAGGCGGACTCTCAACTACTGCACCACCAGGGAAGCCCCATCCTACATTTATTAATGATCCCTCTCTATGTAGTGTTACAGGATTGGCTTCCCTGTTGTACTTGCTTAATATTCCAGGTCAATTAATTCCCCAAATATTTACTAAAATCCATCACATGTAAAGGAAAGTTCTTTATCGTATGCATGTGACCTGTCACTGTCTTACTCAAGTTGCACAGTTAAGTATTTGTGTACGCTGTTCACTTCAGGTGTCGAACTTTTCAAAAAAGTCAACACCCTTCATTCCTTATCAAGTGCCTACTATAAATTACATTTTTTGGTTAGTTAGTACTATGTCCTAATGCAGCATCTCATCTAAGCCTCACAATAGTCCATGAGATAAGTCCACTTATCATCCCAACCCTCAGATAGGGACGTGAGGCACAGAGCAGGGATCTGTCCGCAGCACCGCAGCTTGTAAATGGCAGGGGCCATTTGGACATGAGGACATAATGTCTTCTGTTTCCTTGGACTCTCTGCTGAGGGTCCGGTGGCCCTGTGTAAAATTTGAACTCAATTCACATTTATGGCTTGGTTAGACTCCAGCAGGGTTGACTGTGAACCATAAGATCAATGGTTTTACTCATCTCTCCCTCTGGGCAGGTGGGGACCAGCTGGGGGCTTTGTCAAGTCAAACAGTGCAGGAGGCAGGGGCGGGGACTAGCCATGCTGCCTGCCCCAAATTGGTGCAGGGGGGCCTATTTCTAAACCCTTCCTTTCCCCCATACTGCTTGCTGTGAGTCACCTTTTGTCAGTGGGAGGAGGCTTCCTGTGTGGCCTGCAGCTGCCCCTTTCAGACACCTGAGGGGAGTCAGGGGTATACCATGTTCAGCCATCCTTCTTAGAGCAAGTGTTGGACAATGCTAGCTCCAATTCTTAGAGCAAGTGTTGGACAATGCTAGTTCCAAGGACTGGTGCTGAGCAGCGCTTTTGGAGCCATCGTGGTAAAGTGGTTACTGGGAAACTTGAGCTCCAGTGTCACTTGGGAAGGACGGAGTGCCCAGGAATAGAACGGGACATTGCAAATGAGTCGTGAAAAACAAACCCAGGCTCCGGCCCAGCACCTGGGCCCAGATATGCCCCTGCAGAAATTTGGCAGAACTTGGGTCTAGGATGCTGCCTGTTTGAGCTGGCGTCTCCAAGGTCCCGAGCGCAGCTTGGTTGTAGTGTGCTTTGCTCTAGGTTCTGAAAAACCTAGGTGGGCCAGAAAAGGGTTCAGAAGGCTGAGACTCATCAGTGGTCCTACCAGCTTCAGTTCAAGTTCATGTTTTTCTAATTGGCTGCTTCTTGCTGAAACCAATCCAGTATATTGTAGACCTAAGATTTCCTCGTTGATTGCCAACTGTTTTAGGAGCAAATTTGCATTTGTTTGGAAACTCTGTCCTGTCTTATTGCTCCATTCACTTTAATTCTCTTTTGCTCTCTCCTTCCCTGCTCTCTTAAAACACAGAATAGTAGTTATAAGCTTGGACTGTGGAATCTAGTAGAAATGATTATGAATTCTTGTTTTACTTTTTACACTACGTAAACTTGAGAAATGTATTTAACTTCTTTGAACCCTAGTTTTCTCTTGCAAAATGGGGGTATTAGTAACACCTACTACACAGGGTGATAAAATGAACGTAAAGATAACTGGCACAGGAACTTGCACACAATACATGGTTAATAAATGTTATGTACACGTAGATATTTTTTCCTCCTCCTTCCATTTTTCTTTTCCTCTCCTTGCTCTTTTCTTGCCCTTTCCTTCCCTATCCTTCTGTGGCAGACAGACTCTAAGGTGACATCCATGACGCCCTACCATGGACAAATGTGTTCATGCCTTTGTGTAATCCCCTCCCCTTGAGTGTCAGTGGGATCTGTGACTTGTTTCTACCAACAGAAGATGGCAAAGGTGTTGAGACGTCACTACTGTGATCACTTCATTTGTATAAGACTCCATCTTGCTAGTGGTTCTATTCCTTGCTGGCTTTGCAGAAGTTAAGTGGTCATGTTAGCAGGTCCTTATGGCCAGGAGCTGAGGGCAGTCTCTAGGAGCTGAAGGTGGCCTTCAGCCTACAGCCAGCAAGAAGCCTGGGCCCTCAGTCTTACAGCCATAAGGAAATGAATTCTGATAACAACATTAGTGAGCCTGGAAGTGGATCCTTCCTCAGTCAAAACTCCAGACGAAAACCCAGCCCTGCTAGAAGCTTTGACTGTAGCCTGAACTGGTTGTGCCTGAACTCCAGATCTACTAAAACTGTGAGATAATGTGTGTGTTGTTTTACGCTTCTAAGTTTGTGCACATTTGTTACACAGCATAGATGCCCTTCTTTCTCAATCATTCTACTTTCCTTTTCACTAATTCATGACTTTCATAATTGCCACATATATGTCTCAAGTAGAAAATGCAGTAGGACCATATCCATATATCCCTTGCTGAAATATTTAGAGGGCAATTTTGTCTTAAGGTTAAAACCAAAAGCAAACAAAAAAACAATCAAGAAGAACTAACTGAGTTGGGTTGAATGGGCTCAAGTATCCTTGGAGAAAGACCTGGGGAAGCTGCAGTTATTTTTTCTGGCATAATAAAAGCAGCATCTCTTTCCTCCTATACGGATCAATAGAGATTTCAGCAACTTATCCTTCTTAAAAGGATGAATCTATTTTGGGGCATTTCAACAACGACTACATATGTGATGAAAAGTTTGAAAGAATGAAAGGGACTCAAAAGACTTATTATGGAGAGAAGCACGACTGCTTTCAGAACCACTGTCTTTCTTGAATGATGTGGAAGATAATGTTGAAAATGCCCAGTTCCTAAATGATCATATCATTTTTTTGTTCAGAACTCTTCAGCAGTCTCCCCATTGCCCCCAAGATAAAGTCCCGACTCCTTAACATGGCTTAAAGGCCACTGTCAACCTCTTCATCTTCATTGTTCCTCTTTTTTCCTCTGATGTTCCTAGATCTCTCGTTTCAGAACCTTCCTCCTGGAGGAATGTGTTGTTCCTCTGCTCTGAACACTCTTTGCCATATTCTTTAACTGGCTAACTCTTATCCATCTTTCAAGTCCCAGTTGAGATGTCATTCACTCAAAGGCTTTCTTGACTCCCAAGCACAAGTCAGGTGGCTCTCCAGGGGACCCTTTACTTCCCCAACCATAGCTCTTACTATACTACATTTAAGTTCCATGTTCACATGCCTGTCTAACTGCAGTGAAGCATGAGTTCCTTAAGGGCAGGGTTCATACGTAGGTTCCTCTTTTATTCCTCATGCCTTGTTGTGTGCTTACCACTGTGACTAAAGCAGCAAATAGGACAAAGTTCCACCTCCATGGAGCTCAAAGTAGGCTCAGGGTAATGTACATTGCCAGCCTCAGCTTCACTTTGGCCCCAGTTATACTCTCAAAATCCCTCAACCAAAGCAGCCAAGTGACTTGCCATGGTGCTAGATCATTAGAGGTAAAGATAATTTACGCAGCCTCTGGATCTCCTGGAAGGGTTCAAAGGATGTAGGAGCAATTGCAGAGCAGATGTCTCCTTCTGGGGTCACGTGGCCCCAGATACTTGCGCTTACTGTGACACAAACACATTGAGGCAGTGTTCAGGCTGGGAGAGAACTTCGCATCCAGTCCATTGCCCCTTCTATGGCTTGGGGCAGTCACCCGTGATTACCTTGTGAATAACACTCTGGAGCAAGTCAAGTATTTGGGGTGTGTCGTGGTGGGGGCGGCGCCCACATCCTCCTAATGCCGTAGCTTCTGCGCTCACTCCCTTAGAAGGCAGCAAACCAGTTTGTCCTGAAGAGTAGAAATGGAGCCTTTGCTGTTCTGGTAGGATGCTGGAACAGTCCCTGTCCTCTCTACCTACTATGGTTCAGAGCATGACCTCTCCCTTCCGTCCTTCCTTCTTTATTTTCCTTCTTTCCTTCCTCCCCTCCTTCCCTCCCTCTTTTGGTATTATTAGTTTTATTTATTATTTTCCAGATGAATTGATGCAAGCAAGATAAGTTAAATAGCGTGCTCAAGGTCATCAGATGACTGGTCTAGTAAGGATTAAAACAAAGTCTCTCTGGTTCTAAATTCCAAGAAGTATATTCATTGAAGAGAGAATGTAGGTTCATATCCCAGCTTTTCCACTCCTAGCTGAGTGACCTTGGCCCAGTCTCTTCCTCTTTATAACGAGGATGATAATACCACCAACCTCATACAGTTGTTGTGGGACTAAAGGAGATAGCCCATATACAATGCTCAGAACTTCGTAAATGCTCAAAATTGTTAACCATTATCATTGTTATTTTCACTTCTTGGCTATTTCAAACCTCATGTTTTGTTTTGTGTCTTAACTTTGGGGATTGATCTTAGCCTGACCATTCCAGATTGATAGTCTTATTTATCAACACTGATAGGGTCAGCTAAGACCATGTAATTTTCTTCTTCAGCACCCACCATATCACCTAGCACATGGCTGGCCAGAGTAGGCATCTTGATCATTTATTCAAGCCTGGATGCTTGCCTCCCCCATCCTAGAAAACAGCACAGTATTGAGGAATAAACACAGGCTTCAGAGCCATTTGCCAGCTGGGAGATTTTGGAAAAATAACCTGCCTATTCTAATCTCCACTTTCCACATCAGTGAAGTGGAAATAATAATTCCCACCTTGTACAGTTGCTGTAAAGGTGAAATGACACATGTGAGAAGCCCCACATGCACTGGTCCCTTCTCCTCTTCCCTCAACCAGCTCCTGTAACTAGGACAGTCACCTTCTGATGCTGGGATCCAGAGGGAAGGAGAGAGGCAGACTGCTGTTTATTTGCTTATTGCTTCACTTACTTACAAACCAATAAAGCCTGCGTGTCAGCTCTTGATTGGTAGGAAAAGTTTCCAAGCCCAAGCGCTCAGTTTGTAGGTGGAACAAATATGGCTTCTTGCAGAGTTCTCAAGTCCAGATGCAGCCCACGCAAGTAATATTCATAGGTTGCTTTGGGCTGAATTTCTAAGTTTTTGCAGGAGAAAACAGAGGGACCTCCTTGGTGGCACAGCGGCTAAGAATCCGCCTGCCAGTGCAGGGGACACAGGTTCGAGTCCTGGTCCGGGAAGATCCCACCCCACATGCCGTGGAGCAAATAAGCCTGTGCACCACAACTACTGAGCCTGTGCTCTAGAGCCCGCAAGCCACAACTACTGAGCCCACGTGCCACAACTACTGAAGCCTATGTGCCTAGAGCCCGTGCTCCGCAACAAGAGAAGCCACCACAATGAGAAGCCCCTGCACCACAACGAGGAGTAGCCCCCGCTCACCACAACTAGAGAAAGCCCGCGTGCAGCAATGAAGACCCAATGTAGCCAAAAATAGATAAAGTAAATAAATTTATTTAAAAAAAAAGAGAGAGAAAGCAGAGCCCTGGTCTAAGGAGAACCAGCCCACTGCAAAGGAAACCTCAAAACTAGAGACTATTTAAGGTTGGAAGGCCTTGGAACTGGGTTCCCATTAATATTCCTTGTGACTCAAAAATGATTCAAAGTTTTGTGAAGAGATTGATTTTCCCTCTTCTTTTCAAATGTTCTCAGAATGTGGAGATCAAATTGCATGTCTAATCATGTCAGTGAAAATTACACATTCATTAATTGTCAGAACATCTGATATACACCAAGTTCATGTCCCTCTTTAAAAAAATCCCCAAAGCTCTGAATTCCCAGGTTGTTGGGAAAATTGAAAGAATGCTTTTCTTATGCTGACGTTCGCTTCATTTACTAGAGTACGATGGGGCCCAGTCAACACCCAGTAGGAGGGAAAGCAAATATAGCACAGAGGTCAAGAGTACTGGTTGGGCAAACCTGATTAAAAATGTGCAGAGGAGCTGAACAGACACTTTTCCAAAGAAGACATACAGATGGCCAACAGGGACACAAAAAGAGGCTTAACATCACTAATCATCTGGAAAATGCAATTCAAAACCACAATGAGATATCAGCTCACATCTGTCAGAATGGCTGTAGTCAAAAAGTCAACAAATAGCAAGTGTTGGCGAGGGTGTGGAGAAAGGGGAACCCTCATGTACTGTTGGTGGGAATGTAAATTGGTGCTGCCACTATGGAAGATGGTATGGGGATTCCTCAAAAAATTAAAAACAAAACTACCATATAATCCAGCTATTCCACTTCTGGGTATTTATCCAAAGAATATGAAAATAGTAATCCAACAAGATATCTGCACCCCCATGTTCACTGCAGCGTTATTTACAATAGCCAAGATACTAAAATAACCTAAATGCTCATCAATGGATGAATGGATAAAGAAGCAAAGAAGATGTGGGTGTGTGTATACACACACACTCTCACAATGGAATACTACTCAGCCATAAAAAAGATGAATCCTTGCCATTTGCAACAACATGGATGGACCTTGAGAGTATTGTGCTAAGTGAAATAAGTCAGACAGAGACAAATACTATATGATTTCACTCCTATGTGGAATATAAAAAGCTGATAAACAAACAAAAACAAAGTCAACAAACTGAACAAAAACAAACACATAGATACAGAGAACAGAGTAGTGATTACCAGAGGGGAAAGGGGGGGTGGTAGGGGAAGAGGACAAAATGGGTAAAGGGGATTAACTGTATGGTGACAGATGGAAAGTAAATTTTTGGTGGTGAGCACACTGTAGGGTATACAGAAGTAGAAATATAATATGGTACACATGAAACTGATATAATGTTATAAATCAATGTTACCTCAAAAAACAAACCATTGGGGGTGGTAGGAGAATGCTGGTTTGGGTTCAGATTATATCAAATGCCAGTTCTAGCCCTTACTGGCAGTGGGAATCTGGGCAAGCAAGCCACTTAATGTTCCTGAGTCTCAGTTTCCAGTGTCTAAAATGGGATGATGCTCAAGGTTTGGTACAGCTGCTCAGGGTTTCTGTGAGGATTAAATGAGTTAATGCATGTATAGCCAGTGTGAATGAGGGCTTGGTCATGATTAGCCATTATTATTATTATGCAGTATGAGTAGATTCTTTTGCACATGAATCCCTTCTTTCTTGGTAAGTAGAGCATTTTCAGATTAAAGGGATGGGGAGAGAATAAATGCAGAGTTCTGGGAGAATGTGTTCAGAATATGTGATGTTGCAGCACAACCTGGGTCTTCCAGGATCCAGGGAATCACACACCCATGTTAGAGAATATACTGACCACCCCATCCAATCTGCCTGGTGTTCTTTTCCAACTCACGGCTAGGATTCTCCTTTCCTCTAAGCTGCTTTACCCTCTCACCTCTGTAGCCGCTACATAAACCAGGTAGAGAATAAGGAGGTGTTGGGATCTGCCTTTCATCCCTTTCCATCACTACTCAGTGACACAGGGAACCTGGAGTACTGCTCCAGTACACCCACGATGGGCATTTTTTGTTTCCCACCTCCTTCACTTCCATCCTTCCTTCCCTCCCACTTTCCACCAACTCCCATTTCTTTGAATTCCCATTGCATGGTCACCCCTACACTGCCTACTTGATGATGCCATTCAACATTGAATTTTTTCTACAATTTTTCCATAAATAAGTCTTTTCTTCCAACAAAATTCTAAATTCGAGGGCAGGAATTGTGCCTCCTTCTTCTTCATAACCTCCATGGGGTTTAGCTCTCACTGAGATTTTTTTCACACTGTACATTTTTTTTTTTTTTTTTTGCGGTACATGGGCCTCTCACTGCTGTGGCCTCTCCCGTTGCGGAGCACAGGCTCAGCGGCCATGGCTCACGGGCCCAGCCGCTCCGCGGCATGTGGGATCTTCCCGGACCGGGGCACGAACCCTTGTCCCCCGCATCGGCAGGCGGACTCTCAACCACTGCGCCACCAGGGAAGCCCACTGTACATTTTTAAATTGATGTATAGTTGATGTACATTATGTCAGTTACAGGTGCACAATATACTGACTCACAATTTTTAAAGGTTATATTCATTTATAGTTATTATAAAATATTGGCTCTATTCCTGTGCTGTACAATGTATTCTTGTAGCTTATTTTATGCCTAATAGCTTGTACCTTTTAATCCCCATCCTTATATTGCCCCTCCCCCCTTTCCTCTCCCCACTGGTAACCACTAGTTTGTTCTCTATATCTGTGAGTCTGTTTCTTTTTTGTTATATTCACTAGTTTGTTGTATTTTTCAGATTCCACATATAAGTGATATCAAACAGTATCTGTCTTTCTCTGTCTGACTTATTTCACTTAGCATAATGCCCTCCAAGTCCAGCCGTGTTGCTGCACATGGCAAAATTTCATTCTTTTTTATAGCTGAGTAGTAGTCCTTTGTATATATGAACCACATCTTCTTTATCCATTCATCTGTTGATGGACACTTAGGTTGCTTCCATATCTTGCCGCTTGTAAATAATGCTGCTGCGAACATTGAGGTGCATGTATCTTTTCGAATTAATGTTTTCTTTTTTTTTTGGATATATACCCAGGAGTGGGATTGCTGGATCCTATGGTAACTCTCTTTTTAGTCTTTCGAGGAACCTCCATACTGTTTCCATAGTGGCTGTTAGCAATTTACATTCCCACCAACAGTGTACGAGGGCTCCCTTTTCACCACATCCTTGCCAACATTTATTTGTGTTCTTTTTGATGATAGCCATTTTGACAGCACACTCTATATTCTTAATAAACACTTGATGGCTTGATTTATCTGCTTGGCAGCAGCATGTAAATATTGCTCATGAACGCTTGACATAAAGTATGTTATAGCCTGGGTGGATATCTGGCTGGACTTGAGAAGCAAATTCAGGTACCTCTGTGTTGCTCCTAATAGTTCTTTAAAATATATGTAACTAGAAGTAAAAAAAGAAATATATCTTTATAAAGAAACCTAGACACTATAAAACGTATCAAGAAAATATAGCTCCCTTTTTTGCTCTCTCCTCTATCCTACTTCCTGGACAAGACAACTGCTGTCTGCAGTTTGATGTATATGCTTCTGGATTTGCACTATCCAGTATGGTAGCCACATGTGGCTACTGAACAATTACAATGTGGCTAGTCAAATTTAATGTGCTGCAGATACACACTAGATTTCAAAGACTTAGTATGAAAAAAGAATGTAAAATATCTCATAATTTTTATATTGATTACATGTTGAAATGATAATACTTTGATATATTGGATTAAATAAAATGTTATTAGAATTAGTTCCACCTTTCTCTTTATTTAATGCAGCCACAAAAAAAGCTAAATTACATACATGGCTCATATTATATTAGGGAATAATGTTCTAGGATTTTTTTCTATGCATACACAAACCTACATACATGCACAAACACAGATGTAAACATAATTTTTAACAAAAATATGTATATAGCATACGTAGATATGTTCTGCAACTTGCTTTTTTCATTTAGTTGTACTTTGTGGACCTGTTTTATTAGTATATTAAGAGCTACCTTCGTTTTTTAAAATGGCAATAAATATTCTGTTGTATAGATAGACCATTGTTTACTTGATCATTTCTCACAACTGGGGTTGTTTCCAGTGTTTTCTTTTATAAGCAGTGATGCAGAGTTTGAGCATCTGTACAAAAATATTGTTAAGCACTTAACTAGTGTTTCACAAGTGAGATTATTAAATTAATAAGTACACACATTTTAACTTTTGATAGATTAAGCCAACTTTTAACATTTGGGGGTCATGACCCCTCTTGAGAATCTGATGGATTCTCTGATGGACTCTCTCTGCTGGAAATTGCACACAGGTAAACATCCATACGGTTTTCCATAGGGTGTCAGGAATTCATGGACCTCCTGGAATCAAAGTTAAGAAGTCTACTTCTAGGGAAACAATTTACCATAAATTCAGCTTCTAAGTGTCCTGACTGTTGACTAGAAGAGAGAGACAATCCCACATAGTGGTCAAGACTCCCCGCCCGGTGTTAGGCAGACGTGGGCTCAGAGCCCCACTCAGGCTTATGCCTTAAACTCACACAGCCTCAGTCTCCTCCATGAAGCAGGGGAAAACTACGTACCTCATGGGGTCTGACCCACGGCAGGCACTAAATAAATATTACTTCTCTTTTGGCACTTCTGCTGAATGATTTTATCTTGAGGCATCTTTGTTCCACTGACAGAGTTAACAATGCTTTCAGTGCTCGGTCATTGGTCCTGACTGGGGCAGGAGTCATAAAAGGGAGAATTAGAAGAGTTAACTGGTGTCTATGTTGAGTTTACTTAAACGTTGGGCATCTTTTCTCCACACAAAGCTATTACTTTGAAGCAGTTGCCTAAATAGGAACAATTTAAACAGTATTCAACTTATACCAGGGCTCCTATTCCAAAATCATGGTTCCAGTTGGCAGATTTTCACCTAAAGGATAAAAGCTAAAGAGTCAAAAAGACTCTTTGAAGGGTCTTTGGTCCCTATTTATAAAGTCATTACTTCTATTTGTTTCATGAGGACTCATCTTATCATCTCCTCATTCCCACCCATCAAATCTGGATTGTTCTGAGTGCAAGAACCATATCTCCTCTGTCTCTTGTGTTCCCTCCAGCATTTGGTACAGGGCTGGATATAGAATGTGTATTTTAATTCTTGTGAACCAGAACCCCTTTCCAGAAGGTTCTCAATACAGAGGAGAGAGGGTTTTTTCCCAAGTCATTCTGAAAATTGCTCTGAAAATTATGCAAACAATAATAGCTAACATTTACTGAACATTCACAACGTGTCAAGCATTGTTATAAGCCATTACATACATTGTCTTCCTTTTTTCTCACAACCCCAAGGTATAGGTGTTATCGATTCCACTTTAAAGTTGAGGGAACTGAGTCTCCAAAATGAGTCTCAACTATGTCACTTCTCTGTCTTACTTCCACTCTCATCCATCTCTGCCATGCTTTCCTCATAGTCACCCCTCTTCCCCTTTGCCCTCACCCAGTCCTTCATAACAATGCAGCCAGGAAGATCCTTCGAAAATGTAAGTTAGATCATATCCTTCCCATCTAAAACTTTTCAGTGGCCTCCCATTGCATTTAAAATCTGATTCTGCCTCCCTCTCCTCTACCTGTGACTCCTCTCCCCTTCTTTACAAAGCCTGAGGGCAGGTCCTCTAACGGTTCCTTTCTCCTCTGCGGGATTTCTGCACAAGCTACTCCCTTGCCTCAGATACTCCTGCCCAACTCTTTAGTTGGGTCATCCCAGCTTATCCTTCACTCCCTCAGGAAGTACCTTTTTCTCATCTCTGATTCTCATTTTAATGAAGTCTCCCTCATCGACGCTCGTCTAAAATATCCCTCCTCAAGAATAGGCCAGAGTTTTCAGGTCTTTTTTCTTATCACCCATCACACCTCAAAATTTTATACATATTTGTGTGTTTTACTACTTAACCCCTCTCCGATGAGATGGCACACTCCGTAAGAGGGGAAACTGCATCTACGTGTTTCTTCACTCTACCCCCTCCACAGCCTAGCAGTATGTCCGGCAAATGATGGCTGATAAATGAATGTTTGTTGAAAGGATGAATGACATTTAGAGTAGTTCATGTAAACACTGATTATCTTACCTCTTTTCGACTTTGAAAACCCCACAATGCCCAGTCTATCACTCTCTGTGCAAAAGCAATGTTGTTGAAACGAATACAATTGAATTTCAACCTTCTTTCCCTTCTCGTAGTTTAACAGAAGACTGCCATCATCCAAGTCCAAAACGGTGATGGCTCTAGATCACAAAATGACGATTGCTCAGAAGTCTTATGATGATTTGTAACACAGAGAGTCAATTGACCATTGATATCGGGCTAATATAGCCCCAGATAAACAAGCGAACTCACATCACTCTTTACTTGATAGCTACCTACAGAATCAGATAGAGCCTGAGGGTAAACATCACCGACAGAACAGGGCAATGCCATTTCTAGGAGAAAAACTGAAAAACTGCAATTGGCTGAAATAGGGCTCTTCTAGTTTTTGCTTTTTGAACAACCTTGTCAGAAATAACAGAAGCCTCAAAAATGAGCTGGCCACTTCATTTAATTATTCTCAGTACATACAAGAAAATGTCTTTCTACTGGAGCATTTTTTATGAGAGCAAAGTAGAGCCTTGGAGCAGATCACTTAAGGATCCATGGTCAAAACTGACACAGGGTACATGTGCACAACATGCTTGCCTCTCGTTTTGTTGTAAGTAGAATTTAACTAGAACTGCACTTTGGGGACTTTCTAATGGTATGGAGACACAGCAATAAAAAACCCAAAACAATTAAGGGGAACTCCAAGGAATCAAAGAGCTGGGGGTGAAGGAGAGGGTTGAAGAAAGTCACCTGATGTCATTTAATCCAGCCCCTTGTGTTCAGGGGACTTGAAAAGTAGTAAGTGAAGGTAGGAGGGCTTTTGGTGTTTAATCAGCCTGACAGGAGGGTAGTTTTTCATTATATTAAAACAAATTCTCTTGTGCAATAGTTTAATGTATTGTGTTCCATTTATTTTCTTTGTGTGTGTGTGTGTGTGTGTGTGTGTGTGTGTGTGTGTGTTCCTTTTGTGTTCAATGTGGTTATGATACCTTCCAGTATAAAGTTTTTGGTTGCTTACTCAGCTAATCTTAATCCCTTCATTCTTTGGACCTCTTTTTTATTGGAGAAGGGGAAGGTTTATGTCAGCCTGCAACTAACTCTCTAAAGTCATTCATTTATCCATCCATTCATGCATCCAGTATTTATTTTGTGCAAGCTATAAAAAAAGGAATAATTGAACAACATAGTCATTGCCTTCAAGGAACTGAGTCCAGGAGGAGAAAGAGACAAGAAATCCATGTCAATAAAGGGGGAAGTGTGGAGTCCAAAGGGGATCCTGACTTAGCCTGCTTCTTTTCTTCCTCCTTCTCTTGCTCCCTTAATCTTTTCCTCTCTAAGTATCTTCTGAGTTTTATTCTGGTGGCAGTCAGGGGGTGGTACCTAAGGCAAAACCATGCATATATGACACATGGAGGCCGGGCGAGGGAACTGCCAGGTGAGGCTATCGGAACTAAAGAGGGATGCAGAATCTCAGACAAGGACAAACTGAGAAGATTTTCTAAAGAAGTGGCATTTCGGATGAAAGACCTGAATGTAAGACTGGACACTATAACACTCCTAGAGGAAAACATAGGCAGGACACTTTTGACATAAATCACAGCAATATTTTTTTCGATCCATCTTGTAGAATAATGGAAACAAAAGCAAAAATAAACAAATGGGACCTAATTAAACTTAGAAGCTTTTGCACAGCAAAGGAAACCATAAACAAAACAAAAAGACAACCTCCAGAATGGTAGAAAATATTTGTAAACTTTGTGACTGACAAGAGATTCATCTCCAAAATATACAAACAGTTCATATAGCTCAATATCAAAAAAACACAAACAGCCCAATCAAAAAATGGGCAGAAGACCTAAATAGACATTTCTCTAAAGAAGATATACAGATGGCCAACAGGCACCTGAAATGGTGCTAAACATCGCTAATGATTAGAGAAATGCAAATCAAAACTACAATGAGGTGTCACCTCGCACCAGTCAGAATGACCATCATCAAAAAGTCTACAAACAATAAAAGCTGGAGAGGGTATGGAGAAAAGGGAACCCTCCCACACTGTTGGTGGGAATGTAAATTGGTGCAGCCACTATGGAGAACAGTATGGCGGTTTCTTAAAAAACTTAAAACAGAGCTACCATATGATCCAGTAATCCCACTCCTGGGCGTATATCCGGAAAAGACAAAAACTCTAATTCAGAATGATACATGCACCCCAATGTTCATAGCACAGCTATTCACAATAGCTGAGACATGGAAGCAACCTAAATGTCCATCAACAGATGAATGGCTAAAGAAGATATGGTGTGTATGTGTATACGTACATACACACACACACACGATAGAATATTACTCAGCCATAAAAAAGAATGAAATAATGCCATTTGCAGCATCATGGATGGACTTAGAGATTATCATACTAAGTGAAGTAAGCCAGACAGAGAAAGACAAATACCATATGATATCACTTATATGTGGAATCTAAAAAAATGATACAAAAGATCTTATTTACAAAACAGAAATAGACTCACAGACATAGAAAACAAACTTATGGTTACCAAAGGGGAAGGGGGTGGAGGAGGGATAAATTTGGAGTATGGAATTAGCAGATATACATTACCATATATAAAATAGATAAACAACAAGGTCCTACTGTATAGCACAGAGAAATATATTCAATATCTTCTAATAACCTATAACGGAAAATAATCTGAAAAAGAATATATATATTCCAGTGTAGAAGGGTTCCCTTTTCTCCACACCCTCTTCAGCGTTTGTTATTTGTAGACTTTTTGATGATGGCCATTCTGACCGGTGTGAGGCGATAATTCACAAACATACTGAATCACTTTGCTGTACACCTGAAACACTGTAAATCAACTATACTTCAATTTTAAAAAGTACTAAAAAAAAATAAAGAAGTGGCACTTGAACAGGACCTTAAAAAGTGTGGGGGGGATTTTGATACACTGAACCGTGGGGTGGTGAAAAGGTTGGATGGAAAGTCAGACAGTTCAGGAAATAATAAAACATTGGGAGGTACTTGGTATTTTGGTTCCTTTTTGCTTTTAACTGTCATGCATGGCAGTTAATCCTAAATAATATTAAAAATGTGCCCAGGATTTAAATGTATTCTTACTGAGACATTTGTCTGCACAGGCTCTTTTCCTTTTGTCAACCAACCACCTCTCCTTTATCCCCTAGCAATTCTGCCCAGTCCCTGTGATGCAGGTGGGCTGACCCTGCCCTGCCCTCTGGCTTCAGGTGTGGCCACGTGACCTAGTCCTGACCAGAGTATTCCTTATATCTCATCCACAGCAATTGCTCAGAGATGCACATAGGACCTAAGGCAAGCTAATTAGCATCTCTGGCAGAGCTGTCAAGGAGTATGCCCTCAATTTCTCTAAGATTAAGAGCCTTAAGAATGATGTAGAGTTTGGCTGCCAATATCCTTCTCCTGGAAAGAACTTTCCTGAGAATGAAGAAAGCAGTAGCAGGCAGAGCAGAGAGACAGAGAGATACAGAATTAGATTACCGTGAACTCATAGATCCTGCCACTCCTAAAATCCGCTCTTCAAATCTCCGTGAAACCACCAATCCTCTAGTCACCCTCTCCCAATTTTTTTTTTTTTTTTTTTTTTTTTTTTTGTTAGTTTGGCAAGGAATTTTGCAAATTACAACTGAAAACGACCTCTTTTTTTTTTTTTTTTTTTTTGTTAAGTTAGTTTGGCAAGGAATTTTGCAAATTACAACTGAAAACGACCTCACACATAGAGCGGATAAACTGTGTTGACACAAGGGGAATTTTCTTGGATAAGTTAGTCTAAACAGTATAAATAAAAATTGATATTTCAGGTTGACCTCTGGCTTGGCCCACTTTTCTTTCTTGATGAATTGATGGCCTCAATCAGCAACTTCAGTTAAAATGATAAAACCACTGTGGTTATAATAATGGCCAAGTAGATGCCCGGACTTCAAATATTTTAGATCAAAACCACAAAATTCTTTTAACCATGAATCACTGATTATTTCATGTATTTTAGGTACTTGAGTCCTTTCATTCCAGAGAATCCTGAAATAGTTCCCTGTCTGCACCCAGGATTCTATGAGTGTTACTTCATCCACCTCTGAAAGGTTATCTCTCTCTGTGGCTCCCTCCTTCCCCGCAGGCAGAAAGAGGGAGTATAGTCTGGAGGAGCGTCAATGTGCTTTCTTGAGAAATGAGAAAATTCTAATGACTCAACATGTGCTTATTTCTACTACCAAATTAGGGCAAGACTGTTACAAGTGACAACTAAAGATAACCCCCTCAGGATTTTTCTCTGCTACAAACTTTTGAATTGACATGAGGCAAAAAAAAAAAAAAAAAAAAAAATGAGGCTGGACGTGGGAATGCAGTAGTTCCTGAAAAATCCTACTGTCTTTCAAAAATGATACCAGTTTGCCCTCTTCATTTTATCTCCCCAGGCAACTTGCCAAGAGTCAAGGCTGGGTAGTGCTCACTGTAGGAGTAGTGTTAGCAAAGCTAATTTCAGCATCTGTATAAAAATTTCCATCAGTTGCTTGCTGCTATCAAATATCACGCTACCTGTGAAAGCTCTTTGAGGGATTGCATGTTAACTTCCTGCCCTGTTTTCAGTGCAACTGAGAATTGTGTTTGTCATCTGCCTTGCCTATTGGGTTCTTTTTGATCCCAGTTTTGACCCTCCTAAAGCATCTTTAAGTGCCAATAGCAATTTTACATGTTGTTAATGTTCTTCCCAGGTAAGAATCTCATTTTCTATTTCAGTAGACTTCCATTGGTAAAAATGTCAAGTTTCCATTTATCAGAAATATTACATCCCCCTTTTTCCCCCCACAAAAAGAAATCAGACAGCCATAAAAGTTAGACACAGGTGAGGAAGGTCAGCCTGCCCACCTTTAAACAAAAGTTCAGGTAAGAAATATTTTAGATATAAGGAAACTAGGGGGACACAGGACTTTAATTTCATCTTCGTTTTGTCAGTATCAGACAAAGGAGTCTTGGGATTTGGAATCAGGTCTTACTTGTGAAAGCTTCTGGATCATTTCTGTTCAACAGGTATTTACTACGTGCCAGGCACTGAACTAGGCAGTGTTGAAAGAGGCTTTCCTTTTTTTCTGGGGTGGTGGAGCTAGAGCGATATAAATCTGAGCTGTCTGCTGCTGTGTTTTGTGTAGTACGTGTTCATGAGTCTTTTGAATGCCATGCATCTGAACCCACTTTCTATGTTTGGGAACTCCCCCACCTTATGAATTTTGGTGGGTGGCGGAAACTGCCTCAAAATTAAGAAGCTGAAAATGCCAGCTTTATCAGTACTGCTTTCAACTAGGGGTCTAGGCTCTGTCAGTGACAGAGATCTGACTTGAACTTGAAATTGGAAGTTAGTGACACAAAGAGGGGACCCAGGAAGACTCATCTTTTCTTCTGTGTGAAAGTGGTAGGGGCTAATGCAAAGGTGACCTCCAACTGCAGTAACAGGAGGGGGGCCGCAGGAGGCCTCCGTGTTCAGAGCCTGTAAGGTCAGCCCTGGAAGTCAGCACTTGGTCATTTAATGCAGTGTTCCTGGCAGAGTGGCCTCCAGTCAGGCTTTGCAGCCCTCCCAGAAATTCTGTGAATTTAGTAATTCTGCCTCTTCTTAATTAATTTATTATTATTTAAAAAATTTAAAATATTTATATATTTATTTGCCTGCTCTGGGTCTTAGTTGTGCCATACAGGATCTTTTTTTTTTTTTTT
>NW_006789049.1:506834-544556 GCF_000442215.2 Lipotes vexillifer
GGCAGGTGGGATCTTCCCGGACCGGGGCACGAAGCCGTGTCCCCTGCATCGGCAGGCGGACTCTCAACCACTGCGCCACCAGGGAAGCCCCATACAGGATATTTGATCTTTGTTGTGGCATGCGAACTCTCAGTTGCGGCACGTGGGATCTAGTTCCCTGACCAGGGATCGAACCCGGGCCCCCTGCTTTGGGAGCACAGACTCTTACTCACTGGACCATCAGGGAAGTCCCTATTATTATTATCAATTGCAGTGGATTCTGTTGGAACCTGGGGGATGCACCTTCTTCCAACCCCATCGTGGAGAATGTTATTTGTAATGGGGGAGAATAATGCCAACATAGGGAAAGAAGTGGAGTTAAGATACAGGAGCAAACTGGCAACAGTCTGGGTTTAGAGGCCCTGAGATCAGCTCTCTGAACTTCCCATTTCATGAGCTAACAAATTCCCACTTTCATTTGAACTCCTCTGAGGTGAGTTTCTGTCACTTGCAAGTAAAAGTTCTGACAAACACAGATGAAAGCAAATGAACATTATGTATCAGGAGTCTCAAAAATATTCATCCCCTCTGAGCCAGCAATCGCTTTTCTATTCTTTGGAAATAATTTAAAATATTTAAAAGACAAAACCGAAATAGCAGGTGGGATTGGGCAAATGGTTGCATAACAAAGTGCTTCTAAAGAACAATATCCATGAAATTAGAGCCACTAGATGCCAGTTCCAGGCTCATCTCTTTCATACCTTTTGTTTTACATTGGAAAGATTTTTCTTTCATTGCCATCCTAGTTTTATTCTATGTCTCTCTGTATAGCTTATCCCTTGTTCTTTCCCCCTGAGTCTTTGGAAATTGCCTTTTGAGGCTCAAAATTGGCATAAACCGCGAGACCGTGTAAATGCTTACATGCTTTTCAGCCCAGATTGCAGCTGAGGGCCAGAGGTTTGAAAGTGCCCTCACCAGGCCATGCTGCAAAACACTACACATGATCTGAATGTGCCCATGTTTCTAAAGGAGTTCTTTATGCTGAAATCTGGTTTGGAGGCCTCTGACCCAAGCCCAACAAACTCACTACAATGGCCTGGGCAAGATGCAAGGCAGTTAAAATGCAGAGTGCTCAGGCCAAGATTCAGAACGCCCGGAGTTTGGTCCCAGTGTTTATTCACTGGCAAACTGTGTGGCCTTAGATAGTCCTTTCTTCTCGCTAAGCGGCAGACTCCGCATTTGCATAGGAAGACATTGGGCCAGATGGTTTTTTATGGTCCTTTTCAGCTCTCAGCACCTGTGTGTGTTTTTTTAAAATTTATTTATTTTATTTATTTATTTTTGGCTGTGTTGGGTCTTCGTTGCTGCGCGTGGGCTTTCTCTAGTTGTGGTGAGCGCGGGCTACTCTTCGCTGTGGTGCGCGGGCTTCTCATTGCGGTGGCTTCTCTTGTTGCAGAGCACGGGCTCTAGGCGTGCAGGCTTCAGTAGTTGTGGCGCGTGGGCTCAGTAGTTGTGGCTCATGGGCTCCAAAGCGCAGGCTCTGTAGTTGTGGCGTACGGGCTTAGGTGCTCTGCGGCATGTGGGATCTTCCCGGACCAGGGCTTTTACCCGTGTCCCCTTCATTGGCAGGCGGACTCTTAAATCACTGCACCACCAAGGAAGCCCAGCACCTGTGTTTTATGATTCCTTACAAGGTGGCATTTTTAAAGAAAGCCTGAGATGAACTTGGGTTAGGACTGCCTTTTATGCAACACCCAGTCTAGGTCGGGTCTCAGGCAGAGTCATGGGAGGAATTTGTTTGGATGAACTTCCCCTTTGAAGGAATCTGCCCCTCTGAGTCCTGAGAGGCAAGTCTCCTGAACCAACTCCCAAGGATGGAGGCCTTATGTGGCCCCAATTCTGTTCCTGGCTGGAGGCACCCAGGGAGGTGGTCTGAGTTGGGTCTGGACAACCAGGTGATTCAGTCTTTACAAGGTTCCATTTATTATAATATCAAGAACAACAACACTGTAAATCAACTATACTTCAATAAAGTTAAAAAAAACCAAAGAACAACCATTTGAAGTAGATGTTACTACCTTACTGAGGAGGAAACTGAGGCTCAGAGAGTTCTGGTGAAAGTAGCCAGTGAGAGAGCTGGGATTCAGACTCAGGTCTTTTGGTTTTAATGCCTGTGCTTTGCCCTCTGCCTGACTGACATCCTGCAGGTTTAACACCGTTGAACAGTGAGGTACACATTCAAAGAGGGTGACGTGGGCCAATCCCCACATCCTCTTGGGTTTAATGAGACCGTAGAGCACCTTAAGGTCACCAGGTATGGCCACATCCAGCTTTGTCTCTTGATCTCTGTGAGACCTTGAGCAAATTAATCTTTCTGAGCCTCAGTCTCCCTACCTGTAAAATGGGGGTGAAGGTAATGGTATTTGCCTCACACAGAAGTTGCAAGAGTTAAATGGAAGTGCTTGGCATAGTGAGTTTTCAGTAAGGTTAGTGGCACATAAAGGGTCCAATTTGCGTGCCCAAATGCAGCAAGTCCCACTGTTTCTACTTCCAAGTTTGCTCTCAAACTCATCCACTTCTCTCCATCACCGATGCCATCTTAGTCCAGGCCACCCATCCAGAAGACTTAAAATTGATCTTCTGTTTCTACTCTTGTACCCCAGAAATTCTTTTCCCACACAAGAGCCAAAGTAATATATTAAATTGAAAATCAGTTTGGATGAGTTTCCTGCTTTAATCTTTCTCATTGCATCTAGGATCCAAGCTCCCTTCATGACCATCGTTTCTTGGTCCCTCTAGACCTTCCTCTGAAGTCTATTCTCATGCATCTCACCTCATTGCTTATCACCTCTCAACCAAGTGGGCATTCAGTTGATTCCCCAAACTTAGCGAGTTCCATCTGGGATCAGGCTCAAGATGTCCTCTATCGCTGGAACCCAGTCCTTTCCTTGTCACAGAGCTGCCCTCTTCTCATCACTCAGGTCTCAGCATCAATGCCTCCCCTGATCAAAGATCTTCCCTTTTATCCTCTATTTCATATCCTTGTATAGATAAGAGTTAGTTTATACAGCAGACACTCAGCACAATTTGTGATTATCTTGGTTATTTCGTATGTATGTAAGTGACATGGTTGGTGCTCTACCCATATCTTCTCAGATCCCTTTATCATTTCTGTGCAACTCAACTTCACTTCCAATAGCCAGCACCTGCAATTCTGTTGGAAGCCTTCCCTTGAGCTTCTAGAACATACTTTACCCCTTGGGGTAGCTCTTAACCCCTGGCCGACAGGTATAGAGGTATAAATGCCCCAGATCTCTCACCTCTTGGCCAGGATAATTCTTCAGTCTGAGTTTTACACTGTTTCCTAGAGCTTTTCCAAGGGGTAAAGCATCAGTAGCCCACTGTGGTGAGTGGCATCAAAACTCATCTTAACTAGTCACCTCCCTCTCCTGTATGATGTTCCCACTCCCCGACCGATGTCCTCATTCCTCCCAAGTGATCTATGAGCACTCAGTCCTCATGTCAGAGTCTGATTCTGGGGGGAACCTAACTAAGACCATGGCTTTTTTCTTCTTTTTATCAATCCCAGTAGAGTGTACCTTTTATGTCTATCTTGTTCATTATTATATCCTGCTGCCCAGTTTACTGTCTGGTACATAGTGACAGCGCTCGATATATATTTGTATAATGAGTACCTACTAGTGGTATTATTACTCGAATGTAGTGCTTTTTCCTTTTATTGAGTTTAGTTTGTACCAGTAGCCTACCTTGCACCCACAGAATGTTACGTGCGCCCTCCCAAACATACAGTATAAAAAAAAGAGAGATTTTGTCTCTATAGTGCTTTCACGAGTAGCATTCCTGTTATTGTTTTAGCAAGGTTTGTTATGGCTAAAGACTCTTTACAGGGAGGAGATCCCAAGAGACATTCTCTAGGACTGTGGCACTTCTTCCTGAAATCCCAGTGTGGAGATACTTCAGAGGTCTTTTCTGTTATGCTTATTTGTGGTTGGTTTAAGCAAAAAGCAACTGGATCCTGGACCAGGTGCTCCCAGTGAAATAAGATGGACAACTATGCAGGGAGAGGGGCAATAATAATACTAAAGAATAAAAAAGTCACCAACATGTGGGAATGTAAATTTGTGCAGTCACTATGGAAAACAGTATGGAGGTTCCTCAGCAAACTGAAAATATAACTACCATATGATCCAGCAATTCCACTCCTGGGTATATACCTGAGAAAACCAAAAACTCTAATTTGAAAAGATACATGCACCACAATGTTCACAGCAGCAATATTTACAATCGCCAGGATATGGAAGCAGCCCAAGTGTCCATCAACAGCTGAATGGATAAAGAAGGTGTGGTTTATATATACAACAGAATATTACGCAGCCATAAAAAATAATGAAATTTTGCCACTTGCAACAACGTGGATGTGTATTATGCTAAGTGAAATAAGTCAGACAGAGAAAGACAAATACTGTATGATATCACTTATATGTGGAATCTGAAAAACAAACAAACAAACCAGTAACTAGTGAATATAACAAAAAAGAAACAGATTCACAGATACAGAGAACAAACTGGAGGGGAGAGGGAAGGGGGAGGGGCAATACAGGCGTAAAGAATTCAGAGGAACAGACTACTATGTATAAAATAAATAAGCTACAAGGATATATTGTATAGCATGGGGAATATAGCCAGCATTTTATAATAACTATAAGTGAAATATAACCTTTAAAAATTGTGAATCACTATGTGGCACACCTGAAACTTATATAATACTGTACATCATCTATACCTCAGTTAAAAAAAAAAAAATCACCAATGTGGACTAAGTGCACTTATGGGCCAGTCCTTGAGTGTGTCACATGTGTCATATTGTTTAATCCTCAGAACCACTGTGTGGGGTAGTTTGGATGTTACCTCATCCTCAGGTAAAGAGAGTGAGGCTCAGGGAGGTTAAATGACGTACCCAAGTGCATACAGCTAACAGGAGATAGAACTGGGATTTGAAATCAGCTCTCATGACTTCAGAGACCCTGCTCTTATTCCTCCATCTTGCCCCCTGAGTTAGGAATACTTAAACCAGCTCTCCAGGTGAACTAAGAGAAGTACTTTAGCCCGTAGAAAGTAAGATTGAAAATGAAATACAAAAATAAGATGCAACCCTCCAGAGTTGCCTTCAAAGACCTGTAGGCTCCCATGGAAAGAGAGAGCAGGTGTGTTTTGTGTGGCTCAATCTCAGAAAGACTTTTCTAAGATTGCTGGCAAGAAATGGAGGGAATAGACTAGGTTCAGGCACAGAAAACTCCCCCACACTGGAGTTCTGAAGGCAACAGTCAAGTGGGTGTCTCTGTGGGAAGTCAAAGAGGACTGAAGCATAGGAGAGTGGCTGGCTAGTTTGGAGGACCTTAAGATCTCCTGCCGGTGTGAGATTCTAGAATACAAAGGAATTAGAAGACTCACTCAGTCCCTGCACATGTGGTTGGTACCATGTCGTTCTGGAGTCACAAGATTTACACAGGTAACATGACTTGAGAGGAAGTTACTAACGCCACGTTAATAAATACAAAAGATATGTGCTACATAATACTCTTTGCATAAGGAAAGCAGAGCTACTGTGCTGTAGGGTAGCATAATGCGATAGTCAAGAATGTGGGCTTGTGGAGAGGGTGTGGAGGAAAGGGAACCCTCCCACACTCTTGGTGGGAATGTAAATTGGTGCAACCGCTATGGAGAACAGTATGGAGGTGCCTTAAGAAACTAAAAATAGAGTTACCGTACGATCCAGCAACCCCACTCCTGGGCATTTATCTGGAAAAGATGAAAACTCTAATCTGAAAAGATGCATGCACCCCAATATTTGTAGCAGCACTATTTACAATAGCCAAGACATGGAAGCAACCTAAATGTCCATCAAAAGATGACTGGATAAAGAAGCTACGTTGATATGTATACACAATGGAATATTACTCAGCCATAAAAAAGAATGAAATAATACCATTTGCACCAACATGGATAGACTTAGAGATTATCATACTAAGTGAAGTAAATCAGAGAAAGACAAATATCATATGATATCACTTATATGTGGAATTTAAAAAATAATACAAATGAACGTATTTACAAAGCAGAAACAGACACAGACACAGAAAACAAACTTATGATTACCAACGGGGAAAGGGGAGGGGAGGGATAAATTAGGAGTTTGGGATTAGCAGATACAGACTACTATATATAAAATAGATAAACAACAAGGTCCTACTGTATAGCACAGGGAACTATATTCAGTATCTTATAATAACCAATAAAGGAAAAGAATATGAAAAAAAATATATATATAACTGAATCACTTTGCTGTATACTTGAAACTAGCACAATATTATAAATCAGCTATAGTTCAATTTTAAAAAATTTTAAAAAAACAATGTGGGCTTAGAGTTAGTCTACACAAGTAACTTTGGGCAAGTGGCTCAGTACTCTACTCCTGAACTTCAGTTTCCTCTGCTGTTAAACAATGTTGCTCTGTGGTTTAAATAAGCTTTTGCTGGTATTTAGCCCAGGCCTGTGAAGACCATAAAGGTTCAAAACCAGTAACTATTTCTCTGAAAATCTTTAAATTTATATAGATTTTTTTAAAAACATAAATGCAAATACTTCTGTATCATTTGCATATTCTGTAAAATATTTGAGATGGTGGAATTCTGAAACTCAGAATGTAAGACTTTTTCTATAGCCATAGTGATTGCTTACATTTACTAAGCACTCAGATACATTTCATGTCACCGGGCTGGTTCTCAGCTAAGACAGGATTAGAAGCTGACTTTCCTGAATTTCAGGCTCTATTTTTCTCCACCTTTAATAGACCATTCTGCCTATCCCGATGACAGGTTTCTGAAAGGAATGGAGCATAAATATTTTGATCTAACTCTGTTTATATTTTGAGAAAAGCAGACCAGCTCCGGCTCAGAGCCTGGCATATCTCCTGATAACATATCTCCCCAAGGAGTCCTCCCCCCCACACTTGCTTCCTTGATCAGCTTCTCCCTTTCCTCCTCCTTCCTCCCTGCTTTCTGTTGCCCGTCTACATCTCCCATGTGTCTTTTCTGCCTTTCTCTATCCCTACCCTCCTCTTTTCTCTGGCTCCATTTCCTCCTCTCTTGTCTCCCTCTCCATCCACTTAGACTCATTTCTACCACTTAAACCCTTAAATTTATGACCAAGTGGCATCCAGTTAAGACACAGCATATCGTGCACATGGAGTTGGATTGGCTACAGACGACACCATGCTCTGGAAGGCTTATCAACCACATTAGAATGGTGGTGTTGGTGCCAACAGGAGCCAACCAGCAATGGCAGATGGTGCAGGGCTCCCTGAGGTGCCAAGGGAACACCATACTTGTCTTGGTCACCCTGACTGATCTCGTTTAGAGCCCAGTCCTTGGATGTAGGCAAACCTGGTTCAAATCCTGTCTCTGCCACTTCCTAGCTGTTCCTTCAACTGTAAAATGAGAAAACACCGTGGACTTCCAAAGGCTGTTGGGATAACTCAAGAAAACCATGCTTATTTCACACAGTGTCTGGCACACGGTGTGTGCTATGTGACAGTTGTAGTTATTAAGGTGCTAATTAATAATGTCCACCTCCCATCTGGCTTCTCTCTCTTCTGGTCCCACCCTCCTTGCCCAAGCAATCGGGCCAAGCACTCTGCGTGCTGGAGTTTGCCTGATTCTCGAGGCTTTGGGACAGCAAGTAGACGGAGAAGTTAGAAAACCCAGGACCTGTCTCAATCACAAAGTTTTATGATCGTGAAAAACAAAATATCTTAGTGTTTTAAAAACTTAAGAAAATAAAAACAAAATAAAAAGAAACATGTTTAACAGCAAATTCTTTTCCTTTCTCACACAAAGGGAAGTAAAAGGAGGAGATGGAAAATGTTCTATTTGTTAAAATGTGGGCTTCTGCATCCTTTTTATAATCTCTTAAGGGGAAGAAAACGCTGCCATCTCCTTTTGTTCTTCAATCATCCCCTTCCGCCTTCCTTCAAGCATGGAACCACTCCAACGAGAAACTGGAAGTCCAGAAGATTACCTCTCCTGCTTCCCCAGAAAGCCAGAAAGAGAAGTTTTCTCTTCTGCCCCTCCATTTCTCTGCCATTCCTGTTTATTAAGCAAAAGTCCCAAATAAGGTTTATGTCAGCCTTGCCTTTCTCCTATCCAGGCAGCTCATTAATATCACAGCCAATCACCCTTCCGGAACACAGCTCTGCAGAGATCTATTCCTGCTCCGTGCCCACTGACTCTGCTGCGTCGCCTTGGCAACCAAATAAAACACTTCTATGTGTGCGGCCGGCCGTATCATCCTCAGTTCCGCAAATCCAGGGCAACCTGCTCAGAGGGCTGCGCCTGCCAGTCAGTTGGTGTTCTCCTCTCTCTCTGGCTCCATTCTGCTCTGATTTCTTTTTTCACCTCCCAATTACCTCTGAATCCCCTGCAAGCACTTACATGCCATTCCTAGCACACCTGGCCTCGAGTCAAGAAACACCCTTGTCAACAAGACAGGGGCTGGAAGGGATCCTGGGGACGAGATGGCTGGGATGTCTCCTCTCCTCTAGCCTCAGGGGGAGACACCAGGGGCTCCTGAGCTTTGAAGATTCTGAATCTAACTGCAGTGTCTTGCAATATGGGCAACATTATGCATTCAGTACTTCAATATTTATTGAATGCTTGTTGCATTTCAGGCACTGTGCTGAGTACAGAGGAGACAAGACACTTCCTTGACCTCATGGACCTTATTTATGTGTGCTACGAGGCCAGAGGGTAGCACTGGGGACTCTGGGAGCCTGAGGAGGAACAAATGGCCGGCTGGCTTGGGATTTGGGACAGAGGGCTGACTTCCTGGAGGAGTGAAGGCTACACTGAGACCAGAGGATGGGTTGCAGTCAGCCACGTGGGCCAGTTTCCCAGTTAGGCAGATGGTTCCATACTTGCCTTCTCTAACACTGGCAGGTGGCTGATACCCTCAGCTGGGGTGGTTTGCTTCAGGCACCCCGGGAGTTATTTGCCTTATTTCTCCTGTCTCCAGGCTAAAGTTTTCCTGTTAGCCTCTCAAGGAAGAGTAACAGTGAATGATCCAAGCTCTCTCACCTCTTCACTTGGCTTTCCATGCTGTGCGTGTGAATGGCAGCCAAAAGGCACATTTTTCCAAACCAGCAGCATTGGGACCATGATGCCAGGACTCACCACCCAATGTACGTGCCTCTCAGTGTATTCTGAGGTTTGCGGTCCTCAGTGTCGTGGGTTCCTATGAATGGTTAAGGATCAGACCATTTGCATTTAAAAAAAATGCAACCTCAACAATTGCCCCAAACACAAATACAGGAATGCTCAATTTTGATCTGCAGCCATTTTCTCCCATTGTGTTTTCTTATATGAACATTTATTGAGCATAAGCCTCTTATTTGTGAAGTAGAGAAAATGGTAGCACCTATCTCAGTGGGTTGTAGAAAGAATTAAGTTTAAGTGAGATTCTGTAGGTAAAAATGCTTTACCCAGTGCCTGACATAGTAAGTCCTTTGTTTAACATTTATTAACCGCATCATAATTATTACTTTACGTGGATGTGTCCCAAAAGACCATGAGCTCTTTAAGGGAGGGTTTCAGCCATTTTGGTGAATTAGTCAGTTTTCCTGGGTCTCTTCCATGTCTACATGTTATTAAGGACCATATCTTATTTGCTTTTGTTCTTCACTAGAGCATGGCAAAGGGTCTTACTCATAAAAGGCATCCTGTATATGCTTGTTGAATGAATGAGGCATAGGAAAAAATAATAAGGCCTCACACTTACTGTCATGGAGTACCATGTGTCATGCCCTGTGCTAAGAACTTCACAAGAATTATCTTGACTTATCCTCCAAATGATGCCACAATCACTGTTACCCCCGTGTCTTCAGCGCAGTAAAATAGCAGGCTGACTGCAGTCAGTGTAGTAGTACTTTATGAGATTAACCTACCTGGATGAGTGCAAGCAGACAGTTAACCTTTACTAGGAGCTTACTTTGTCCAGGCCCTGTGCTAAGCACTTTACAAGAATCGCCTCATTAACCCCTCCCAAGACCCCTATGAGTTAAGTTTCCTATTTTCATTTTGTAGCAGCGATGCTCAGAATTACTAAGTAACTTGCCCAGAAGCACACAGCCAGTATACATTTATGAAGAGCCTTTGTCCTGAATCACAGCATTATCTTATTTGCTTATCTCATTGTTAGTCTAAGGTCAGAAGCAGCAGAAAACTGGAATACATATTTTAAAAATGATACTAAAACACCTACTCCTCTTACTCAGAAAAAAGTTTTAAATATGTGTGTATATGTATATGTGTGTATATATATATATATATATATATATATATATATATACACACACATATATATACACACACACACACACACACACACACACACACACACATTGCTTATCTCATTGTTAGTCTAAGGTCAGAAGCAGCAGAAAACTGGAATACATATTTTAAAAATGATACTAAAACACCTACTCCTCTTACTCAGAAAAAAGTTTTAAATATGTGTGTATATGTATATGTGTGTATATATATATATATATATATATATATATATATATACAATCACATACATGTACACACACACACACACACACACACACACAGGAGGCAATGAGGAGTTATTGTTTAATTGGTACAGAGTTTCAGTATGGGATGATGAAAAGTTCTGGAGATAGATAGTGGTGATGGCTACAAAACAATGTAAATATACTTAATGCCACTGACCTATACACATAAAAATGGCTAAAATGGCAACCTGTATGTTATATACATTATATACATGTGTGATGTAGGTTTGTCAGCATGAGAGGTGCAGGGGCCATGTTCCTACCTGAAATAACTGCCTTCCCTTCATGTAGGAGGCCAGGTCAATTTAGCTCATAACTCAGGTCAATTTAGCTCATAACTCAGGAGCAAATTCTTCTAGTGCCTCATCTTTTCTGTCACTGGTATCCCTGGGACTACGTGTAAATTACCTCAACATGAAGTGTTTCCCCTGAGTTTGACCATATATGGAGAGGCACTTCCTATCTTCTTAGGGTTAGCAATTCATGAGCTAAGTGGTTCTGAACCTGGCCCATTGTGTTTTCTGGACAGTACTGTTTGTCACCCAAAAAGGTATTTAATAAGGTGATTCCCAACTAGAATATTTCAGTATGCCTACTATAATAAGCTGCTCATTCCTCACATAGCTTTGTCATGGCTCTATCCATAAGGAGTTCATTTCTGCATTACGAGGGGTTATTCCATGATTCCATGAAGTCTACCGGAGACATGAATACATTCATTATTTATTCATCCATTCGAAAAATATTTGGGGGTTCCTAATCTGGGCCAGGTTGTAGGCTGGGTACTCCAAGCACAGTATTGAGACACAGGACAAGTTGCCTGTTCTGCTGGTGTTTGGAAAAAAGATTGGAAAAATGACAGAGATCTGAGGTGAACTCAGCTGCTATTTGAGTCCTGGAGTCTGAGACCATGAGCATTCCTGGTATGGGCTTTCAATGGTGTGAGCTTTCAAGACAGAGCCTGGCATGTAGCAGGCACTTAGAATCAGTCTGTTGAATGCCCTGGCTTCTGACCTGGGGATCTAGAACGGTGTGACCCTGGGGGCGGACACAGACCCAAGTTGCAGGAAGCAGCTCATGACAGATAGACTTGTCTTTCCTTGTCCTGTGTTCTACTCCTTGCTTTGGGTGTGCTGGCTCGTGTTCCTGCATGCTAGGGTTGTCAGGTAACCTGACCATTTCAGTGGAAAAGAGTGGCTCCGTCTGCCAGTGGAGTGGAGACTGCTGCTCAGTTACCCAGTGAGCTCAGCCATCTGCTTGGAGCAGAGATATCTTGTTTGGCTGCACTGAATCCATCAGGCCACATGATGATAGGTAAGCAGTTTGGCTGCACAGAGACTTTATTACAGAGTAACTGACACATGCCTTCCTAGCAGTGGTGTTGAAGCAGGTAACAGGTCACCCCATCTCCGCTCCATCTGTTTCCTTCTCCCTCTCTTCCAACTTCCATTCTGTTCACGATATCCTTGTCCTGCCCTGACTCTCCTAGCACCCACATGCCCAGAGTAGACCCTGCTTTTTCACTCCTTGACCATGTCCTTCCTGACCATTAAAACACCTATTTTTTGTAGGAAGTTTCTTTCTATTGGCCAAACTTCATTTCCCTTAAACTGAACCACCTCCTCGCCTGACATTTTCATAAACCATCATCTTTTGTGTCTAAGGCTTCTTTGTCTTAATCACTTTATTGGGTTATAATTTACATACCAAAAATGAACTTTTTAAAAATGTACAGTTTGATGAATTTAGACAAACCTATATCCACCACATAAAACATTTGCATTACCTAAAAAATCACTATAGTTTATAGTTTTGCCATTTCTAGAATTTTATATAAATGGAATCACACAATATGTACTCTTCAGTAAGACATTCCTTTTTTCATATCTTAACATTTCTAAAATTGGATGTATCTTACAGTGAACATCTAACATGGTAATGTTTCTTTTCCCTTAATAGATATAACTAAATAATATATCTTACAATAGATAATATCTTTAAATCAGGGATATGTTTTATATATATACACAGACACACATATATTCACATATGTATTTATTTATGTATGCTTAGACACATGTATCTAACTAGTTGGTTTTACCATTAGACAGTAAGCACTGGGAAGGTGGAATCTTTACTTTGCTGTGTGGGTTCCCAGTGTACCTATAGCTGACTACTGACAGAAGCTACATAAATACTGCAGAAGGTGGTGATAGTGAGTTTCAAACAGTTTTCCAAAAATATCTTCTAATGACAAGAGCTTGCCTAAAACTCTTCTTGGAATGAGTCAACAGTCTCTAACCACAATAAAGGTTCTCTCTGGGGGCTTCCCTACTTCTGCATTAGTGTGAGACAGCATTTCCCCAAATTTGTTCCATGACAGTTAACACTACTCAAGGTACTGATGAAAGGAGGGAGAGGGGAGTATCACTGTTACAGAAATTTGGGGAACATTTCTTGTTATTATCTACCACTTAGAGATTCACAGCTCATTAGCGTGCTAAAAGTGCTGAAAAGTCCTGCGGCAAAGAAAAAATGTTTGGCTCTGTTTCAGTCCAGGTTTGTTTGACCCTGGAGCTTTATGGAACATCCATTAATAGCTTACATAATACAGTTTGTGAAAGACTGTCATATAAGCATGAATTTAAAAATAAGAAAGAAGGGAGAAGATAATGAGATTGAAGAGAGCTGTATGTGGGCTGGGCCCAGCTAAGCCCAAAGCTGTGTAATGGTGCCCGGAATGGGATGGATGAGGATGCTCTTTCTGAGTCAAGGGCTGAACAGCACTTTCCCTCATTCCATAATCTCTTTATAGTATGAAGGGACATGTGGGAAGGCAACCTAAGAGGCAACAAAATGACACAAAATATGCGTTGACTGATCCCTTAGGTGACATGCCCCAGCTCATGTGCTGGATAATTGAGGTTGAGTGAGCAGAACCTTCTATCCCAGCCATCTGCCTGGGCCATCCACTGGGGGTCGAGCTGCTGTGTTCGTCCACTGGCCAGATACCTCTAACTGATGAGAAAACTGAAGCAGGTAATAGAATGTTTTGCTAAAACAGAGAGAAGCCCACCTGCAGGAATTATCCTGATCATTTAAATGATGGTAAAATCCTTCTCCGAAATAGCATTGACCCAGTACACACAGAGATGAAAGGACAACAGAGTGGGACCAGTAAAAATCAGGCAGAGACTCAAAGAAATGTATAAGGGCTCCCTTTCATTTTTAAAAATATTATTTTAAACATCATCATACAGTGAAATTGACTTTTTTTTCTCTTGGTATATATTCCTATGAATGTTAACACATACACAGATTTATTTAACTGCCACCACAAACAGGATACAGGACAGCCCCTTCATCCCATAAAATTCCCTCATGCTATCCTTTTATAATCCTCTCCCAACGCAGAACCCCTGGTAACCACTGAAAACCACTGTTTTTCATCACTATAGTTTTGTCTTTTCGTGAAGCCCCTGTCCTTTTGCTATCTCCTTTGCTTAATTTTTTAACAGAAGTCTCTGCATGTTTATGCGTGGGTGCAAATCCAATGCCCCAAACTTTCTCCTCTATTGTTAATTTTGTTATTTAACATTTATTAGCATCTATTATGTACCATACTATGCTAAGCTTTCACATACATTATCTCATTTTAATCTCACAATAGCCTTCTGATATATGTGCACCATTATTATCCCCATTACACAAATATGGAAACTGCGGGTCAGGGAGGTTAAGTGACTTGCCTGAGGCCTCATAGCTCACAAGTAATTGAATCCCAGCACAAACCCAGCTCCATTTGACCACAATCCTTAAACACTAATCAGTAAAAGGGAGGGAACTGTAACTAGGAAGGAGGTCCATGGAGAAAGGGTTGGGAGCAAAGCCAGTTTGGGGCCATGTGGTTTTTTAAAAGGTTTGCATATGTGGGTGGATCTGGAGAACCATCTGGGTCTCTCCTGACTTCTCAACCTCAGCTCCTACCTTTATGTCTTCCTCCACTTGCCGCATCCAGGCCTTGCTGACCCAGTGGCATCTGCCTGCTGTTTTCAGGGGCTTGGGATGGTTTTAGCCCCATTGTACATTTAGCAGAAACCACCGTCTGTGTCACAGCTCTGCCGTAGGACACAGCAGCTGAAACCCAGGAAAAGGGGCTGGGCGCCTTCTGGTTTCTACCCAGCCTCAATTCCCTCATGTGCCTTCTGACCTCATTTTGCCATCTCAGCTGCTTGCAACACCAGCTGAAAAAGTTTCTAGGACACGGCCACCTGGTCTGTGTGCTGTAGGTGGCAGGTGTGTTCTTGCTGAGACAGGGCAAGTGAGACAGGAATATGTGTGGTTGGCATGTTGTTTAACAAAGAAGGGAGAGAGTCCGGCCCTGCAAGGCCCAGGGCGGCAACGTTTGTATTGGGGATAGAGAGATGCAGGGGAAAGGAAAGCTAGACCTTAATGAGGAACTGGTGATGCTGCAGAGGTGCACCAGGTTGTTGCCCTTTGTATGGTGTCCTGCTAAGCCTGCCATTTGGGGAAGTGACGCTGGGTAGCACGTTTTCTCCTAGAATCAACTCCTAGCTCCTAAAGGGTCTTGGAAGTGAGCTGCCAAGTCAGCGCATGCTGGGAGAAATCACATACCTGAATCATGGCCCCAGACCCTTTGGAGACACACAAAGCAAACCAAACCAAAAATCAGGGTACCCAGGACCATCTCTGGAGGACACTCGATTAACAAGGGGGTGAGAGATGTTGTGTAATTTAGACTGGTAAGTCTTGAGTCACTTTAATAATAATAACAGCTCATATTTATTGAGCTTGTAATAGGAACCAGTTGCGGTGCTACGAGCTAACTGACATTAACAGTTTCATTTATTTCTCCCCACTGACGCTCTGAGGTAGATACTACTGTTATCTCTAGTTTATAAAAGGGGAATTAGAGGCACCGAGGTTTAAGTGATTCATCCAAATTACACAACTATCAAGGGGCAGAATCAGGATTTGAATTCTGGTATTTTTCAAACCTAACTTTGCAAATTTTATCTTCACTGCTTTCTTGCCTTTTTTCTATTTTTTCTTAAATAAATTTATTTATTTATTTTTGGCTACATTGGGTCTTCGTTGCTGCCCACGGGCTTTCTTTAGTTGTGGCAAGTGGGGGCTACTCTTCGTTGCGGTGCGCGGGCTTCTCACTGTGGTGGTTTGTCTTGTTGCGGAGCATGGGCTCTAGGCACATGGGCTTCAGTAGTTGTGGCACGTGGGCTCAGTAGTTGTGGCTCACGGGCTCTAGAGCGCAGGCTCAGTAGTTGTGGTGCACGGGCTTAGTTGCTCCACAGCATGTGGGATCTTCCCGGACCAGGGCTCAAACCCGTGTCCCCTGCATTGGCAGGCGGATTCTTAACCACTGTGCCACCAGGGAAGCCCCTCTTGCCTGGTCTCATTCAGAAATATTATTAAAGGATAACAGACGGAGGAGGCAGAGAGATCAGCTATACAGAAGCCCATAATCTTCTTGAAGGCTTGCGAAGTTCCTCTGGCTCACCTGCAGTACGGGAAGGAATAAGAGCCGGTGGGATTTGCACTGCCATGGGCCCTCCAGGAGTCTGTTGATCTCCCCTGTTGGTTTGAAATAATTGCGTGCTGTAGAAACCTATAGCCGTTTCTCAAGTTTTCTTTTTACACAATTGGCTTAGGAGGGTTTTAGACAGGTAGGCACAATGGACTATTTTTTTGTCTCTTGGGCTGGCACCGTGAAGTGTGACTATTGGTTCCCCCCTAGTATACTGGCTGGCACAAAAAGTACCAGGCCTCTTTGAGCCAACAGAAACATCTTGATGAGCTTGTGTTTTTGATGAGTTTAGGAAAGCAGAACAGACTTTGGGCTTAAAAAGCTGTTGGACAGGAAGTTAAATGAACTCTTTGGGAGTGCCACCTTAACATAGAGTCCTTTGGAAGAGTGTTTTAGAAAATGGTACCCTGTGACAACAGGTTATTTATGCCGTATTAGGGTAGTACTTGATACTTAGTATTATCCTGGCCTGGACTCATCATAGACTCAAGTTCAATAATAAGACCTATTACACTCTCCTGCAAGGGCTATCACTCCTGCTATATTTTGTAGAATGCCTCATGCACGGCAGGGCACACTGAACAGTCAATAATAATGCTTACTATGATAACGACCTTCCTAATGCCTTTCATCTAAGGATCTCAAAGTGCTTTGCAAACACTCATTAGTTAAGCCTCACAGTGGCTCTCTGTTTTTATAATACATTTTCCCATTTTATAGAATTTTAAATTGAGACCCAGTGAGCTTAAGTGGCTTGCCCAAAGACATACAGCCGGTTTAAATTAATGATAATGATGATGCTTTGCATTTACATGGCATAGGTTTTCTAAGGTGCCATGAGTATGTTGTAAAGATAATTTTTACACTATCCTGGAGGAAGAGGGGTAGCAAGTATTACTAAGTGTTGACTGGATTGGGTAAACTGAGGCTGAGAGGGCCAGTAGGTTGGTGAGGGTTTGACTGAGGATGCAAGGCCATCACTCTGCCTCTCAGAACAGCGTGGCCTCCCAGACAATCCGCAATTCTCTGAACCCAGGGACATGCGATCACTTTCACACTTCTAGGAAATGTAGCTGTACTGGGGGGAGTAGAACAGGTTGCAGAATTACAGCCGTATTTACATCCAGGAATAGTTTGTTCATATCCCCATTGAGAGAGGCAAAAGGGATGACACGAGGCACTTGGAGAAAGGTAGGCTCAGGAAATGAAGGAAACAGGGGCAGCTGCGGGCTGGCTGCCAGCTCTGCTCTCTTGTAGAGAGTCTTCACTAAACCAGGTCCTGCCTGAAAGCAGGAGCCCTCAACGGCTTGGTTCTCCATTTCAACCTCATGGCAGGACTCTAGTGCAGCTCAGAGGATGGGCACAACCCCATCACCGGCACCTTGGTCTGAAGTGACAGGTCCTTGTGAAAGAGTTCCAGCGACACGCAGCATCTTACTGGCTGTCTCTTCTGTTGGACCAGCTCTAGTTCCTACAACTCCCTATGCCGGGAGGGGCCTGGGAATCCTCTGTGGTTCAAAAAGTAGGTAGCTGTGGATCCATCTGTTGCTACCTTTTCTTAGCAACATAGCCATATCGAAAAAAGATGAAAGCATGAACAAAAACATGCGAAGGTGGTAGGGGACTTGCCTTCTCCCAGTCCCCGACACTCGACACTCGACACTCGGAGTGATCGATGATACTCTGCCCTGCAGGGAGGCAAGTCAGACTTTGCAGCACAAGGGAGGGGAGAGGTTGCTGGGTCTTAGGAATTCAAAGGGAGATTTGCTGACCCAAGATAGAAGCTAATGCTCTATAAACACAGCCTGCCTCAGAAAGTTTGCTCCGCAACCCTGACCCCGCCTTTTCCAGGCCTGTGGATTCTGATTGATGACTGGACCTAGGGCTAATAAGGAGCCTTAAACAAGGGCGCCAAGCCCTCTTTGGGAATGTGTTCACGCACACAGGCCCAATGGCACTAAAAAGTCTGCAGTAAAGAAATCACACCAATGCCCTGCTTCTTCCCGCTCTCATTTTGGAATGTTTCCATACGCCCCTACTGCATGGGTGGCTTAAAGGTGCAGGGAACCCAAGGAGGGGTGAGCTGTTGGAAGGAATACTTTAGAAACTTGCTCTGAATGCACACCACAAGGCTATTCTCCTTCAATGGGAAGGAATCCGGGGAAGACCCTCCCACCCTCTGCGGCTCTTCACTGCAGGGAGTCGTGAGACTCTGCTGCCAGTATTAAAGCTTGCTTCAGGTGGGACTTCACAGAATACAACTGAGACTTTCTAAGTATGCCAGCCACCCAAGCCACAGCTTGCCATGTCCACGTGGACACACTGACTGCAAGGGTGACAGCAAATAATCCTCCTGGAGCCACAAGGACCAGGCCCTTCTCTTGAAATGTCCCCTTACCCAGCTTCCCATATCCAGGTCAGATAAAGTCCTGAGGATGTGCCACAAGGCTGGAGAGAGCGATTCACATTACAAACACCAAAAACATTACTGGGTGATCTCCCGGGGCTCTCCTGGGGCTCTTCTTTTTTTTTTTTTTTTATTGCAGCCTCTGATGTGTACACTTTGTGTACGTTTTATTCATTTTGTAAAGTTAGACACACCTGCGGGGCTCCTATACACATCTGTTGTACTTTACAGCCAGCCCTTCCTGTCAATCACTCCACCCACATATATGCTCCCTTCCCACATGAAATTTGGGCAGTTAAGGGTCTTGATAACTTTGAACCATTATGAATGAGCATTGTCATCATGGCACTTTATGACTGGGGAATGGAAAGATGGATGGGGGTAAAATGCAAACAAAACCTGACATTTGGAAACTTCTTTGAGATCTCAAAAGCAACAAGCAGATTTGTTTTTCCTTTTTCCCATCTTCTGTGCATTTCCCGTGCCCTGGGTTGGCCTCAGAACAGCAGAAATGTAAGACCAAAAAGATAATCAAGAAAGCTTTCCTTGTCCTACCGCCTTCTGGACGAGGAGCAGGGAGAACCTGGGGAGCTTTAACAATTCTAAGAATTCGTGGGTGGATCAGATAGGTTCAGGATTCCACCAAGTCTCAGTATTCCACCAAGTCTCAGTACAACGATCACCGCCCACAGAAACTTATCCCCAGGGAATCCTACTCAGGGACTCTTTGCAATGTAACTAAAAGAACAGGAGCCCCAACTGCTGGTGCAGGCAAACCCAACCTCCAAGTGGACACAGTAGGAACAAATGAGATCTTTCTTACCCCATCCATGTGGATTCTGATGTTAGGCACCAGCTGGAAAGGGCTGCACTGCAGACCTCGGGGGTGAGTCTTGCTCTTCCTGCTGCCCTGTGAGGTCAGCACGCCAGGCCTGCAGAGGGAGCCCCCTCCCCCCTCCCCCTGGCCCGAGCGCACGCCATCCAGAAGGCGCACGAGCAGCAGGTTGGCCGGCAGCGCCTCGATGCTGCAGAACACCAGGGTCCTGCATTCAGGGCACCTCAGCTCTTTGTGGGTCTTGAAAATCCTCTGGAGACACGGTTTGCAGAAGGTGTGCTGGCAAGGGAGGACTTTGGCGGTGACATCGAGCTTTTCGAGGCACACGGGGCATTCCAGAAGATCAAGTAATGTCACATCATCCATTTTATTTTAAAACTCCAGTCCTGACCCGGAGGGGCTAAGTTCACATGGTCAGGTCAGCTGAGCCAAAGCGGCAGAGACTGCTTCTTGAGAGTGTCCGGATGCCTGCCGGTTTGAAGGAGAAAGGAAGAGAAGAAAAAACTGTGAGTGCTCGGAGAGGTGTGTCCCACCTACATCCAGCCAGCGCCTCATAAGGCAGTTTGCAAGGACTTTGCTCCCGCACCCAAGTTTCAGATGACTCATTCTGATTCAGTGCTAGCAGGTATAAGCCTCGACTCCTGCCTGCTGGTGGATGCGAGGGAGCTGTCAGCACGGCCGCTGGCTACTTACTCATTGCCTCTCCGTGTGCAAGGCAAGAGGGGGAAACAGAACTGGCCTGTTGAGGGGACAAAGCCACCCCGCTCTCTCAGCCGGGGCTCCAAGGGTGAAAGCCCTCAGGCAGTCCATCTGGGTCTCAAATGAAAGAGCCCTCAGGATGCAATTTCTCTGAAGCTATTTACTCTTTTTTTTTCCCCCTTCTTTTAAGTTTATCTGCTATGCACCACACTGTAATAAACTGTTTACGTAGATAATTGTATCTGAATCTCATGTAGTTGTAGAATTCTTTCCTTCACAATACATCTTCCCCCATTATTTTGTTCTAGCAACGTACAAGAAACATTTCTACTAGAAACTAATTTTCAAAAATTCTTTTGTCAACTCCAGGCCATGTGGCTTGGAAGTTTCTTTTTTTCTTTCTTTCTTTCTTTCTTCTCTCTCTCTCTCTTTTTTCTCACCTTGATTATCTTAGCCTCAGAGACAATATCCCTCCCATATGATAAAGTTGCACAGCCTGTTTTGTTACTTTGACAATGGTTCTCAGTTTCAACTGAAGCAGATAGGAATTCTGGATTGTGGTCACAGCCTGCAAGAACCAAGATGGAGCAGCATATAACAGGTGTGTGTGTGCGCCTATGTGTGTGTGTATTCTGAAAATCATCCTTGTCCCAGAAACAGTTTCCTTTCGGATGTCTGAAAAGAAGTCTCCCCTTTAGGAGAGTCTCCAGGGAAGAGGTCCCCGGCCCTCACAGCGCCAGTGCTTGGGCGAACGCATTCGCGGGAGGTTTGGCACGGCAGCCGGCGGCCCCACTGGTGAATAAAGCAGACAGGACACACCAGGCTGAGAGCCGGCGCCGTCCTTCCTGAGACAACTCTCCGAAGATGTCAGCGCGGGGAGGTGTGCGGGGGCCACTAACCTTAGGCTTGTAATCCCGGCTGAGTTCAGCTCAGCACGGTTCTCGGCTGCCGCTCCGCCAGGCTCTCTCGACCGGCTTCCGTTTCCCCGGGAGCTGCTGCTGCCGCCGCTTTGCAAACTTTTACAACTCGAGCCTTACTCACTTCAGGGATCGCTTTACTCAGCCCTGTTAACGCTTTCAGCGCCGGGCGCCGGCCGTGCTTTCCTCTAAGCTTACTCTCTGCTACTGATCCTTCCTTTGTGCAATTGAGTCGATTTCTGGGAAAAGATTACAGGGGGCAACATATTTGGCTAGCTAATAAGGCCAAATATTTACAAAGTTTATATTTTCACCTTTCTCATTTTCGCTCCTTTCCCAGACGCTGAAACACACTCAGTTATAAACATGCCCCGGTGATTGTGTTTATTTTAAACTTTTATGAGGATTTCCTGAAAACGTCAAACGTATTAACGGTAGCTATGATACCAAAGTTAAACCGGCCACCTAAAAAAATACTGTTCCTTAAAAATCACAGTCAGTCCTTGAATTGTGAGATTTGAGAGGAACTTGAGTGATCTTTTTGCTCAATCTTTTGAAATTAAAAAGACAATACTGTGGTGGTCCAGACACATCCTTGAAAAGTCAAAGCACAGGAGGGCTTAAAGAAAAAGGAAAAGCAATGTCCCAGGTCCCCCCTACCCTACCCACTGGAGCCTTTTATAGCCCCAAATAATGCTTATACTTCTATTTCTTGATTTATCAATAGTATATATTTTTTAACACTACAAAGTTACCCAATAAAGTAATAATAATCTTATTATTATTACATAACACCAGAGTAGTGTAGCCCTTATCTGTGCCAAGCACTGTTTTAAATACTTTAACTGCACTAACTCATTTAATCCTTTTAGCAACCCAATGATACACTATGCTCTTCTTACCCTCGTTTTACAAAGAAGGAAATGGAGACTCGAGGTTAAATAACTCATCCTAGGAGTCACAGCTAGCAAGAGGCAGGTGGTCTGGGCTCTCAACCACCATGTGATATGGTGATACAACTTTAAGGGGAGGAGAGATGTTTGAGGGGAGCTAAACCTCATCTAGGATGGCAGGAAGTCAAAAGGTAATGACCCAAAGTGACCAATCAGATTCTGTGGCCGATGAGGCAGCTGTGCCCAGAGAGACTGAGAGATTCCTTGACGTTACCCAGTGAGTTAGGGGCAGAACTGGGACTAGATACTGGGTGCTCTGCTTTTATTGTATCTTCTCTCTCAAACACGGGGATGACAATTCCTTATCATGAAGAAGGTACTTAGATATAACTCCATGGGAAAATCATAAGAGGGAACCAAGAGGTCTGAGAACAGATCACAGTGGTTTACATGCTTTTCAATGTTCTTCTGTGTCAGTTCTGAAAAAGCAAACATGCAAGAGGCTCAAAACAGGGGAGAGCTTTAGGATGGAGCAGATGAAGTCATATGTTCTCCAAGCACAGAGGCCTAATTTGGATACATGTCAATTCCAGAGATCACTTTCAATTCTTCTTTTTTTTCTTTCTTTCATCTCTCTTTTATGTAGGGTGTTTTGAGCTTTAGCATCACATCCCACTCTGTTGCCTGTTTCCTTCAACTAACTTCTACTTTAGATTCTGTGCTTATCAGGAAGGCCCTGTAGTTCCAGACCCTTTGGTGTCCCCGCTTGGTAAAGCTGAGCTGTCTCCTCTGTGAGCTGTCCCTCAGTCCCCTCGCCCCACAGAAAGGGCCACTCTAGTGGGAACTCCACCTGCAGGGGTGGGCAACATTCTCCCTCTTCCCCTCTCTTGTATTTTTTTGGGATCTTAGTTCCCCACCAGGAAGCGCAGAGTCTTAACCACTGGACGGCCGGGGAAGTCCCCCCGCTCCTGTTCTTAGATATACTCTCTCTCCCTTACATACCCGCATCTGCACCTACACGTGCAGGCACACACATGTTTGCACAAGGACAAACACACTCATCATCTTAGTAACGTAACATTTATGCCTCAGAGCAGTGCTAAGACTTTAAACAGACTATCTCATTGAATCCTGCCAGCCACCCTATAAGGTAGGTGCTACAACTTTCCTGGAGTCACAGAGGCTGTGATCTGAACCCAGGTTGGTCTAATCCCGGGACCTGTGTTCCTTACCATTATTGCTTCCCATGTTATAAAGTCATGTATATGTCATAAGTATACCCGTCTATGTTTACCTAAGTTTATGTAAGGATACACATGCAACATTATGTATGCATCCTTTAACTACAAACGAGCCCAAGCTCCTTTCACTCTCGCTCTCTGTAACCTACCCAGTCTCATGGCCCCTCCCTGCCGCTGTGTGGCCAGTGATCTCAAAAAGCTTCAAATCCTCCCATCCCAGAGAAAACACAAAAAACCAACTCCGTCCCAGGAAGGCAGGATAGATCCAGTGCTACCATATTTGACAGTTGAACATTCATCGGAGTAGAATGGTGATGGTAGAATTTTAGACACTAGCAGAGGGCATAGAAAGTTTACACTGAATAGGAGTGGTGTTTCAGCACCTTTTGAGTCACATCCTATAGGTGGTCCCTACCACCACCCACATATGAGGTTAGTCTCAGTGGAAACTTGAGAAATTTTCTTTTGAAGCTTCTGAAGAAGGGGGAGAGTTTTCAGTGGGGATTTCATTGTGGCTTACCCAAATGCAAACCTGGCGTCGAGTCAGACCAAGTAGTCCTCAAAAACACAGAAAAAGTGAACTACGCAGGCCTTCCCAGACTCCAGGCTCGGGCCACCAGCCCACTGCTCCCACCTCATCAACACTCCTCTTTGTTTTTGTACAGTTACATAGCGATTACAGACGGTGCTCTTCTTAAATACCTGTGTGCTATTTATGAGCTTCTGCTGCTTATATTTACAAGCATCTCTTGATTTATGTAAAACAAAACAAAACAAAAACCCAAATCTGATTATAATTGTTCCCCTGTTCAAGATCCTTCGGTAGATGCCCATTGACCTTAGGATAAAATCCAAATCCTTTTTCTGACCTATCAGGCCGGACGTGATCCGGCTCTTGCTAAGCCACCAACTTACCCCCGCCTCTCCCCGTCACTCACACACTCCAGTGGGCCCTGGCTTTTTCTTTTTACTCAGGACAGTTTCAGTTTTTCTGCCAAGGGATATTTGTTCACCTTCTGCCTGCAACACGCTTTCTAGTTATTCTCCCCCACTTTACTTTCTTCACCTCCTCCTCTGCACGTTTTAGCTTAAATGCCACTTCCTCGGGGAAGCCTTCCTTGATTCTCATGACTAGAAAGTTTATCATCCTACGCTTCATGATAGTTATCACAATTGTAATTCACTAATTGTTATAATAATTTACTAAATGCCTGATTCCCCCAAATAGACTGCAAGTTCCAAGAGAGCAAAGCACTTATGATAGACAAACTACCGGATCCCTCGTACTTAACATAGTCACCGGCGTGTGGTTGATGCTTAATAAATGTTTGTTGAATGGGTTTATGAATGAATGAATGAGTGAATGAATGAATGGTGTTCTTAAAAAACTGTGTCTGGGCAGATGTACATCATACTGCTGATAATGGTTTTATATTGGGGACCTCTTGGATGCCACTTGGATGTTCTCAGCCTCACCTCTAATGCTAAGAAGTTTCACCAGATTCAGGTGAATGCTACCTGGCGCTGTCGGGACCCTGCCATGCACCTCTTGCTTCCTGCCGTCAGCTTCTCTGACGTTGCAATAGGGACACCCGTGGGAACTTGCTCTCCAGTCACAAGTGCATGATCCAAAACTGTGGACCACCTTTCACTAATGGGGAATCTATGGATAAATGCTTCCTCCGTTCAGCCTTTGGAGTGGGCAGTCCTGAGATTTCATAAGTCTCTTCAGAAGGTTCTGTGGGACGAGTTCCACTCATCGTTGGGTGGCTAATACAATAATGCGTCCTTATGTTATCTCTCCCTCATTCCCTGTAACTCTCTTTCATCCCTAACCCTTGCCCCCAAATAAATTACCTCAGGCCAGCAAGCCTTTGTCTCAGGCTAAGATAGTTTTTTTCATTTTTTTTGTTTTGGGAGCACCACATGGCTTGTGGGATCTCAGTTCCCTGACCAGGGATTGAACCCAGGCCCTTGGCAGTGAGCACAGAGTCCTAACCACTGGACTGCCAGGGAAGTCCCTCAAATTTAAAATTAAATCACAAAATAGGTATGCAGACAATTTTTTTTAACATCTTTATTGGAGTATAATTGCTTTACAATGGTGTGTTAGTTTCTGCTTTATAACAAAGTGAATCAGCTATACATACACACATTTCCCCATATCTCCTCCTTCTTGCGTCTCCCTCCCACCCTCCCTATGCTATCCCTCTAGGTGGTCACAAAGCATGGAGCTGATCTCATGTGCTATGCAGCTACTTGCCACTAGCTATCTATTTTACATTTGATAGTGTATATGTATGTAAATTCCACTCTCTCACGTTCTCCCAGCTTACCCTTCCCCCTCACTGTGTCCTGAAGTCCATTCTCTACGTTTGAGTCTTTTTTTTTTTTTTTGGCGGTACTCGGGCCTCTCGCTGTTGAGACCTCTCCTGTTGCGGAGCACAGGCTCCGGATGCGCAGGCTCAGCGGCCGCCATTGGCTCACGGGCCCAGCCGCTCCGCGGCATGTGGGATCTTCCCGGACCGGGGCACGAACCCGTGTCCCCCGCATCGGCAGGCGGACTCTCAACCACTGCGCCACCAGGGAAGCCCTAAGTCTGCGTCTTTATTCCTGTCCTGCCCCTAGGTTCTTCATGACCAATTTTTTTTTTTTTTGATTCCATATATATGTGTTAGCATATGGTATTTGTTTTACTCTTTTTTTTTTTTTTTACATCTTTATTGGAGTATAATTGCTTTGCAATGGTGTGTTAGTTTCTGCTTTATAACAAAGTGAATCAGTTATACATATACATATGCTCCTATATCTCTTCCCTCTTACATCTCCCTCCCTCCCACCCTCCCTAACCCACCCCTCTAGGTGATCACAAAGCACTGAGCTGATCTCCCTGTGCTATGCGGCTGCTTCCCACTAGCTATCTATTTTACGTTTGGTAGTGTACATATGTCCATGCCACTCTCTCACTTTGTCACAGCTTCCCCTTCCCCTTCCCCATATCCTCAAGTCCATTCTCTAGTAGGTCTGTGTCTTTATTCCTGTCTTACCCCTAGGTTCTTCATGACATTTTTTTTTCTTAAATTCCTTATATATGTGTTAGCATATGGTATTTGTCTTTCTCTTTCTGACTTACTTCACTCTGTATGACAGACTCTAGGTCCATCCACCTCATTACAAGTAGCTCAATTTCGTTTCCTTTTATGGCTGAGTAACATTCCATTTTATATATGTGCCACATCTTCTTTATCCATTCATCTGTCAATTGACACTTAGGTTTCTTCCATGTCCTGGCTATTGTAAATAGAGCTGAAATGAACATTGTGGTACATGACTCTTTTTGAATTATGGTTTGCTCAGGGTATATGCCCTGTAGTGGGATTTCTGGGTCGTATGGTAGTTCTATTTTTAGTATTCTAAGGAAGCTCCATACTGTTCTCCATAGTGGTTGTATCAATTTACATTCCCACCAACAGTGCAAGAGTGTTCCCTTTTCTCCACACCCTCTCCAGCATTTATTGTTTGTAGATTTTTTCATGATGCCCATTCTGACTGGTGTGAGGTGATACCTCATTGTAGTTTTGATTTGCATTTCTCTAATGATTAGTGGTGTTGAGCATTCTTTCATGTGTTTGTTGGCAATCTGTATATCTTCTTTGGAGAAATGTCTATTTAGGTCTTCTGCCCATTTTTGGATTGGGTTGTTTGTTTTGTTGATATTGAGCTGCATGAGCTGCTTGTAAATTTTGGAGATTAATCCTTTGTCAGTTACTTCATTTGCAAATATTTTCTCCCATTCTGAGGGTTGTCTTTTCATCTTGTTTATGGGTTCCTTTGCTGTGAAAAAGCTTTTAAGTTTCATTAGGTCCATTTGTTTATTTTTGTGTTTATTTCCATTTCTCTGGGAGGTGTGTCAAAAAGGATCTTGCTGTGATTTATGTCATAGAGTGTTCTGCCTATGTTTTCCTCTAAGAGTTTGATAGTGTCTGGCCTTACATTTAGGTCTTTAATCCATTTTGAGTTTATTTTTGTGTATAGTGCTAGGGAGTGTTCTAATTTCATTCTTTTACATGTAGCTGTCCAGTTTTCCCAGCACCACTTCTTGAAGAGGCTGTCTTTTCTCCATTTTTACTCTTGCCTCCTTTATCCAAAAATAAGGTGACCATATGTATGTGGGTTTATCTCTGGGTTTTGTATCCTGTTCCATTGATCTATATTTCTGTTTTTGTGCCAGTACCATGCTATCTTGATTACTGTCGCTTTGTAGTATAGTCTGAAGTCAGGGAGCCTGATTCCTCCAGCTCCATTTTTCTTTCTCAAGATTGCTTTGGCTATTCAGGGTGTTTTGTATTTCCATACAAATTGTGAAGTTTTTTGTTTTAGTTCTGTGAAAAATGCCGTTGGTAGTTTGATAGGGATTGCATCGAATCTGTAGATTGCTTTGGGTAATATATTCATTTTCACAAAGTTGATTCTTCCCATCTAAGAACATGGTATATCTCTAATCTGTTGGTATCATCTTTCATTTCTTTCATCAATGTCTTATAGTTTTCTGCATACAGGTCTTTTGTCTCCTTAAGTAGGTTTAATCCTAGGTGTTTTATTCTTTTTGTTTCAGTGGTAAATGGGAGTGTTTCCTTAATATCTCTTTCAGATTTTTCATCATTAGTGTATAGGAATGCAAGAGATTTCTGTGAATTAATTTTGTATCCTGCAACTTTACCAGATTCATTGATTAGCTCTAGTAGTTTTCTGGTAGCATCTTTAGGATTCTCTGTGTATAGTATCCTGTCATCTGCAAACAGTAACAGCTTTACTTCTTCTTTTCTGATATAGATTCTTTTTATTTCTTTTTCTTCTCTCATTTCTGTGGCTAAAACTTCCAAAACTATGTTGAATAATAGTGGTGAGAGTGGGCAACCTTATCTTCTTCCTGATTTTAGTGGAAATGTTTTCAGTTTTTCAGCATTGAGGATGATGTTGGCTGTGGGTTTGTCATGTATGGCCATTATTATGTTGAGGAAAATTCCCTCTATGCCTACTTTCTGGAGGGTTTTTATCATAAATGGATGTTGAATTTTCTTGAAAGCTTTCTCTGCATCTATTGAGATGATGATATGGTTTTTCTCCTTCAATTTGTTAATTTGGTTTATCACATTGATTGATTTGCGTATATTGAAGAATACTTGCATTCCTGGGATAAAGCCCCCTTGATCATGCTGTATGATCCTTTTAATGTGCTGTTGGATTCTGTTTACTAGTTTTTTTTTGAGGATTTTTGCATCTATATTCATCACTGATATTGGCCTATAGTTTTCTTTCTTTGTGACATCTTTGTCTGGTTGTGGTATCAGGGTGATGGTGGCCTCATAGAATGAGTTTGGGAGTGTTCCTTCCTCTTCTATATTTTGGAAGAGTTTGAGAAGAATAGGTGTTAGCTCCTCTCTAAACGTTTGATAGAATTCGCCTGTGAAGCCATCTGGTCCTGGGCTTTTGTTTGTTGGAAGATTTTTAATCACAGTCTCAATTTCAGTGCTTATGATTGGTCTGTTCATATTTTCTACTTCTTCCTGGTTCACTCTCGGAAGGTTGTACTTTTCTAAGAATTTGTCCATTTCTTCCAGGTTGTCCATTTTATTGGCATATAGTTGCTTGTAGTAATTTCTCACAGTCCTTTGTGTTTCTGCAGTGTCAGTTGTTACTTCTCCTTTTTCGTTTCTAATTTTATTGATTTGAGTCTTCTCCCTTTTTTCCTTGATGAGTCTGGCTAATGGTTTATCAATTTTGTTTATCTACTCAAAGAACCAGATTTCAGTTTTATTGATCTTTGCTTTTGTTCCTTTCGTTTCTTTTTCATTTATTTCTGATCTGATATTTTTGATTTCTTTCCTTCTGCTAACTTTGGGGTGTTTTTGTTCTTCTTTCTCTAATTGCTTTGGGTGTCAGGTTAGGTTGTTTATTTGAGATGTTTCTTGTTTCTTGAGGTAGGACTGTATTACTATAAACTTCCCTCTTAGAACTGCTTTTGCTGCATCCCATAGGTTTTGGTTAATCGTCTTTTCACTGTCATTTGTTTCTAGGTATTTTTGAGTTCCTCTTTGATTTCTTCAGTGATCTCTTGGTTATTTAGTAGTGTATTATTTAGCCTCCATGTGTTTGTATTTTTTAAAGATTTTTTCCTGTAACTGATATCTAGTCTCATAGCGTTGTGGTCGGAAAAGATACTTGATAGGATTTCAGTTTTCTTAAATTTATTGATGCTTGATTTGTGACCCAAGATATGATCTATCCTGGAGAATATTCCATGAGAATTTGAGAAAAAAGTGTATTCTGTTGTTTTTGGATGGAATGTCCTATAAATATCAATTCAGTCCATCTTGTTTAATGTATCATTTAAAGCTTGTTTCCTTATTTATTTTCATTTTGGATGATCTGTCCATTGGTGAAAGTGGGCTGTTATAGTCCCCTACTATGATTGTGTTACTGTCGGTTTCCCCTTTTATGGCTGTTACCATTTGCCTTATGTGTTGAGGTGCTCCCATGTTGGGTGCATAAATATTTACAATTTTTATATATTCTTCTTGGATTGATCCCTTGATCATTCGTTATGTAGTGTCTTTCTTTCTCTTGTAATAGTCTTTATTATAAAGTCTCTTTGGTATGATGCGAGAATTGCTACTCTAGCTTTCTTTTGATTTCCATTTGCGTGGAATATCTTTTTCCATCCCCTTATTTTCAGTCAGTATGTATCCTTAGTTCTGAAGTGGGTCTCTTGTAGACAGCATATATACAGGTCTTGTTTTTGTATCCATTCAGCCAGTCTATGTCTTTTGGTTGGAGCACTTAATCCATTTGCATTTAAGGTAATTATCCATATGTATGTTCCTATTACCATTTTCTTAATTGTTTTGGGTTTGTTATGGTAGGTCTTTTCCTTCTCTTCTGTCTCCTGCCTAGAGAAGTTCCTTTAGCATTTGTTGTAAAGCGGGTTTGGTGGTGCTGAATTCTCTTAGCTTTTGCTTGTCTGTAAAGGTTTAATTTCTCTGTTGGACCTGAATGAGATCCTTGCTGGGTAGAGTAATCTCAGTTGCAGGTTTTTCCCTTTCATCACTTTAAATATGTCCTCCACTCCCTTCTGTGTTGCAGAGTTTCTGCTGAAAAATCAGCTGTTAACCTTATGGGGTTTCCCTTGTATATTATTTGTTGCTTTTCCCTTGCTGCTTTTAATATTTTTTCTTTGTATTTAATTTTTGATAGTTTGATAATATGTGTGTTGGTGTGTTTCTCCTTGGATTTATCCTGTATGGGACTCTGTGTGCTTCGTGGACTTGATTGACTATTTCCTTTCCCATATTAGAGAAGTTTTTGACTACATTCTCTTCAACTATTTTCTCAGTCCCTTTCTTTTTCTCTTCTTCTTCTGGAACCCCTATAATTCAAATGTTGGTGCGTTTAATGTTGTCCCAGAGGTCTCTGACACTGTCCTCAGTTCTTTTCATTCTTTTTTCTTTATTCTGCTCTGCAGTAGTTATTTCCACTATTTTATCTTCCAGGTCACTTATCTGTTCTTCTGGCTCAGTGATTCTGCTCTTGATCCTATCTAGAGTATTTTTTATTTCGTTTATTGGGGTGTTCGTCATTGCTTGTTTCATCTTTAGTTCTTCTAGGTCCTTGTTAAATGTTTCTTGCATTTTCTCTATTCTATTTCTGAGATTTTGGATCATCTTTACTATCATTATTCTGAATTCTTTTTCAGGTAGACTGCCTATTTCCTCTTCATTCGTTAGGTCTGGTGGGTTTTTATCTTGCTCCTTCATCTGCTGTTTGTTTTTCTGTCTTCTCATTTTGCTTATCTTACTGTATTTGGGGTCTCCTTTTTGCAGGCTGCAGGTTCGTAGTTCCCCTTGTTTTTGGTGTCTGTCCCCAGTGGCTAAAGTTGGTTCAGTGGGTTGTGTAGGCTTCCTGGTGGAGGGGACTGGTGCCTGTGTTCTGGTGGATGAGGCTGGATGTTGTCTTTCTGGTGGGCAGGACCGGTGCGTTTTGGAGTGTCTGTGACCTTATTATGATTTTAGGCAGCCTCTCTGCTAATGGGTGGGGTTGTGTTCCTGTCTTGCTAGTTGTTTGGCATAGGGTGTCCAGCACTGTAGCTTGCCGGTCGTTGAGTGGAGCTGGGTCTTTGCATTGAGATGGAGATCTCTGGGAGAGCTTTCGCCATTTAATATTATGTGGGGCCAGGAGGTCTCCAGTGGACCAATATCCTGAACTCGGTTCTCCCACCTTAGAGGCACAGGCCTGACAGCCAGCTGGAGCACCAAGACCCTGTCAGCCACATGGCTCAGAATAAAAGGGAGAAAAAAATAAAGAAAGAAAGAAACATAAAATAAAATAAATTTTTTAAAATAAAAAGTTAACAATTATTAAAAATTAAAAAAATTAAAAAGTAATTAAAGAAAGAAAGAAGAGAGCAACCAAACCAAAAAACGCATCCACCAATGATAACAAGTTCTAAACACTATACTAAAAAACAATCCAAAAAACAGACAGACAGAACGTTAGGACAAATGGTAAAAGCAAAGCTATAGAGACAAAATCACAGAAGGAAGTATACACATACACACTCACAAAAAGAGCAAAAGGAAAAAAATATATATATAAAAGGAAGAGAGCAACCAAATCAATAAACAAATCTACCAATGATAATAAACTCTGAATACTAAACTAAGATAAACATAAAACCAGAAACAAATTAGATGCAGAAAGCAAACCCCAAGTCTACAGTTGCTCCCAAAGTTCACCACCTCAATTTTGGGATGATTTGTTGTCTATTCAGGTATTCCAGAGATGCAGAGTGCATCAAATTGATCATGGAGGTTTAATCAGCTGCTCCTGAGGCTGCTGGGAGAGATTCCCCTTTCTATTCTTTGTTCGCACAGCTCCTGGGTTTCAGCTTTGGATTTGGCCCCGATCACAGAAGGAAGTATACACATACACACTCACAAAAAGAGCAAAAGGAAAAAAATATATATATAAAAGGAAGAGAGCAACCAAATCAATAAACAAATCTACCAATGATAATAAACTCTGAATACTAAACTAAGATAAACATAAAACCAGAAACAAATTAGATGCCGAAAGCAAACCCCAAGTCTACAGTTGCTCCCAACGTCCACTGCCTCAATTTTGGAATGATTCGTTGTCTATCCAGGTATCCCACAGATTCAGGGTACATCAAGTTGATTGTGGAGATTTAATCCGCTGCTCCTGAGGCTTCTGGGAGAGATTTCCCTTTCTCTTCTTTGTTCGCACAGCTCCTCGGGTTCAGCTTTGGAGTTGGCCCTGCCTCTGCATGTAGGTCACCCTCTGGCATCTGTTCTTTGCCCAGACAGGACGGGGTTAAAGGAGTGGCTGATTAGGGGGCTCTGGCTCACCCAGGCTGCGGGGAGGGAGGGGTACAGAATGCGGGGCCAGCCTGAGGGGGCAGAGGCCAGTGTGACATTGCAACAGCCTGAGGCACGCCGTGTGTTCTCCCGGGGAAGTTGTCCCTGGATCGTGGGACCCTGGCAGTGGTGGGCTGCACAGGCTCCTGGGAGGTGAGGTGTGAATAGTGACCTGTGCTTGCACACAGGCTTCTTGGTGGCTGCAGCAGCAGCCTTAGCGTTTCATGCCCATCTCTGGTGTCTGTACTTATAGCCGTGGCTCATGCCCGTCTCTGGAGCTCATTTAGGCGGTGCTCTGAATCCCCTCTCCTTGTGCATCCCGAAACAATGGTCTCTTGCCTCTTAGGCAGGTCCAGACTTTTTCCCAGACTCCCTCCCAGCTAGCTGTGGTGCACTAGCCCCCTTCAGCCTGTGTTCACGCAACCAACCCCTGTTGTCTTCCTGGGATATGCCCTCTGAAGCCGGAGCCTCAGCTCCCAGCCCCCACCCATCCCAGCGGGTGAGCAGACAAGCCTCTCGGGCTGGAGAGTCCTGGTTTGCACTGATCCTCTGTGTGGGAATCTCTCTGCTTTGCCCTCCGCAACCCTGTTGCTGCGCTCTCCTCTGTGGCTCCGAAAGTTCACCCTCGCCACACCCTGTCTCCGCCAGTGAAGGGGCTTCCTAGCGTGTGGAAAGTTTCCCTCCTTCACGGCTCCCTCCCAGAGGTGCAGGTCCTGTCCCTATCCTTTTGTCTCTGTTTTTTCTTTTTCCTTTGGCCCTACCCAGGTATGTGGGGAGTTTCTTGCCTTTTGGGAGGTCTGAGGTCTTCTGCCAGCGTTCAGTAGGTGTTCTGTAGGAGTTGTTCTACATGTTGATGTATTTCTGATGTTTTTGTGGGGAGGAGGGTAATCTCCACGTCTTACTCCCTTGCCATCTTGAAGGTCTCTCCCGCAGACAATTTTTGTCAATGAAATTTACTTACTTATTTGAGTCATAACATTAGAAGTGTGCTGTTTTCATTTGCCCTGCTCTTAACACTTTGGTGGTCTCAGGAGCTTTGCCATAAGCTTAATCATTCATAACCCAATCCATAAGTCCATCAAAGGAGTTCAGGTCACTGGAAATCTAAGACATTATAACTGAAAGGTCATGAAGACTCTCTCGACTGTCACTGGGCTCTTGTTGGCAGAGCCCATGCTTTGTAATTCTTTGCTCTCTGTCCTTAGTACCTAGTATAAATTTGGATATAGGTTTTAAATATTTAAATCGAGCTATATTATCTGTTTCCATGATGCTGAATTTGCCTCTGTGATTTGGTTTTCTCATGATATTGGGAAACCTTTGGAACTATTCAAGGAGAGGAATGATTGGAGAAAAGTGGGCATATTTCCAATAGTGGAGATGTGTAGGAAAGTAGAACAGCAGGTGTTGAATGGCTATTAGACCTTCTGTCTTTCTCTGAAAGATGCAGGCCCATAATGAAGTTAACTGTGAGATTTCCTTTCTAATCAGGAGTATGTCTGTCTAATCAGGTCAGGAATGTACTTTAGGGAATTCCTATGCAAGCACCAGACCTGCAGTGACCCAAAGTCCTGGCAAGGATAAAGAGTCATCCCAAATTTTCTAGAGATGACTAATGGTCTTTAAGTTTAATGAGAAACAGTATGAACCAGCAGTCACCTGGTCTGAATCCTAGCCCTGCCAGGTCCTCTGTCCCTTGGATTCCTCATGTTTAAAATGAAGTTATTAATGAAATCTATCTCATTGGGTTGTTCTGGGGAGTCTATGAAACGATGCATCCAATAAGTGCTTAATAGATGTAGGATTCTGTTCATCTATTTCGTTTTTGTAAGCAAATCCCAGAAGAGAACCAGAAGCCAGGTGGTTCTCACTCTCACCCAAACTCAACCCCAAGGAAGAATATGCTGGGCCATTTGGCTGGTCAGTTCTTTTTTTTTTTTGCGGTACGCGGGCCTCTCACTGTTGTGGCCTCTCCCATTGCAGAGCACAGACTCTGGACTGGCCCAGCCGCTCCGGGGCATGTGGGATCTTCCTGGACCGGGGCACGAACCCGTGTCCCCTGCATCGGCAGGCGGACTCTTAACCACTGTGCCACCAGGGAAGTCCTGGTCAGTTCTTTATTGACCAAAATGATCTAACACAATGTATCACTAAGCTCAGCTATTTGCATTCCATCTTTTTGCTTTTTTTTTTTTAATTTTTTAAAATCAAATCACTTTTTTGTTAAAATAAATTTATTTTAAAAGGAAACTTAAAAAATACTCCTGTAAATGGAAAACCAGTTTCATCTGCTGCAATTTGAAAGCAAAAGTACATTTCGTTAAAACAGTAAAATGCCATTGAATTCCAATTAAATGCTGTTGCCTGCCTACGTCTGAACTTGAGGCCTAAGCAATTTGTTAAAAAGGGAGAATTAGTAAGTGTTATAGAGGCATTGAAGAGTGGCCCTAAACTGAGGCTTTCTCCTTGATGTCATCAAAGGAGTGAAGGAGAAATGAATCACTTTCTCACTGTGTGATTCACTGTTACTTGCTTTGTGTTGGGGTACCCTCAGCTTTGGAAAACTTTGTTCCAGTGTATTATAAAGGAACTGGAATGATGCAAAGAACCAAAAGGAGGGCAGAATCCTACACATTTTCTGTGTCATAAGTGTTGGTTCAACCACCTCTGCATCTGGTGAAAGTCTTACTTGCATGTTTTCCTCTTAATTTTTAATAAAAGACAGTAGTCTACTAAACATAGCTGTAGTCTTTCCTCTACATAGGATTTGAAGGGAGTGCTAAAGACAGCTGTGTGAGAGGAGAAAGTAGGAAAGTGAGAGTGCATCTTACCATTCTATTAATATTAAAAAAATTATTCAGCTGGTTAAATCCAAGTACAGTCTGTAGTCTAGTTATTGTATTATGCCAATGTCCTAGTTTTTATACTGTATTATTATTAGATATGATGTTATCATTGAGGGAAGACTGGTGAAGGGTGCAAGGGATTTCTTTGTACCACTTCCATGCTTGCAACATCTTGTGAGTCTATAATTATTTCAAAAGGAACAAAAACAAAAAACAAAGAAAAGAAGCCAGTAAAAAAATTAGCCAAAGTCTTACAAATATGTCTTTTTTGACCCTGAAATACCACTTCTAGACATGTATACTAATGCAACTGGTATATACCCCAGTATGTTCCTCATATAATTATTTATGGTATTTGAAACATCCTTAATGTCCAATAATAAGGGAATGGGTAAATGGGTAAATAAATGGTGGCGTAGATAGATAGATATTACAACTATTGAAAATTATAGTGGAGATGTATATTTAATGACATGAAGGACATGCACAATTAAGTAAATATAGAAACTTACAAGCCATATGAGCCCAGGTTATTTAAGAATGATATGTAGATATATATTATTGAGACTAGAAAAATGTATGCCCAAATGTCAGTGACAGTTATTTCTGGCCACTGGACTTATCAATTGATTTAAATTTTTTTTATTTTGCTCATGTGTATTTGTAGTTTTTCTACAATGAACATATGTTACTAGTGCAATAAATTTTTCAAAGATAATAAAACTAGCTTAAATCATTATAGATTTACTAAAACATTTACAACAGACAGAGTTAAATCCTGTAACACTAATAATCTATGCATTACAATTGGTAAGATAGCCATTGTAAAGAAAAATAAGTCACAAAGCTCCGAAATTGCTGTATGTAGATGTTAATCCACAACAGATACTGTGCCTTACAAAAGAAAAGGGCTGTGGTCAGTTACTTCACTCATAACCAGTCTTTCTCCTTTTCCTTTACTGTTTCTTTTCTGATGAAATCAGTAAATGTTTTGATTCAAAACCACGAGCAGGATGCACCCTTAATACTTATTAAACTCAGGGCAAGTCTGTGCAAGAGCTGACTATTTGCCTAGGCTATTAAGTAACCACGATCTAGTACTTTTGATCACAGTTGGGAAAGTTGCAAAACTTAGTAATTCCTTACTTGCCCCGATTAGTCCTATGTGCCTTTCTTCATAGGTAGGTCTTCTAGGATAATATGAAAATACATGGTAAACAAATATCTTCCTCTTTTTAAAAAAATGTATTATTTATTTGGTTGCGCTGGGTCTTAGTTGTGGCAGGCAGGCTCCTTAGTTGTGGCATGTGAACTCTTAGTTGTGATATGCACGTAGGATCTAGTTCCCTGACCAGGGATTGAGCCTGGGCCCGCTGAATTGGGAGCACAGAGTCTTAATCAGTGTGCCACCAGGGAAGTCCCCTATCTTCCTCTTTTTTAAAAGAGAGAATTAGAATTATTTTTCTGTAACTGACTGTAAATATTTGCCAAATCAATTAGACATCTTTTGGGGCCCTGTGATGGTGCTGATTATATATTAATTATATAAAATATGACCTACTCACTTGTCCCTGTAAATCGTTTCTCTTCCAAATAATCCCTGTTCCTTGGTGCAGGAACCATGTTTGTGTTGTTCATTTGTGCCTGAGACAAATAAGTGCTTAATAAATATTTGCTGAGGGGTGAGGATGACTCATTTGTGTTTGGAATTCTTACTGCAATTCTAGGGAGAAAGCCTGGGACTTGGCATCAGCAGACATGTTTTAGAAACTCACCTCTGCCACTGACAGCTCTGTGACCCCAGGTGTTCAATAGCTCTAAGCCCCAACCGCACAAGTGCTATCAGTAACATGTAATTCTTAGGCATGGCATAAGGAATAAACCTCCTAATATGCATTGGTAGCATTAGAACAGTATCTGGTACAGAGTAGTTGCTTGAAAGATATTAGTTGACAATACCTGAATTCCTCCTTTTGTCCTAGCTGTAACTGGCCTCTTTCTGCCATTGTTTCTGACTTACTATAGTGGTTAAGAGTATAAGCTCTGAAGTCAGAAGGCCTATGCCATCTTTTTTTTTTTAATTTTTATAAGAGAATAGTTGCTTTACAATGTTGTGTTAGTTTCTGCTATACAGCAAAGTGAATCAGCTATATGTATACATATATCCCCTCTTTTTTGGATTTTCTTCCCATTTAGGTCACCACAGATCATTGAGTAGAGTCCCCTGTGCTATACAGTAGGTTCTCATTAGTTATCT